>NC_053026.1:462459513-462802255 GCF_003073215.2 Triticum urartu | reverse complement strand
AAGCTTGTGGATGCTTGATACGTCTCCAACGTGTCTATAATTTTTGATTGCTCCATGCTATTATATTATCAACCTTGGATGTTTTATATGCATTTATATGCTATTTTATATGATTTTTGGGACAAACCTATTAACCTAGAGCCCAGTGACAGTTTCTGTTTTTTCGTTGTTTTTGAGTATCGCGGAAAAGGAAAACCAAACGGAGTCCAATTGACCCGAAACTTCACGGAACTTATTTTTGGACTAGAAGAAGGCCAGGAAGTAAAAGAATTGGGCCAGCCCGGAGACCCCCCTGCCTTGTTCTCGACTCCAACACCTCTTATATAACCCAAAACTTCCAGAAAGAAACCTAGATCGGGAGTTCCGCCGCCAGAAGCCACCGAAAACCAATCTACACCCGTTCCAGCACCCTGCCAGAGGGGGGAATCCCTCTCCGGTGGTCATCTTCATCATCCTGGCGCTCTCCATGACGAGGAGGGAGTAGTTCTCCCTCGGGGCTGAGGGTATGTACCAGTGCTACCTCTTGAGCACTGCGTTGGTTTTCCCTTGAAGAGGAAAGGGTGGTGTGATACATCTCCAATGTGTCTATAATTTTTTATTGGTCCATGCTATTATATTATCAACTTTGGATGTTTATGGGCTTTATTATGCACTTTTATATTATTTTTGGGACTAACCTATTAACCCAGAGCCCAGTGCCAGTTTCTGTTTTTTCCTTGTTTTAGAATATCGCAGAAAAGGAAAATCAAACAGAGTCCAATTGACCTGAAACTTCACGGAACTTATTTTTGGATCAGAAGAAGCCCAGAAGACTTGGAGTGCACGTCAGGGGATCAACGAGGAAGCCACGAGGCAGGGGGAGCGCCCACCCCCCTGGGCATGCCCTCCACCCTCGTGGGCCCCCCTGACGCACTTCTTCCTCCTATATATCTCCATATACACTAAAATGATCGGGGAGCACAATAGATCGGGAGTTCCGCCACCAGAAGACTCCGTAGACACCGAAAGCCAATCTAGACCCTGCCGGAGGGGGGGGAATCCCTCTCCGGTGGCCATCTTCATCATCCCGGTGCTCTCCATGACGAGGAGGGAGTAGTTCTCCCTCGGGGCTGAGGGTATGTGCCAGTAGCTATGTGTTTGATCTCTCTCTCTCTCGTGTTCTTGAGGTGGTACGATCTTGATGTATCGCGAGCTTTGCTATTATAGTTGGATCTTATGATGTTTTCTCCCCCTCTACTCTCTTGTAATGGATTGAGTTTCCCCTTTGAAGTTATCTTATCGGATTGAGTCTTTAAAGATTTGAGAACACTTGATGTATGTCTTGCCGTGCGTATCTGTGGTGACAATGGGATATCACGTGATTCACTTGATGTATGTTTTGGTGATCAACTTGCGGGTTTCGCCCATGAACCTATGCATAGGGGTTGGCAAACGTTTTCGTCGTGATTCTCCGGTAGGAACTTTGGGGCACTCTTTGAGGTTCTATGTGTTGGTTGAATAGATGAATCTGAGATTGTGTGATGCATATCGTATAATCATACTCACGGATACTTGAGGTGATGTTGGAGTATCTTGGTGACATTAGGGTTTTGGTTGATTTGTGTCTTAAGGTGTTATTCTAGTACGAACTCTAGGGCTGTTTGTGACACTTATAGGAATAGCCCAACGGATTGATTGGAAAGAATAACTTTGAGGTGGTTTCGTACCCTACCATAATCTCTTTGTTTGTTCTCCGCTATTAGTGACTTTGGAGTGACTCTTTGTTGCATGTTGAGGGATAGTTATGTGATCCAATTATGTTATTATTGTTGAGAGGACTTGCACTAGTGAAAGTATGAACCCTAGGCCTTGTTTCAACGCATTGCAATACCGTTTATGCTCACTTTTACCATTAGTTACCTTGCCGTTTTTATAATTTCAGATTACAAATGCCTTTATCTACCATCCATATTGCACTTGTATCACCATCTCTTCACCGAACTAGTGCACCTATACAATTTACCATTGTATTGGGTGTGTTGGGGACACAAGAGACTCTTTGTTATTTGGTTGCAGGGTTGCTTGAGAGAGACCATCTTCATTCTACGCCTCCTACGGATTGATAAACCTTAGGTCATCCACTTGAGGGAAATTTGCTACTGTCCTACAAACCTCTGCACTTGGAGGCCCAACAACGTCTACAAGAAGAAGGTTGTGTAGTAGACATCAAGCTCTTTTCTGGCGCCGTTGCCGGGGAGGTGAGTGCTTGAAGGTATATCTTTAGATCTTGCAATCGAGTCTTTTAGTTTCTTGTTTTATCACTAGTTTAGTTTATAAAAGAAAACTATAAAAAATGGAATTGAGTTTACCTCATACGCTTCATCTTTTTAATACCTTTCGTGAGTATGATGGAAAGGAAAATTGTGCCAAGTGTTAGAAGAAGAATGCATTAAAATGTTTGGCACTAAATATTTGAATGATGAGCATGATTGCAATGTTGTTAGTATGAATTCCTTGATCCATGATGCTAATGATATGCAAATCCACAAGCTTGGGGAAGCTATGTTTGATGAAGATGATATTTTTTGTCCCCCAAGTTTTGATGAGAAAATTTATTATGATGAAAGCATGCCTCCTATTTATGATAATTATATTGATGAAAGTGGATTTGGAGAGGTGATGACTTTATTTTGTGATGAATCCACTATTCTGGATGAGGTTCCAATTGATTATGAGAACAAAGTTGCTATCTATGATGATTATTGTGATGACTTTTATGCTATAAAGAATAATGATATCCATGAAACTTGTCATCATGATTTTAGTTTTCAATTGGATTATTCCTCACATGATAATTATTTTGTTGAGTTTGCTCCTACTATTATTCATGAGAAGAATTTTGCTTGTGTGGAGAGTAATAAAATTTCTATGCTTGTAGATCATGAAAAGAATGCTTTAGGTGATGGTTATATTGTTGAATTCATTCATGATTCTACTGAAAATTATTATGATGGAGGAATATATGCTTGTAGGAATTGCAATAATATCAAGTTTCCTCTCTATGTGCTTAAAGTTATAAAGTTATGCTTGTTTTACCTTCCTAGGCTAGTTGATTATTGTTCCCATAAGTTGTTTGCTCACAAAATCCCTATGCATAGGAAGTGGGTTAGACTTAAATTTTCTAGTCATATTCTTCATGATGCTCTCTATATGTTTCAATTTTTATCTTTTATGTGAGCATCATTGAAATCATCATGCCTAGCTAGGGGCATTAAACGATAGCGCTTGTTGGGAGGCAACCCAATTTTATTTTTGCTCCTTGATTTTTTCTCATGTTTAGTAATAAATAATTTATCTAGCCTCTATTATGATTGAGTTTTTATGTTTTGATTAGTGTTTGTGCCAAGTAGAACCTTTGGGAAAACTTGGGGAAAGTCTTTGCGATCATGCTGTAAAAAACAGAAACTTTAGCGCTCACGAGAATTGCTGCAATTTTTATTTGGATAGTGCTATTTAGTTAATTCTTTTTGCAGATGATTAATAGATAAATTCCTCACGTCCAGAAATTTATTTGAGAATTTTATGAGTTCCATAAGTATACGTTTGATTCAGATTACTACAGACTGTTCTGTTTTTGACAGATTCTGTTTTCTATGTGTTGTTTGCTTATTTTAATGAATCTATGGCTAGGAAAAGAGTTTATAAACCATAGAGAATTTGGAATACAGTAGGTTTAACACCAATATAAATAAAGAATGAGTTCATTACAGTACCTAAGTGGTGATTTATTTTCTTATACTAACGGAGCTTACGAGTTTTCTGTTAAGTTTTGTGTTGTGAAGTTTTCAAGTTTTGGGTAAGGATTCGATGGACTATGGAATAAGGAGTGGCAAGAGACTAAGCTTGGGGATTCCCAAGGCACCCCAAGGTAATATTCAAGGATATCCAAGAGCCTAAGCTTGGGGATGCCCTGGAAGGCATCCCCTCTTTCGTCTTCGTTCATCGGTAACTTTACTTGGAGCTATATTTTTATTCGCCACATGATATGTGTTTTGCTTGGAGTGTCATTTTCTTTAGTTTTGCTTACTATTTGAATAAAATACCAAGATCTGAAATTATTAAGTGTTATAGAGTCTTCACATAGTTGCATAATTATTCAACTACTCATTGATCTTCACTTATATCTTTTGGAGTAGCTTGTTGTTGCTCTAGTGCTTCACTTATATCCTTTTAGAGCATGGTGGTGGTCTTATTTTGTAGAAATAGATGAACTCTCATGCTTCACTTATATTATTTTGAGAGTCTTTAGAATAGCATGGTAATTTGCTTTGGTTATGAATTTAGTCCTAATATGATGGGCATCCAAGAGGGATATAATAAAAACTTTCATATAAAGTGCATTGAATACTATGAGAAGTTTGATACTTGATGATTGTTTTGAGATATGAGGATGGTAATATTAGAGTCATGCTAGTTGAGTAGTTGTGAATTTGATAAATACTTGTGTTTAAGTTTGTGATTCCCGTAGCATGCACGTATGGTGAACCGTTATGTGATGAAGTCGGAGCATGATTTATTTATTGACTGTCTTCCTTATGAGTGGCGGTCGGGGATGAGCGATGGTATTTTCCTACCAATCTATCCCCCTAAGAGCATGCGTGTTGTACTTTGTTTTGATAACTAATATATTTTTGCAATAAGTATGTGAGTTCTTTATGACTAATGTTGAGTCCATGGATTATACACACTCTCACCCTTCCACCATTGCTAGCCTCTCTTGTACCGCTCAACTTTCGCCGGTACTTTAAACCCACCATATACCTTCCTCAAAACAGCCACCATACCTACCTATTATGGCATTTCCATAGCCATTCCGAGATATATTGCCATGCAACTTTCCATCGTTCCGTTTATTATGACGTGCTTCATCATTGTCATATTGCTTTGCATGATCATGTAGTTGACATCGTATTTGTGGCAAAGCCACCGTTCATAATTCTTTCATACATGTCACTCATGAGTAATTGCACATCCCGATACACCGCCGGAGGCATTGATATAGAGTCATATCTTGTTCTAAGTATCGACTTGTAATTCTTGAGTTGTAAGAAAATAAAAGTGTGATGATCTTCATTATTAGAGCATTGTCCCAGTGAGGAAAGGATGATGGAGACCATGATTCCCCCACAAGTCGGGATGAGACCCTGGAAGAAAATAAATAAAAGAGGCCAAAGAAGCCCAAATAAAAAAAGAGGAAAAAATAGGCCATAAAAAAAGAGAAGGCCCAAACAAAAAAATAAAAAAAATGAGAGAAAAAGAGAGAAGGGGAAATGCTACTATCCTTTTACCACACTTGTGCTTCAAAGTAGCACCATGATCTTCATGATAGAGAGTCTCCTATGTTGTCACTTTCATATACTAGTGGGAATCTTTCATTATAGAACTTGGCTTGTATATTCCAATGATGGGCTTCCTCAAAATGCCCTAGGTCTTCGTGAGCAAGCAAGTTGGATGCACACCCACTTAGTTTCTTTTCATACACTTATAGCTCTAGTGCATCCGTTGCATGGCAATCCCTACTCACTCACATTGATATCCATTGATGGGCATCTCCATAGCCCGTTGATACGCCCACTTAGATTCAAGATAAAAGTTTATTATTGACATAAAAATAGTAATACTCCAAGTATGATAATCAAGCAATTATGTCTTACCAAAATACCGTAGCCAAAGAAAACTTATCCCTACAAAGTCATATAGTTTGGCCATGCTTCATTTTCGTCACACAAAATGCTCTCATCATGCACAACCCTGATGACAAGCCTAGCAATTGTTTCATACTTAGCTTTTTCAGACTCTTTCAACTTTTACGCAATATATGAGCGCGAGCCATGGACATAGCACTATGGGTGGAATAGAATATGATGATTGAGGTTGTGTGAGAAGACAAAAAGGGAGAAAGTCTCACATTGACGCGGCTAATCAATGGGCTATGGAGATGCCCATCGATTGATGTCAATGCAAGGAGTAGGGATTGCCATGCAACGGATGCACTAGAGCTATAAATATATGAAAGCTCATCAAAGAAACTAAGTGGGTGTGCATCCAACTCGCTTGCTCACGAAGACCTAGGGCATTTGAGGAAGCCCATCATTGGAATAATACAAGCCAAGTTCTATAATGAAAATTTCCCACTAGTATATGAAAGTGACAAAATAAGAGACTCTCTATCATGAAGATCATGGTGCTACTTTGAAGCACAAGTGTGGAAAAAGGATAGTAACATTGTCCCTTCTCTCTTTTTCTCTCATTTATTTAATTTTTTTTTATTTGGGCCTTCTTTCTTTTTTTCGTCCGGAGTCTCATCCCGACTTGTGGGGGAATCATTGTCTCCATCATCCTTTCCTCACATGGGACAATGCTCTAATGATGATCATCACACTTTTATTTTCTTACAACTCAAGAATTACAACTCGATACTTAGAACAAAATATGACTCTATGTGAATGCCTCCGGCAGTGTACCGGGATTGCGATGAATCAAGAGTGACATGTATGAAAAAATTATGAACGGTGGCTTTTCCACAAATACGATGTCAACTACATGATCATGCAAAGCAATATGACAATGATGATGCGTGTCATAATAAATGGAATAGTGGAAAGTTGCATGGCAATATATCTCGGAATGGCTATGGAAATGCCATAATAGGTAGGTATGGTGGGTATTTTGAGGAAGATATAAGGAGGCTTATGTGTGATAGAGCGTATCGTATCACGGGGTTTGGATGCACCGTTGAAGTTTGCACCAACTCTCAAGGTGAGAAAGGGCAATGCACGGTACCGAAGAGGCTAGCAATGGTGGAAGGGTGATAGTGCGTATAATCCGTAGACTCAACATTAGTCATAAAGAACTCACATACTTATTGCAAAAATCTACAAGTCATCAAAACCAAGCACTACGGGCATGCTCCTAGGGGGATAGATTGGTAGGAAAAGACCATCGCTCGTCCCCGACCACCACTCATAAGGAAAGCAATCAAAGAACACCCCATGCTTAAAAAATTTCACATAACGTTCACCATACGTGCATGATACGGGACTTTCCAACTTCAACACAAGTATTCATCAATTTCACAATTACTCAACTAGCACACTTCTAATATTACCACCTTTATATCTCAAAACCATCTATCAAGCATCCATTTTCTCTTAGCATTTAAAATTTATAACCAAAGTGAATTACCATGCTGTTCTAAAGGACTGTCAAAATGATATAAGTGAATCATGATAGATCAATTGTTTCTATAAAATAGAACCACCGCCGTGCTCTAAAAGATATAAGCGAAGCACTAGAGCAAAAACTATATAGCTCAAAAGATATAAGTGAAGCACATAGAGTATTCTAATAAATTCCAATTCATGTGTGTCTCTCCCAAAAGGTGTGTACAGCAAGGATGATTGTGGTAAACTAGAAATCAAAGACTCAAATCATACAAGACACTCCAAGCAAAACACATATCAAGTGGCGAATAAAAATATAGCTCCAAGTAAAGTTACCGATAGACGAAGACGAAAGAGGGGATGCCTTCCGGGCATCCCCAAGCTTAGGCTTTTTGGTGTCCTTGGATTTTACCTTGGGATGCCTTGGGCATCCTCAAGCTTAGGCTCTTGCCACTCCTTGTTCCATAATCCATCAAATCCTTACCCAAAACTTGAAAACTTCACAACACAAAACTTAAAAGAAAATCTTCGTGAGCTCCGTTAGTAAAAGAAAACAAACTACCACTTCAAGGTACTGTAATGAACTCATTCTTGATTTATATTGGTGTTAAACATACTGTATTCCAACTTTTCTATGGTTCATAAACTCTATTACTATCCATAGATTCATCAAAATAAGCAAACAACACACGAAAAACAGAATCTGTCAAAAACAGAACAGTCTGTAGTAATCTGTAGGTTTCGAATACTTATGGAACCCCAAAAATTCTAAAATAAATTTCTGGACGTGAGGAATTTATCTATTAATCATCTGCAAAAAGAATTAACTAAATATCACTCTCCAGTAAAACCTGTCATCAATTCTCGCGAGCGCTAAAGTTTCTGTTTTTTACAGCAGGATCAAAAAGACTTTCCCCAAGTCTTCCCAACGGTTCTACTTGGCACAAACACTAATTAAACACAAAAAACACAATCAAAACAGAGGCTAGATAAATTATTTATTACTAAACAGGAGTAAAAAGCAAGGAATAAAAATAAAATTGGGTTGCCTCCCAACAAGCGCTATTGTTTAACGCCCCTAGCTAGGCATAAAAGCGAAGATAGATCTAGGTATTGCCATGATAATGATAAGATAAATCGCGAAAGATCATCTCATACTCCCTATGTTCAGCAGCAAGCTTCCTTTGTGGCAAGCAAAAATAATCAAAAGGGCTAAATTTAATGGGACAGAAGTCCCCAAGATCAAGCTCGGGAGGTATTGGTTCCTCCTTTGGCCCCTCATATTGCACAATCAATTCATCATTCTAAGCATTCTTTTGGCAAAAAGTCATGAGCCTTTGTTCAAGGGAAAAACCTAGACCATTGTTCTGGATGGCAAAATTATCATTAAGTTCAGAGATCCTATTAACAAGAGCATCGGTAGGAACCTTTTTTCTAAGGTTTTCATTAAAAGCAACATGATCTAAAGATCATAAACGCATAATATCTTCTTGATAGAAAAGAATTGCTTCTATGGGAGGACGGCCGGCATCCACCCTATAATGCGCAAAAATTTCATTGGCCTCTTTTATTATAAATCTGAACTCATGAGCTAAAAAGATGGCCGCTGCTCGCTTAACAGAAGAATGCTCAATATTAGAAAATTCTAGGAAAATCCTTTGTATGGAAGGATGCATATGTAAAAATCATCTCTCGAGTTCAACTATGAGCAAGGATATAGCATTTGCGAGGCTACTAGTTTTATGAAGGATAGATCCACTTATAGTGGGCAAAGCACCGACACAAGTAAAGAAATCTTGAATAACTCCCTTCCCAATAATATTACCGCTGCCAATATGAAACTTTTTAGTGTGCAAAATAATAGGATTTTCAAGAGGATCATCAATAGCATCAAAGTTTTCCATATTATTATTCTTATCAATGATAACCTCCCCAGTTTCAGACATGATGGCAACAAATTGCAAAAAGAACGAGCACACAGAAGGCAGGAAGGAAAAAGAGGCAAACAGAAAAGAGAGGGCGAATAAAACGGCAAGGGTGAAGTGGGGGAGAGCAAAATGAGAGGCAAATGGCAAATAATGTAATGCGAAGGATAAGAGTTGTGATGGGTACTTGGTATGTCTTGACTTGGCGTAGATCTCCCCGGCAACGGCGCCAGAAATCCTTCTTGCTACGTCTTGAGCACTGCGTTGGTTTTCCCTTGAAGAGGAAATGGTGGTGCAGTAAAGTAGCGTAAGTATTTCCCTCAGTTTTTGAGAACCAAGGTATCAATCCAGTAGGAGACCACGCGCGAGTCACCTCGTACCTACACAAACAAATAAGAACCTCGCAACCAACGCGATAAAGGGGTTTTCAATCCCTTCACGGCCACTTGCAAGAGTGAGATCTGATAGAGATGATAATAATAAGATAAATATTTTTGGTATTTTTATGATATAGATTGAAAGTAAAGATTGCAAAATAAAATAGATTGGAAACTTGTATGATGGAAAATAGACCCGGGGCCATAGGTTTCACTAGTGGCTTCTCTCAAGATAGCATAAGTATTACGGTGGGTGAACAAATTACCGTCGAGCAATTGATAGAAAAGCAAATAATTATGAGAATATCTAGGCATGATCATGTATATAGGCATCACGTCCATGACAAGTGGACCGACTCCTGCCTGCATCTACTACTATTACTCCACACATCGACCGTTATCCAGCATGCATCTAGAGTATTAAGTTCATAAGAACAGAGTAATGCCTTAAGCAAGATGACATGATGTAGAGGGATAATCTCATGCAATATGATGTAAACCCCATCTTTTTATCCTCGATGGCAACAATACAATACGTGTCGGTTCCCTTTCTGTCACTAGGATCGAGCACCGCAAAATTGAACCCAAAGCTAAGCACTTCTCCCATTGCAAGAAAGATCAATCTAGTAGGCCAAACCAAACTGATAATTCGAAGAGACTTGCAAAGATAAACCAATCGTACATAAAAGAATTCAGAGAAGATTCAAATATTGTTCATAGATAATCTGGATCATAAACCCACAATTCATCGGATCTCGACAAACACACCGCAAAAGAAGATTACATCGAATAGATCTCCAAGAGAATTGAGGAGAACTTTGTATTGAGATCCAAAGAGAGAGAAGAAGCCATCTAGCTACTAGCTATGGACCCGGAGGTCTGAAGTAAACTACTCACACATCATCGGAGGGGCCATGGAGTTGATGTAGAGGCCCTCCATGATCAATGCTCCCTCCGGCGGAGCTCCGGAAAAGGCCCCAAGATGGGATCTCTTGGGTACAGAAGGTTGCGGCGATGGAAATAGGGTTTCGTGGCACTCCTGGATGTTTGCGGGGTATGTGAACATATATAGGAGGAAGAAGTAGGTCGATGGAGCTACGAGGGGCCCACGAGGGGGGAGGGCGCGCCCAGGGGGTAGGCGCGCCCCCCTGCCTTGTGACCGCCTCGTTGATTGCTTGATGTCCACTCCAAGTCCTCTGGATCACGTTTGTTCCAAAAATCACGTTCCCGAAGGTTTCATTCCGTTTGGACTCCGTTTGATATTCCTTTTCTACGAAACACTGAAATAGGCAAAAAAATAGCAATTTGGGCTAGGCCTCCGGTTAATAGGCTAGTCCCAAAATAATATAGAAGTGTAAAATAAAGCCCATTAACATCCAAAACAGATAATATAATAGCATGGAACAATCAAAAATTATAGATACGTTGGAGACGTATCAACCAGTAGCTATGTGTTTGATCTCTCTCTCTCTCTCTCTCTCGTGTTCTTGAGTCGGCACGATCTTGATGTATCGTGAGCTTTGCTATTATATTTGGATCTTATGTTGTTTCTCCCCCTCTACTCTCTTGTGATAAATTGAGTTTTCCCTTTGAAGTTATCTTATCGGATTGAGTCTTTAAGGATTTGAGAACAATTGATGTGTGTATAGCATGTGCTTATCTGTGGTGACAATGGGATATCACGTGATCCACTTGATGTATGTTTTGGTGATCAACTTGCGAGTTCCGTGACCTCATGAACTTATGCATAGCGGTTGGTACACGTTTTCGTCTTGACTCTCTGGTAGAAACTTTGGGGCACTCTTTGAAGTACTTTGTGTTGGTTGAATAGATGAATATGCTGAGATTGTGTGATGCATATCGTATAATCATACCCGCGATACTTGAGGTGACATTGGAGTATCTAGGTGACATTAGGGTTTTGGTTGATTTGTGTCTTAAGGTGTTATTCTAGTACGAACTCTATGATAGATCGATAGAAAGAATAACTTTGAGGTGGTTTCGTACCGTACAATAATCTCTTCGTTTGTTCTCCGCTATTAGTGACTTTGGAGTGACTCTTTGTTGCATGTTGAGGGATAGTTATATGATCCAATTATGTTATTATTGTTGAGAGAACTTGCACTAGTGAAAGTATGAACCCTAGGCCTTGTTTCCTAGCATTGCAATACCGTTTGTGCTCAGTTTTATCATTAGTTACCTTGCTGTTTTTATATTTTCAGATTACAAAAACCTATATATACCTTCCATATTGCACTTGTATCACCATCTCTTCGCCGAACTAGTGTACCTATACAATTTATCATTGTATTGGGTGTGTTGGGGACACAAGAGACTCTTTGTTATTTGGTTGCAGGGTTATTTGAGAGAGACCATCTTCATCCTACGCCTCCCACGGATTGATAAACCTTAGTCATCCACTTGAGGAAAATTTGCTACTGTCCTACAAACCTCTGCACTTGGAGGCCCAACAACGTCTACAAGAAGAAGGTTGTGTAGTAGACATCATACCTCTCCGACAATCGGAGTGAAAATTCTAATCTCGATCTATGCCAACTCAACAAGTACCATTGGAGACACCTGTAGAGCACCTTTATAATCACCAAGTTACGTTGTGACATTTGGTAGCACACAAAGTGTTCCTCCGGTAATCGGGAGTTGCGTTATCTTCTTATAGTCATAGGAACATGTATAAGTCATGAAGAAAGCAATAGCAGTAAACTAAAACGATCAAGTGATAAGCTAACGGAATGGGTCAAGTCAATCACATCATCCTCCTAATGATGTGATCCTATTTATCAAATCACAACTCATGTCTATGGTTAGGAAACATAACCATCTTTGACCAACGAGCTAGTCAAGTAGAGGCACACTAGTGAAAATCTGTTTGTCTATGTATTCACACATGTATTATGTTTCCGGTTATACAATTCTAGCATGAATAATAAACATTTATCATGAAATAAGGAAATAAATAATAACTTTATTATTGCCTCTAGGGCATATTTCCTTCACACCATTCAATAAAAACACGTATCTGGTTTGTGACTTAGAGTCATCCGGATCAGTGTCAAAGCTTGCATCGATGTAACCGTTTACGACGAGCTCTTTATCACCTCCATATACGAGAAACATATCCTTAGTCCTTTTTAGGTATTTCAGGATGTTCTTGACCACTGTCCAGTGATCCACTCCTGAATTACTTTGGTACCTCCCTGCTAAACTTATAGCAAGGCACACATCAGGTCTGGTACACAACATTACATACATGATAGAGCCTATGGCTGAAGCATAGGGAACACCTTTCATTTTCTCTCTATCTTCTGCAGTGGTCGGGCATTGAGTCTGACACAACTTCACACCTTGTAATACAAGCAAGAACCCTTTCTTTGCCTGATCCATTTTGAAATTCTTCAAAACTTTATCAAGGTATGTGCTTTGTGAAAGTCCAATCAAGCGTCTTGATCTATCTCTATAGATCTTGATGCCCAATATATAAGCAGCTTCACCGAGGTCTTTCATTGAAAACATCTTATTCAAGTATCCTTTTATGCTATTCAGAAATCCAGTATCATTTCCGATCAACAATATGTCATCTACATATAATATCAGAAATGCTACGGAGCTCCCACTCACTTTCTTGTAAATACATGCTTCTCCAAAAGTCTGTACAAAACCGTATGCTTTGATCACACTATCAAAGCATATATTCCAACTCTAAGAGGCTTGCACCATTCCATAAATGGATCGCTGGAGCTTGCACACTTTGTTAGCACCTGTTGGATCGACAAAACCTTCTGGTTGCATCATATACAACTCTTCTTTAAGGTATCCATTAAGGAATGCAATTTTGACATCCATTTTCCAAATTTCATAATCATAAAATGCGGCAATTGCTAACATAATTCGGACGGACTTAAGCATTGCTACGGGTGAGAAGGTATCATCATAGTCAACTCCTTGAACTTGTTGAAAACCTTTTGCAACAAGTCGAGCTTTGTAGACAGTAACATTACCGTCAGCGTCAGCCTTCTTCTTGAAGATCCATTTATTCTCTATGGCCTGCCGATCATCAGGCAAGTCAAGCAAAGTCCATACTTTGTTCTCATACATGGATCCCATCTCAGATTTCATGGCCTCAAGCCATTTTGCGGAATTTGGGCTCATCATCGCTTCCTCATAGTTCGTAGGTTCGTCATGGTCAAGTAACATGACTTCCAAAACAGGATTACCATACCACTCTAGTGCGGATCTTACTCTGGTTGACCTACAAGGTTTGGTAGTAACTTGATCAGAAGTTTCGTGATCATCGTCATTAGCTTCCTCACTTACTGGTGTAGGAATCACTGAATTGATTTCAGTGATGAACTATTTTCCAATAAGGGAGAAGGTACAATTACCTCGTCAAGTTCTACTTTCCTCCCACTCACTTCTTTCGAGAGAAACTCCTTCTCTAGAAAGGATCCATTCTTAGCAATGAATATCTTGCCTTCGGATCTGTGATAGAAGGTGTACCCAACATTCTCCTTTGGGTATCCTACGAAGACACATTTCTCCGATTTGGGTTCGAGCTTATCAGGTTGAAGCTTTTTCACATAAGCATCGCAGCCCCAAACTTTAAGAAATGACAACTTGGGTTTCTTGCCAAACCATAGTTCATAAGGTGTCGTCTCGACGGATTTAGATGGTGCCCTATTTAACGTGAATGCGGCCATCTCTAAAGCATAACCCCAAAACGATAGCGGTAAATCAGTGAGAGACATCATAGATCGCACAATATCTAATAAAGTGCGGTTACGATGTTCAGACACACCATTACGTTGTGGTGTTCTAGGTGGCGTGAGTTGCAAAACTATTCCACATTGTTTGAAATGAAGTCCAAACTCATAACTCAAATACTCACCTCCACGATCAGATCATAGAAACTTGATTTTCTTGTTATGATGATTTTACACTTCACTCTGAAATTCTTTGAACTTTTCAAATGTTTCAGACTTATGTTTCATCAAGTAGATATACCCATATCTGCTCAAATCATCTGTGAAGGTGAGAAAATAACGATATCCGCCGCGAGCTTCAATGTTCATTGGACCACATACATCAGTACGTATGATTTCCAATAACTCTGTTGCTCGCTCCATTGTTCTGGAGAACGGAGTTTTAGTCATCTTGCCCATGAGGCATGGTTCGCAAGTACCAAGTGATTCATAATCAAGTGATTCCAGAAGTCCATCAGAATGGAGTTTCTTCATGCGTTTTACACCAATATGACCTAAACGGCAGTGCCACAAATAAGTTGCACTATCATTATCAACTCTGCATCTTTTCGCTTCAATACTATGAACATGTGTATCACTACTATCAAGATTTAGTAAAAATAGACCACTCATCAAGAGTGCATGACCATAAAAGATATTACTCATATAAATAGAACAACCATTATTCTCTGATTTAAATGAATAATTGTCTCGCATTAAAAAAGATCCAGATATAATGTTCATGCTCAACACTTGCACCAAATAACAATTATTCAGGTCTAAAACTAATCCCGAAGGTAGATGTAGAGGTAGCATGCCGAAGACGATCACATCGACTTTGGAACCATTTCCTACGCGTATCGTCACCTCGTCCTTAGCCAATCTTCGCTTAATCCGTAGCCCCTATTTCGAGTTGCAAATGTTAGCAACTGAACCAGTATCAAATACCCAGGCGCTACTACGAGCATTAGTAAGGTACACATCAATAACATGTATATCAAATATACCTTTCACTTTGCCATCCTTCTTCTCCGCCAAATACTTGGGGCAGTTCCGCTTCTAGTGACCAGTTCCTTTGCAGTAGAAGCACTCAGTCTCAGGCTTAGGTCTAGACTTGGGTTTCTTCACTTGAGCAGCAACTGGTTTGCTGTTCTTTTTGAAGTTCCCCTTCTTCCCTTTACCCTTTTTCTTGAAACTGGTGGTCTTGTTGACCATCAACACTTGATGCTCCTTCTTGATTTCTACCTCCGCAACCTTTAGCATTGCGAAGAGCTCATGAATCGTCTTATCCATCCCTTGCATATTATAGTTCATCACGAAGCTCTTGTAGCTTGGTGGTAGTGATTGAAGAACTCTGTCAATGACACTATCATCAGGAAGATTAACTCCCAGTTGAGTCAAGTGGTTGTGGTACCCAGACATTCTGAGTATATGTTCACTTGGGTTTCTTCTCTTGAGCAGCAACTTGCTTGCTGTTCTTCTTGAAGTTCCCCTTCTTCCCTTTGCCCTTTTTCTTGAAACTAGTGGTCTTGTTGACCATCAACACTTGATGCTCCTTTTTGATTTCTACCTCTGCAGCTTTCAGCATTGCGAAGAGCTCGGGAATAGTCTTATTCATCCCTTGCATATTATAGTTCATCACGAAGCTCTTGTAGCTTGGTGGCAGTGATTGGAGAATTCTGTCAATGACGCAATCATCTGGAAGATTAACTCCCATTTGAATCAAGTGATTATTATACCCAGACATTTTGAGTATATGCTCACTGACAGAACTGTTCTCCTCCATCTTGCAGCTATAGAACTTATTGGAGACTTCATATCTCTCAATCCGGGCATTTGCTTGAAATATTAACTTCAACTCCTGGAACATCTCATATGCTCCATGATGTTCAAAATGTCGTTGAAGTCCCGGTTCTAAGCCATAAAGCATGGCACACTGAACTATCGAGTAGTCATCAGCTTTGCTCTGCCAGGTGTTCATAACATCTGGCATTGCTCCTGCAGTGGGTTTGTCACCTAGCGGTGCTTCCAGGATGTAATTGCACTATGCAGCAATGAGGATAATCCTCAAGTTATGGACCCAATCTGTGTAGTTGCTACCATCATCTTTCAACTTAGCTTTCTCTAGGAACGCATTAAAATTCAACGGAACAACAGCACGGGCCATCTATCTACAACAACATAGACATGCAAAATACTATCAGGTACTAAGTTCATGATAAATTTAAGTTCAATTAATCAAATTACTTAAGAACTCCCACTTAGATAGACATCTTTCTAATCATCTAAGCGATCACGTGATCCATATCAACTAAACCATGTCCGATCATCACGTGAGATGGAGTAGTTTTCAATGGTGAACATCACTATGTTGATCATATCTACTATATGATTCACACTCGACCTTTCGGTCTCCAGTGTTCCGAGGCCATATCTGCATATGCTAGGCTCGTCAAGTTTAACTCGAGTATTCCGCGTATGCAAAACTGGCTTGCACCCGTTGTATGTGAACGTAGAGCTTATCACACCCGATCATCACGTGGTGTCTCGGCACTACGAACTATAGCAACGGTGCATACTCAGGGAGAACATTTATACCTTGAAATTTAGTGAGAGATCATCTTATAATGCTAACGTCGAACTAAGCAAAATAAGATGTATAAAGGATAAACATCACATGCAATCAATATAAGTGATATGATATGGCCATCATCATCTTGTGCCTTTGATCTCTATCTCCAAAGCACCGTCATGATCACCATCGTCACCGGCTTGACACTTTGATCTCCATCGAAGCATCATTGTCATCTCGCCAACTATTGCTTCTACGACTATCGCTACCGCTTAGTGATAAAGTAAAGCAATGACATGGCAAGTGCATTTCATACAATATAGTGACAACCATATGGCTCCTGCCAGTTGCCGATAACTGTGTTACAAAACATGATCATCTCATACAATAAAATTTAGCATCATGTCTTGACCATATCACATCACAACATGCCCTGCAAAAACAAGTTAGACATCCTCTACTTTGTTGTTGCAAGTTTTACGTGGCTGCTACGGGCTGAGCAAGAACCGTTCTTACCTACGCATCAAAAACCACGACGCGGTATAGTGATTGCTTTTTGATCTTCAGAAAGAACCCTGTTCATTGAATCCGATTCAACTAAAGCTGGAGAAACAAACACCCACTAGCCACCTGTGTGCGAAGCACGTCGGTAGAACCAGTCTCGCGTAAGCGTACGCGTAATATCGGTCTGGGCCGCTTCATCCAACAGTGCCGCTGAATCAAGAATCAACTAGTGACGGCAAGCAATATGTATATACCTACGCCCACAACTCCTTTGTGTTCTACTCATGCATATAACATCTACGCATAGACCTAGCTCGGATGCCACTGTTGGGGAACACAGTAATTTCAAAAAAAAATCCTACGCACACGCAAGATCATGGTGATGCACAGTAATGAGAGGGGAGAGTATTGTCTATGTACCCTCGTAGACCATAAGCGGAAGCATTATGACAATGCAGTTGATGTAGTCATATGTCTTCCCGATCGACCGATCTAGCACCAAAGGTACGGCACCTCTGCGATCTGCACACGTTCGGCTCGGTGACGTCCCGCGAACTCACGATCCAGTAGAGCTTCGAGGGAGAGCTTCATCAGCACGACGGCGTGATGACGGTGATGATGTTGCTACCGGAACAGGGCTTCGCCTAAGCACCACTACGATATTGCCGAGGTGAATTATGGTGGAGGGGGGCACCGCACACGGCTAAAGATCAATGATCAACTTGTGTGTCTATGGGGTGCCCCCTCCCCTATATATAAAGGAGTGGAGGAGGGGGAGGGCCGACCCTCCTATGGCGTGCCCCATGGGGAGTCCTACTACCACCGGGAGTAGGATTCCCCCCTTTCCATATAGTAGGAGTAGGAGAAGGAAGGAGGAAAGAGGGAGAAGGAAAGGGGGACGCTGTTGGGGAACGTAGTAATTTCAAAAAAATTCCTACGCACACGCAAGATCATGGTGATGCATAGTAACGAGAGGGGAGAGTGTTGTCTACGTACCCTCGTAGACCGGAAGCGGAAGCGTTAGCACAACGCGGATGATGTAGTCGTACGTCTTCACGGCCCGACCGATCAAGCACCGAAACTATGGCACCTACGAGTTCTAGCACACGTTCAGCTTGATGACGATCCCCGGACTCCGATCCAGCAGAATGTCGGGGAAGAGTTCCGTCAGCACGACGGCGTGGTGACGATCTTGATGTTCTACCGTCGCAGGGCTTCGCCTAAGCACCGCTACAATATTATTGAGGGTTATGGTGGAGGAGGGCACCGCACATGGCTAATAGATCTCAAGGATCAATTGTTGAGTCTAGAGGTGCCCCCATGCCCCCGTATATAAAGGAGCAAGGGGGAGGGGCGGCCGACCAGGAGGAGGCGCGCCAGGGAGGAGTCCTACTCCTACCGGGAGTAGGACTCCCTCCTTTCCTTGTCCAACTAGGAGAGGGGGAAGGAAGGGAGAGATGAGAGAAAGGAAAGGGGGGGCGCCGCCCCTCCCTCCTTGTCCAATTCGGACTAGAGGGGGAGGGGGCGCGCAGCCTGCCCTGGCCGCCCCTCCTCTGCTCCACTTTGGGCCCATGAGGCCCATTAACCCCTGGGGGGGTTCCGGTAACCCCCGGTACTCCCTTTTATATCTGATAACTCCCGGAACCATTCTTGTGTCCGAATATAGTCGTCCAATATATCAATCGTTATGTCTCGACTATTTCGAGACTCCTCGTTATGTCTGTGATCACATCCGGAACTCCGAACAACCTTCGGTACATCAAAATATATAAACTCATAATGAAACTGTCATCGTAACGTTAAGCGTGCGGACCCTACGGGTTCGAGAACAATGTAGACATGACCGAGACAAGACTCCGGTCAATAACCAATAGCGGAACTTGGATGCTCATATTGGTTCCTACATATTCTACGAAGATCTTTTATTGGTCAGACCGCATAACAACATACGTTGTTCCCTTTGTCATCGGTATGTCACTTGCCCGAGATTTGATCGTCGGTATCTCAATACCTAGTTCAATCTCGTTACCGGCAAGTCTCTTTACTCGTTCTGTAATACATCATCCCGCAACTAACTTATTAGTTGCAATGCTTGCAAGGTTTATGTGATGTGCATTACCGAGAGGGCCCGGAGATACCTCTCCGACAATCGGAGTGACAAATCCTAATCTCGAAATACGCCAACCCAACAAGTACCTTCGGAGACACCTGTAGAGCACCTTTATAATCACCCAGTTATGTTGTGACGTTTGGTAGCACACAAAATGTTCCTTCGGTAAACGGGAGTTGCATAATCTCATAGTCATAGGAACATGTATAAGTCATGAAGAAAGCAATAGCAACAAACTAAACGATCAAGTGCTAAGCTAACGAAATGGGTCAAGTCAATCACATCATTCTCCTAATGATGTGATCCCGTTAATCAAATGACAACTCATGTCTATGGTTAGGAAACATAACCATCTTTGATCAACAAGCTAGTCAAGTAGAGGCATACTAGTGACACTATGTTTGTCTATGTATTCACACATGTATTATGTTTCCGGTTAATACAATTCTAGCATGAATAATAAACATTTATCATGATATAAAGAAACAAATAATAACTTTATTATTGCCTCTAGGGCATATTTCCTTCAGTCTCCCACTTGCACTAGAGTCAATAATCTAGATTACAAAGTAATGATTCTAACACCCATGGAGCCTTGGTGCTGATCATGTTTTGCTCGTGGAAGAGGCTTAGTCAACGGGTCTGCAACATTCAGATCCATATGTATCTTGCAAATCTCTATGTCTCCCACCTGGACTAGATTCCGGATGGAATTGAAGCGTCTCTTGATGTGCTTGGTTCTCTTGTGAAATCTGGATTCCTTCGCCAAGGCAATTGCACCAGTATTGTCACAAAAGATTTTCATTGGACCCGATGCACTAGGTATGACACCTAGATCGGATATGAACTCCTTCATCCAGACTCCTTCATTTGCTGCTTCCGAAGCAGCTATGTATTCCGCTTCACACGTAGATCCCGCGACGACGCTTTGTTTAGAACTGCACCAACTGACAGCTCCACCATTTAATGTAAACACGTATCCGGTTTGCGATTTAGAATCGTCCGGATCAGTGTCAAAGCTTGCATCAATGTAACCGTTTACGATGAGCTCTTTGTCACCTCCATATACGAGAAACATATCCTTAGTCCTTTTCAGGTACTTCAGGATGTTCTTGACCGCTGTCCAGTGATCCACACCTGGATTACTTTGGTACCTCCCTGCTAGACTTATAGCAAGGCACACATCAGGTCTGGTACACAGCATTGCATACATGATAGAGCCTATGGCTGAAGCATAGGGAACATCTTTCATCTTCTCTCTATCTTCTGCAGTGGTCGGGCATTGAGTCCGACTCAACTTCACACCTTGTAACACAGGCAAGAACCCTTTCTTTGCTTGATCCATTTTGAACTTCTTCAAAATCTTGTCAAGGTATGTGCTTTGTGAAAGTCCAATTAAACGTCTCGATCTATCTCTATAGATCTTTATGCCTAATATGTAAGCAGCTTCACCGAGGTCTTTCATTGAACAATGAACCTATTTGAAGTGGCCCATTTCGTACCAGAAAAGCCCATGTATGAACAAGGGTTTATTTTACTTCCACCAAAAACACAGGTCTCCGCAAAGTCGTAAGACCATGTATGGGGGCTGATGCCTGCCCAGTGCCGGAAGGTCAAGGAAGTTGGTGAACTGATGACAGGGAAGCCGGCGACCGAAGCCCCGGTGAACGGCGGCCGTAACTATACTTATTCAAGTATCCCTTTATGCTATCCAGAAATTCTATATCATTTCCAATCAGTAATATGTCATCCACATATAATATCAGAAATGCTACAGAGCTCCCACTCACTTTCTTGTAAATACAGGCTTCTCCAAAAGTCTGTATAAAACCAAATGCTTTGATCACACTATCAAAGCGTTTATTCCAACTCCGAGAGGCTTGCACCAGTCCATAAATGGATCGCTGGAGCTTGCACACTTTGTTAGCTCCCTTTGGATCGACAAAACCTTCCGGTTGCATCATATACAACTCTTCTTCCAGAAATCCATTTAGGAATGCATTTTTGACATCCATCTGCCAAATTTCATAATCATAAAATGCGGCAATTGCTAACATGATTCGAACAGACTTAAGCATCGCTACGGGTGAGAAGGTATCATCGTAGTCAATCCCTTGAACTTGCCGAAACCCTTTTGCGACAAGTCGAGCTTTGTAGACAGTTATATTACCGTCGGCGTCAGTCTTCTTCTTGAAGATCCATTTATTCTCAATTGCTTGCCGATCATTGGGCAAGTCAACCAAAGTCCATACTTTGTTCTCATACATGGATCCCATCTCAGATTTCATGGCTTCAAGCCATTTTGCGGAATCTGGGCTCACCATCGCTTCTTCATAGTTTGTAGGTTCATCATGATCTAGTAGCATGACTTCCAGAACAGGATTACCGTACCACTCTGGTGCGGATCTCACTCTGGCTGATCTACGAGGTTCAGTAGTATCTTGTTCTGAAGTTTCATGATCAATATCATTAGCTTCCTCACTAATTGGTGTAGGTGTCACAGAAACAGTTTTCTGTGATGCACTACTTTCCAATAAGGGAGCAGGTACAGTTACCTCGTCAAGTTCTACTTTCCTCCCACTCACTTCTTTCGAGAGAAACTCCTTCTCTAGAAAGTTTCCGAACTTAGCAACAAAAGTCTTGCCTTCGGATCTGTGATAGAAGGTGTATCCAATAGTCTCCTTTGGATATCCTATGAAGACACATTTCTCTGATTTGGGTTCGAGCTTATCAGGTTGAAGCTTTTTCACATAAGCATCGCAGCCCCAAACTTTCAGAAACGACAACTTTGGTTTCTTGCCAAACCATAGTTCATAAGGCGTCGTCTCAACGGATTTTGATGGTGCCCTATTTAACGTGAATACGGCCGTCTCCAAAGCATAACCCCAAAACGATAGCGGTAAATCAGTAAGAGACATCATAGATCGCACCATATCTAGTAAAGTACGATTACGACGTTCGGACACACCATTACGCTGTGGTGTTCCGGGTGGCGTGAGTTGCGAAACTATTCCACATTGTTTCAAATGTACACCAAACTCGTAACTTAAATATTCTCCTCCACGATCAGATCGTAGAAACTTTATTTTCTTGTTACGATGATTTTCAACTTCACTCTGAAATTCTTTGAACTTTTCAAACGTTTCAGACTTATGTTTCATTAAGTAGATGTACCCATATCTGCTTAAATCATCTGTGAAGGTGAGAAAATAACGATATCCGCCACGAGCCTCAATATTCATCGGACCACATACATCTGTATGTATGATTTCCAACAAATCTGTTGCTCTCTCCATAGTACCGGAGAACGGCGTTTTAGTCATCTTGCCCATGAGGCACGGTTCGCAAGTACCAATTGATTCATAATCAAGTGGTTCCAAAAGTCCATCAGTATGGAGTTTCTTCATGCGCTTTACACCGATATGACCTAAACGGCAGTGCCACAAATAAGTTGCACTATCATTATCAACTCTGCATCTTTTGGCTTCAACATTATGAATATGTGTGTTACTACTATCGAGATTCAATAAGAATAGACCACTCTTCAAGGGCGCATGACCATAAAAGATATTACTCATATAAATAGAACAACCATTATTCTCTGATTTAAATGAATAACCGTCTCGCATCAAACAAGATCCAGATATAATGTTCATGCTTAACGCTGGCACCAAATAACAATTATTTAGGTCTAATATTAATCCCGAAGGTAGATGTAGAGGTAGCGTGCCGACCGCGATCACATCGACTTTGGAACCGTTTCCCACGTGCATCGTCACCTCGTCCTTAGCCAATCTTCGCTTAATCCATAGTCCCTGTTTCGAGTTGCAAATATTAGCAACAGAACTAGTATCAAATACCCAGGTGCTACTGCGAGCATTAGTAAGGTACACATCAATAACATGTATATCACATATACCTTTGTTCACCTTGCCATCCTTCTTATCCGCCAAATACTTGGGGCAGTTCCGCTTCCAGTGACCAGTCTGCTTGCAGTAGAAGCACTCAGTTTTAGGCTTAGGTCCAGACTTGGGTTTCTTCTCTTGAGCAGCAACTTGCTTGTTGTTCTTCTTGAAGTTCCCCTTCTTCCCTTTGCCCTTTTTCTTGAAACTAGTGGTCTTGTTGACCATCAACACTTGATGCTCCTTTTTGATTTCTACCTCTGCAGCTTTCAGCATTGCGAAGAGCTCGGGAATAGTCTTATTCATCCCTTGCATATTATAGTTCATCACGAAGCTCTTGTAGCTTGGTGGCAGTGATTGGAGAATTCTGTCAATGACGCAATCATCTGGAAGATTAACTCCCATTTGAATCAAGTGATTATTATACCCAGACATTTTGAGTATATGCTCACTGACAGAACTGTTCTCCTCCATCTTGCAGCTATAGAACTTATTAGAGACTTCATATCTCTCAATCCGGGCATTTGCTTGAAATATTAACTTCAACTCCTGGAACATCTCATATGCTCCATGACGTTCAAAACGTCGTTGAAGTCCCGGTTCTAAGCCGTAAAGCATGGCACACTGAACTATCGAGTAGTCATCATCTTTGCTTTGCCAGACGTTCACAACATCTGGTGTTGCTCCAACAGCAGGCCTGGCACCCAGCGGTGCTTCCAGGACGTAATTCTTCTGTGCAGCAATGAGGATAATCCTCAAGTTACGGACCCAGTCCGTGTAATTGCTACCATCATCTTTCAACTTTGCTTTCTCAAGGAACGCATTAAAATTCAACGGAACAACAGCACGGGCCATTTACCTACAATCATACATAAGCAAGATACTATCAGGTACTAAGTTCATGATAAATTTAGGTTCAATTAATCATATTACTTAAAGAACTCCCACTTAGATAGACATCCCTCTAATCCTCTAAGTGATTACGTGATCCAAATCAACTAAACCATGTCCGATCATCACGTGAGATGGAGTAGTTTCATTGGTGAACATCACTATGTTGATCATACCTACTATATGATTCACCCTTGACCTTTCGGTCTCCGTGTTCCAAGGCCATATCTGTATATGCTTGGCTCGTCAAGTATAGCCTGAGTATTCCACGTGTGCAACTGTTTTGCACCCATTGTATTTGAACGTAGAGCCTATCACACCCGATCATCACGTGGTGTCTCAGCACGAAGAACTTTCGCAACGGTGCATACTCAGGGAGAACACTTCTTGATAATTTAGTGAGAGATCATCTTATAATGCTACCGTCAATCAAAGCAAGATAAGATGCATAAAAGATAAACATCATATGCAATCAATATAAGTGATATGATATGGCCATCATCATCTTGTGCTTGTGATCTCCATCTTCGAAGCACCGTCATGATCACCATCGTCACTGGCGCGACACCTTGATCTCCATCGTAGCATCATTGTCGTCTCGCCAATCTTATGCTTCCACGACTATCGCTACCACTTAGTGATAAAGTAAAGCATTACAGCGCGATTGCATTGCATCCAATAAAGCGACAACCATATGGCTTCTGCCAGTTGCCGATAACTCGGTTACAAAACATGATCATCTCATACAATAAAATTTAGCATCATGTCTTGACCATATCACATCACAACATGCCCTGCAAAAACAAGTTAGACGTCCTCTACTTTGTTGTTGCATGTTTTACGTGGCTGCTACGGGCTTAAGCAAGAACCAATCTTACCTACGCATCAAAACCACAACGATAGTTTGTCAAGTTGGTGCTGTTTTAACCTTCGCAAGGACCGGGCGTAGCCACACTTGGTTCAACTAAAGTTGGAGAAACTGTCACCCGCAAGCCACCTATGTGCAGAGCACGTCGGGAGAACCGGTCTCGCGTAAGCGTAGGCGTAATGTCGGTCCGGGCCGCTTCGTCCAACAATACCGCCGAACCAAAGTATGACATGCTGGTAAGCAGTATGACTTATATCGCCCACAACTCACTTGTGTTCTACTCGTGCATATAACATCAACATATAAAACCTAGGCTCGGATGCCACTGTTGGGTTTCGTAGTAATTTCAAAAAAAATCCTACGCTCACGCAAGATCATGGTGATGCATAGCAACGAGAGGGGAGAGTATGATCTACGTACCCTTGTAGATCGACAACGGAAGCGTTTGGTTGATGTAGTCATATGTCTCCATGGCCCGACCGATCAAGCACCGAAACTACGACACCTCTGAGTTCTAGCACACGTTCAGCTCGATGACGATCCCCGGACTCCGATCCAGCAAAGTGTCGGGGAAGAGTTCCGTCAGCACAACGGCGTAGTGACGATCTTGATGTACTACTGTCGCAGGGCTTCGCCTAAGCACCGCTACAATATTATCGAGGACTATGGTGGAAGGGGGCACCACACACGGCTAAGAGTATGATCACGTGGATCAACTTGTGTCTCTAGGGGTGCCCCTGCCTCCGTATATAAAGGTTCAAGGGAGGGGGGCCGGCCGGCCAAGGTGTGGCGCGCAGGAGGAGTCCTACTCCCTCTGGGAGTAGGACTCCCCCCCTTTCCTAGTTGGAATAGGATTCGTGGGGTGGGAAAAGAGAGAGAGAGAAGGAGGGGGGCGCCGGCCCCCTCTCTCCTTGTCCTATTCGGACTAGGGGTGAGGGGCGCGCGGCCCAGCCCTGGCTGCCTCTTCTCTTCTTCCACTAAGGCCCACTAAGGCCCATATACCTCTTGGGGGGTTCCGGTAACCTCCCGGTACTCCGGTAAAATCCCGATTTCGCCTGGAACACTTCCGATATCCAAACATAGGCTTCCAATATAACAATCTTTATGTCTCGACCATTCGAGACTCCTCGTCATGTCCGTGATCACATCCGGGACTCCGAACAACCTTCGGTACATCAAAATGCATAAACTCATAATATAACTGTCATCGTAACCTTAAGCGTGCGGACCCTACGGGTTCGAGAACAATGTAGACATGACGGAGACTCGTCTCCGGTCAATAACCAATAGCGGAACCTGGATGCTCATATTGGCTCCTACATATTCTACGAAGATCTTTTATCGGTCAGACCGCATAACAACATACGTTGTTCCCTTTGTCATCGGTATGTTACTTGCCCGAGATTCGATCGTCGGTATCCTATACCTAGTTCAATCTCGTTACCCGCAAGTCTCTTTACTCGTTCTGTAATACATCATCCCGCAACTAACTCATTAGTTGCAATGCTTGCAAGGCTTAAGTGATGTGCATTACCGAGAGGGCCCAGAGATACCTCTCCGACAATCGGAGTGACAAATCCTAATCTCAAAATACGCCAACCCAACATGTACCTTTGGAGACACATGTAGAGCTCCTTTATAATCACCCAGTTACGTTGTGACGTTTGGTAGCACACAAAGTGTTCCTCTGGCAAACGGGAGTTGCATAATCTCATAGTCATAGGAACATGTATAAGTCATGAAGAAAGCAATAGCAACATACTAAACGATCGGGTGCTAAGCTAATGGAATGGGTCATGTCAATCAGATCATTCAACTAATGATGTGATCCTGTTAATCAAATGACAACTCTTTGTCCATGGTTAGGAAACATAACCATCTTTGATTAACAAGCTAGTCTAGTAGAGGCATACTAGTGACACTCTGTTTGTCTATGTATTCACACATGTATTATGTTTCCGGTTAATACAATTCTAGCATGAATAATAAACTTTTATCATGATATAAGGAAATAAATAATAACTTTATTATTGCCTCTAGGGCATATTTCCTTCAGTTGGATGAAGCGGCCCGGACCGGCATTACGTGCACGCTTACGCGAGACTGGTTCTACCGACATGCTTTGCACACAGGTGGCTGGCGGGTGTCAGTTTCTCCAACTTTAGTTGAATCGAGTGTGGCTACGCCCGGTCCTTGAGAAGGTTAAAATAGCACTAACTTGACGAACTATCGTTGTGGTTTTGATGCGTAGGTAAGAACGGTTATTGCTCAGCCCGTAGCAGCCACGTAAAACTTGCAACAACAAAGTAGAGGACGTCTAACTTGTTTTTGCAGGGCATGTTGGGATGTGATATGGTCAAGACGTGATGAAATATAAATTGTTGTATGAGATGGTCATGTTTTGCTAAAGTTATCGGCAACTGGTAGGAGCCTTATGGTTCTCTCTTTATTGCATATGATGCAAGCGCCAAATAATTGCTTTACTTTATTGCTATGCGATAGCAATAGTTGCAAAGAGCAATAGTTGGCGAGACGACCATGTGATGACACATTGATAGAGATCAAGATGATGGAGATCATGGTGTCATGCCGGTGACGATAGAGATCATGACGGTACTTTGGAGATGGAGATCAAAGGAGCAAGATGATCATGGCCATATCATGTCACATATTTTGATTGCATGTGATGTTTATCCTTTATGCATCTTATTCTGCTTGATTGACGGTAGCATTATAAGATGATCTCTCACTAAATTTCAAGGTACAAGTGTTCACCCTAAGTATGCACCGTTGCCAAAGTTCGTCGTGCCGAGATAGCACGTGATGATCGGGTGTGATAAGCTCTACGTTCACATACAACGGGTGCAAGCCAGTTTTGCACACGCGGAAATACTCGGGTTAAACTTGACGAGCCTAGCATATGCAGATATGGCCTCGGAACAATGGAGACCGAAAGGTCGAGCGTGAATCATATAGTACATATGATCAACATAGTGATGTTCACCATTGAAAACTACTACATCTCACGCGATGATCGGACATGTTTTAGTTGATTTGGATCACGTGATCATTTAGATGACTAGAGGGATGTCTATCTAAGTGGGAGTTCTTAAGTAATATGATTAATTGAACTTTAATTTATCATGAACTTAGTCCTGATAGTATTTGCATATCTATGTTGTAGATCAATAGCTTGCGATTTAGCTCCCCGTTTATTTTTGATATGTTCCTAGAGAAAAATAAGTTGAAAGATGTTAGTAGCAATGATGCGGACTAGCTCCATGATCTAAGGGTTATCCTCATTGTTGCACAGAAGTATTATGTCCTTGATGCACCTCTAGGTGACGGACCTATTGCAGGAGCAGATACAGACGTTATGAACGTTTGACGAAGCTCGGTATGACGACTACTTGATAGTTTAGTGCACCATGCTTTACGGCTTAGAACCGGGAAGTCAAAACGTTTTGAAACGCCACGGAACATATAAGATGTTCTAAGAGTTGAAATTGGTATTTCAGACTCATGCCCGAGTCGAGAGGTATGAGACCTCTGACAAGTACTTTGCCTATAAGATGGAGGAGAATAGCTCAACCAGTGAGCATGTGCTCAGATTGTCTGAGTAGTACAATCACTTGAATCAAGTGGGAGTTAATCTTCCAGATAAGACAGTGATTGACAGAGTTCTCTAGTCACTATCACCAAGTTACTAGAACTTCGTGATGAACTATAATATGCAAGGGATAACAGAAACGATTCCCAAGCTCTTCATGATGCTGAAATCGACGAAGGTAGAAATCAAGAAAAGCATCAAGTGTTGATGGTTGACAAGACCACTAGTTTCAAGTAAAATGGCAAGGGAAAGAAAGGGAACTTCAAGAATAATGGCAAGCAAGTTGCCAATCCCATGAAGAAGCCCAAAGCTAGACTCAAGCCTGAAACTGAGTGCTTCTACTGCAAAGGAAATGGTCACTGGAAGTGGAACTGCCCTAGATACTTGGCGGATAAGAAGGATGGAAAAGTGAACAAAGGTATATTTGATATACAAGTTATTGATGTGTACTTTACTAATGTTTATAGCAAACCCCTCGGTATTTGATACTGGTTCAGTTGCTAAAAGTAGTAACTCGAAACGGGAGTTGCAAAATAAACAAAGACTAGTTGAGGGCGAGGTGACGATGTGTGTTGGAAGTATTCCAAGGTTGATAAGATCACCATCGCACACTCCGTTTACCTTCGGGATTAGTGTTGAACCTAAAATAAATGTTATTCGGTGTTTGCGTTGGGCATAATATGATCGGATCATGTTTATTGCAATACGGTTATTCATTTAAAGTCAAAGAATAATTGTTATTCTGTTTACATGAATAAAACCTTCTGTGGTCATACACCCAAGGTGAATGGTTTATTGAATCTCGATTGTAGTGATACACATATTTATAATATTGAAGCCAAAAGATGCAAAGTTAATAATGATAGTGCAACTTATTTGTGGCACTGTCGTTTAGGTCATATTGGTGCAAAGCGCATGAAGAAACTCCATGCTGATGGGCTTTTGGAATCACTTGATTATGAATCACTTGATGCTTGCAAACCATGCCTCATGGGCAAGATGAATAAGACTCCGTTCTCCGGAACAATGGAGCGAGCAACTGACTTATTGGAAATAATACATACTGATGTATGGGGTCCGATGAGTGTTGAGGCTCACGGCAGGTATCGTTATTTTCTGACCTTCATAGATGATTTGAGCAGATATGGGTATATGTACTTGATGAAACATATGTCTGAAACATTTGAAAAGTTCAAAGAATTTCAGAGTGAAGTGGAAAATCATTGTAACAAGAAAATAAAGTTTCTGCGATCTGATCGTGGAGGAGTGATACGTCTCCAACGTATCTATAATTTTTGATTGCTCCATGCTATATTATCTACTGTTTTGGGCAATATTGGGATTTATTTTCCACTTGTATATTATTTTTGGGACTAACCTATTAACCGGAGGCCCAGCCCAGATTTGCTGTTTTATGCCTATTTTAGTGTTTTGAAGAAAAGGAATATCAGACGGAGTCGAAACGGAACGAAATCAACTGGAGAAGTTATTTTTGGAAGGAAACACACCTGATGAACTTGGACCCCACGTCAGGGGAGACACGAGGTGCTCACGAGGGTGCGGGGTGTTGGGTTTCGTAGTAATTTCAAAAAAAATTCCTACGCACACACAAGATCATGGTGATGCATAGCAACGAGAGGGGGAGTATGATCTACATACCTAGTAGATCGACAACGGAAGCGTTTGGTTGATGTAGTCGTACGTCTTCACGATCCGACCGATCAAGCACCAAAACTACGGCACCTCTGAGTTCTAGCACACGTTCAGCTCGATGATGATCCCCGGACTCCGATCCAGCAAAGTGTCGGGGAAGAGTTCCGTCAGCACGACGGCGTGGTGACGATCTTGATGCACTACAGCAGCAGGGCTTCGCCTAAACTCCGCTACAGTATTATCGAGGACTATGGTGGCTGGGGGCGCCGCACACGGCTAAGGAATAGATCACGAGGATCAACTTGTGTGTTCTAGGGTGCCTCTGCCTCAGTATATAAAGGACCAAAGTGTCGGGGAAGAGTTCCGTCAGCACGACGGCGTGGTGAGTCCTACTCCCTCTGGGAGTAGGATTCCCCCCCCCCCCGCTACAGTATTATCGAGGACTATGGTGGCTGGGGGCGCCGCACACGGCTAAGGAATAGATCACGAGGATCAACTTGTGTGTTCTAGGGTGCCTCTGCCTCAGTATATAAAGGACCAAGGGAGGGGAGGGGCGCGCGGCCCATGTAGGGCTGCCTCTTCTCTTTTCCACTAAGGCCCATCATGGCCCATTTAGCTCCCGGGGGGTTCCGGTAACCTCCTGGTACTCCGGTAAAATCCCGATTTCACCCGGAACACTTCTGGTATCCAAACATAGGCTTCCAATATATCAATCTTTATGTCTCGACCATTTTGAGACTCCTCGTCATGTCCGTGATCACATCCGGGACTCCGAACAAACTTCGGTACATCAAAATGCATAAACTCATAATATAACTGGCATCGTAACCTTAAGCGTGCGGACCCTACGGGTTCGAGAACAATGTAGACATGACCGAGACATGTCTCCAGTCAATAACCAATAGCGGTACCTGGATGCCCATATTGGCTCCTACATATTCTACGAAGATCTTTATCGGTCAGACCGCATAACAACATACGTTGTTCCCTTTGTCATCGGTATGTTACTTGCCCGAGATTCGATCGTCGGTATCTCAATACCTAGTTCAATCTCGTTACCGGCAAGTCTCTTTACTCGTTCCGTAATACATCATCTCACAACAAACTCATTAGTTGCAATGCTTGCAAGGCTTATGTGATGTGCATTACCGAGAGGGCCCAGAGATACCTCTCCGACAATCAGAGTGACAAATCCTAATCTCGAAATACGCCAACCCAACATGTACCTTTGGAGACACCTGTAGAGCTCCTTTATAATCACCCAGTTACGTTGTGATGTTTGGTAGCACACAACGTGTTCCTCCGGCAAACGGGAGTTGCATAATCTCATAGTCATAGGAACATGTATAAGTCATGAAGAAAGCAATAGCAACATACTAAATGATCGGGTGCTAAGCTAATGGAATGGGTCATGTCAATCAGATCATTCAACTAATGATGTGACCTCGTTAATCAAATAACAACTCTTTGTTCATGGTTAGGAAACATAACCATCTTTGATTAACGAGCTAGTCAAGTAGAGGCATACTAGTGACACTCTGTTTGTCTATGTATTCACACATGTATTATGTTTCCGGTTAATACAATTCTAGCATGAATAATAAACATTTATCATGATATAAGGAAATAAATAATAACTTTATTATTGCCTCTAGGGCATATTTCCTTCATCTCCCACTTGCACTAGAGTCAATAATCTAGATCACATCGCCATGTGATTTAACATCAATAGTTCACATCTTTATGTGATTGGTTCACATCTCCATGTGACTAACACCCAAAGGGTTTAATAGATTCAATAATCTAGTTCACATCGCTATGTGATTAAGACCCAAAAAGTGATCATGTTTTGCTTGTGAGAGAAGTTTAGTCAACGGGTCTGCCACATTCAGATCCGCATGTATTTTGCAAAATTCTATGTTTACAATGCTCTGCATGGAGCTACTCTAGCTAATTGCTCCCACTTTCAATATGTATCCAGATTGAGACTTAGAATCATCTGGATCAGTGTCAAAAACTTGCATCGACGTAACCCTTTACGACGAACCTTTTTGTCACATCCATAATCGAGAAACATATCCTTATTTCACTAAGGATAATTCTGACCGATGTCCAGTGATCTACTCCTAGATCACTATTGTACTCCCTTGCCAAATCAGTGCAGGGTATACAGTAGATTTGGTACACAGCATGGCATACTTTATAGAACCTATGGCCAAGGCATAGGGAATGACTTTCATTCTCTTTCTATCTTCTGCCGTGGTCGAGCTTTGAGTCTTACTCAACTTCACACCTTGTAATACAGGCAAGAACTCTTTCTTTGACTGCTCCATTTTGAACTACTTCAAAATCTTGTCAAGGTATGTACTCATTGAAAAAACTTATCAAGCGTCTTGATCTATCTCTATAGATCTTGAAGCTCAATACGTAAGCAGCTTTACCGAAGTCTTTCTTTGAAAAACTCCTTTCAAACACTCCTTTATGCTTTACAGAATAATTCTACATTATTTCCGATCAACAATATGTCATTCACATATACTTATCAGAAATGCTGTAGTGCTCCCACTCACTTTCTTGTAAATACAGGCTTCACCGCAAGTCTGTATAAAACTATATGCTTTGATCAACTTATCAAAGCGTATATTCCAACTCCGAGATTCTTGCACCAGTCCATAGATGGATCGTTGGAGCTTGCATATTTAATTAACACCTTTAGGATCGACAAAACCTTCTAGTTGCATCGTATACAACTCTTCTTTAGTAAATCCATTAAGGAATGCAGTTTTGTTTATCCATTTGCCAGATTTCATAAAATGCGGCAATTGCTAACATGATTCGGACAGACTTAAGCATAGATACGAGTGAGAAAATCTCATCGTAGTCAACACCTTGAACTTGTCGAAAACCTTTTGCGACAATTCTAGCTTTGTAGACAGTAATATTACCGTCAGCGTCAGTCTTCTTCTTGAAGATCCATTTATTCTCAATTGCTTGCCGATCACCGGGCAAGTCAACCAAAGTCCATACTTTGTTCTCATACATGGATCCCATCTCAGATTTCATGGCTTCAAGCTACTTTGCGGAATCTGGGCTCACCATCGCTTCTTCATAGTTCGTAGGTTCATCATGATCTAGTAGCATGACTTCCAGAACAGGATTACCGTACCACTCTGGTGCGGATCTTACTCTGGTTGATCTACGAGGTTCAGTAGTATCTTGTTCTGAAGTTTCATGATCATCATCATTAGCTTCCTCACTAACTGGTGTAGGTGTCACAGAAACAGTTTTCTGTGATGTACTACTTTCCAATAAGGGAGCAGGTACAGTTACCTCGTCAAGTTCTACTTTCCTCCCACTCACTTCTTTCGAGAGAACCTCCTTCTCTAGAAAGGATCCATTCTTAGCAACGAATGTCTTGCCTTTGGATCTGATAGAAGGTGTACCCAATAGTCTCCTTTGGGTATCCTATGAAGACATATTTCTCCGATTTGGGTTTGAGCTTATCAGGATGAAACTTTTCATATAAGCATCACAATCCCAAACTTTAAGAAACGACAACTTTGGTTTCTTGCCAAACCACAGTTCAGATTGTGTCGTCTCAACGGACTTAGATGGTGCCCTTTTAAACGTGAATGCGGCTGTCTTTAATGCATAACCCCAAAACGATAGTGGTAAATCAGTAAGAGACATCATAGATCGCACCATATCTAATAAAGTACGGTTATGATGTTCGGACACACCATTATGCTGTGGTGTTCCAGGTGGCGTGAGTAGTGAAACTATTTCACATTGTTTTAACTGAAGACCAAACTCGTAACTCAAATATTTGTCTCCGCGATCAGATCGTAGAAACTTTATTTTCTTGTCACGATGATTTTCCACTTCACTCTGAAATTCTTTGAACTTTTCAAATGTTTCAGACTTATGTTTCATCAAGTAGATATACTCATATCTGCCCAAATCATCTGTGAAGATCAGAAAATAATGATACTTGTCGCGAGCCTCAATATTTATCGGACCACATACATCAGTATGTATGATTTCCAACAAATCTGTTGCTCGCTCCATTGTTCCAAAGAACAGAGTCTTAGTCATCTTGCCCATGAGGCATGGTTCGCAAGCATCAAGTGATTCCAAAATCCCATCAGCATGGAGTTTCTTCATGCGCTTTACACCAATATGACCTAAACGGCAGTGCCACAAATAAGTTGCACTATCATTATTAACTTTGCATCTTTTGGTTTCAATATTATGATTATGTGTATCACTACGATCGAGATCCAACGAACTATTTTCATTGGGTGTGTAACCATATAAGGTTTTATTCATGTAAACAGAACAACAATTTATTCTCTTACTTAAATGAATAACCGTATTACAATAAACATGATCAAATCATATTCATGCTTAACGCAAACACCAAATAACACTTATTTAGGTTCAACACTAATCCCGAAAGTACAGGGAGTGTGCGATGATGATCATATCAATCTTGGAACCACTTCCAACACACATTGTCACTTCACCCTTAACTAGTCTCTGTTTATTCTGCAACTCCCGCTTCGAGTTACTAATCTTAGAAACTGAACTAGTATCAAATACTGAGGGGTTGCTATAAACACTAGTAAAATACACATCAATAACATGTATATCAAATATACTTATGTTCACTTTGCCATCCTTCTTATCTGCCAATCACTTGGGGTAGTTCCGCTTCCAGTGACTAGTCCCTTTGCAGTAGAAACACTTAGTCTCAGGCTTAGGACCAGACTTGGGCTTCTTCACTTGAGCAGCAACTTGCTTGTTGTTCTTCTTGAAGTTCCCCTTCTTCCCTCTGCCCTTTTCTTGAAACTAGTGGTCTTGTCTACCATCAACACTTGATGTTTTTCTCGATTTCTACCTTCGTCAATTTCCGTATTACGAAGAGCTTGGGAATCGTTTCCGTTATCCCTTGCATATCATAGTTCATCACGAAGTTCTACTAACTTGGTGATGGTGACTAGAGAATTCTGTCAATCACTATCTTATCTGGAAGATTAACTCCCACTTGATTCAAGCGATTGTAGTACTCAGACAATCTGGGCACATGCTCACTAGTTGAGCGATTCTCCTCCATCTTTTAGCTATAGAACTTGTTGGAGACTTCATATCTCTCAACTCGGGTATTTGCTTGAAATATTAACTTCAACTCCTGGAACATCTCATATGCTCCATGACGTTCAAAACGTCTTTGAAGTCCCGATTCTAAGCCATTAAGCATGGTGCACTAAACTATCAAGTAGTCATCATATTGAACTAGCCAAACGTTCATAACGTCTGCATCTGCTCCTGCAATAGGTTCGTCACCTAGCGGTGCATCAAGGACATAATTCTTCTGTGCAGCAATGAGGATAAACCTCAGACCACGGATCCAATCCGCATCATTGCTACTAACATCTTTCAACACAATTTTCTCTAGGAACATATCAAAATAAACACAGGGAAGCAACAACGCGAGCTATTGATCTACAACATAATTTGCAAAATACTACCAGGACTAAGTTCATGATAAATTTAAGTTCAATTAATCATATTACTTAAGAACTCCCACTTAGATAGACATCCCTCTAATCCTCTAAGTGATTACGTGATCCAAATCAACTAAACCATGTCCGATCATCACGTGAGATGGAGTAGTTTCATTGGTGAACATCATTATGTTGATCATATCTACTATATGATTCACGCTCGACCTTTCGGTCTCCGTGTTCCGAGGCCATATCTGTATATGCTTGGCTCGTCAAGTATAACCTGAGTATTCCGCGTGTGCAACTGTTTTGCACCCGTTGTATTTGAACGTAGAGCCTATCACACCCGATCATCACGTGGTGTCTCAGCACGAAGAACTTTCGCAACGGTGCATACTCAGGGAGAACAGTTCTTGATAATTAGTGAGAGATCATCTTAAAATGCTACCGTCAAACTAAGCAAAATAAGATGCATAAAAGATAAACATCACATGCAATCAATATAAGTGATATGATATGGCCATCATCATCTTGTGCTTGTGATCTCCATCTCCGAAGCACCGTCGTGATCACCATCGTCACCGGCGCGACACCTTGATCTCCATCGTAGCATCATTGTCGTCTCGCCAAGCCTGTGCTTCTACGACTATCGCTACCGCTTAGTGATAAAGTAAAGCATTACATCGCGATTGCATTGCATACAATAAAGCGACAACCATATGGCTCCTGCCGGTTGCCGATAACTCGGTTACAAAACATGATCATCTCATACAATAAAATTCAGCATCATGTCTTGACCATATCACATCACAACATGCCCTGCAAAAACAAGTTAGACGTCCTCTACTTTGTTGTTGCAAGTTTTACGTGGCTGCTACGGGCTTAAGTAAGAACCAATCTCACCTACGCATTAAAACCACAACGATAGTTTGTCAATTTGACTCCGTTTTAACCTTCGCAAGGACCGGGCGTAGCCACACTTGGTTCAACTAAAGTTGGAGAAACTGTCACCCACAAGCCACCTCTGTGCAAAGCACGTCGGGAGAACCGGTCTCGCATAAGCGTACGCGTAATGTCGGTCTGGGCCGCTTCATCCAACAATACCGCCGAACCAAAGTATGACATGCTGGTAGGCAGTATGACTTATATCGCCCACAACTCACTTGTGTTCTACTCGTGCATATAACATCAACATATAAAACCTAGGCTCGGATGCCACTGTTGGGTTTCGTAGTAATTTCAAAAAATTTCCTACGCACACACAAGATCATGGTGATGCATAGCAACGAGAGGGGGAGTATGATCTACATACCTAGTAGATCGACAACGGAAGCGTTTGGTTGATGTAGTCGTACGTCTTCACGATCCGACCGATCAAGCACCGAAACTACGGCACCTCCGAGTTCTAGCACACGTTCAGCTCGATGACGATCCCCGGACTCCGATCCAGCAAAGTGTCGGGGAAGAGTTCCGTCAGCACGACGGCGTGGTGATGATCTTGATGCACTACAGCAGCAGGGCTTCGCCTAAACTCCGCTACAGTATTATCGAGGACTATGGTGGCTGGGGGCGCCGCACACGGCTAAGGAATAGATCACGAGGATCAACTTGTGTGTTCTAGGCCCTCTGCTCCGTATTCGGACCAAGGGAGGGGAGGGGCGCGCGGCCCATGTAGGGCTGCCTCTTCTCTTTTCCACTAAGGCCCATCATGGCCCATTTAGCTCCCGGGGGGTTCCGGTAACCTCCCGGTACTCCGGTAAAATCCCGATTTCACCCGGAACACTTCCGATATCCAAACATAGGCTTCCAATATATCAATCTTTATGTCTCGACCATTTCGAGACTCCTCGTCATGTCCGTGATCACATCCGGGACTCCGAACAACCTTCGGTACATCAAAATGCATAAACTCATAATATAACTGTCATCGTAACCTTAAGCGTGCGGACCCTACGGGTTCGAGAACAATGTAGACATGACCGAGACACGTCTCCGGTCAATAACCAATAGCGGAACCTGGATGCCATATTGGCTCCTACATATTCTACGAAGATCTTTATCGGTCAGACCGCATAACAACATACGTTGTTCCCTTTGTCATCGGTATGTTACTTGCCCGAGATTCGATCGTCGGTATCCTCAATACCTAGTTCAATCTCGTTACCGGCAAGTCTCTTTACTCGTTCGTAATACATCATCTCGCAACTAACTCATTAGTTGCAATGCTTGCAAGGCTTATGTGATGTGCATTACCGAGAGGGCCCAGAGATACCTCTCCGACAATCGGAGTGACAAATCCTAATCTCGAAATACGCCAACCCAACATGTACCTTTGGAGACACCTGTAGAGCTACTTTATAATCACCCAGTTATGTTGTGACGTTTGGTAGCACACAAAGTGTTCCTCCGGCAAACGGGAGTTGCATAATCTCATAGTCATAGGAACATGTATAAGTCATGAAGAAAGCAATAGCAACATACTAAACGATCGGGTGCTAAGCTAATGGAATGGGTCATGTCAATCAGATCATTCACCTAATGATGTGATCCCGTTAATCAAATAACAACTCATTGTCCATGGTTAGGAAACATAACCATCTTTGATTAACGAGCTAGTCAAGTAGAGGCATACTAGTGACACTCTGTTTGTCTATGTATTCACACATGTATTATGTTTCCGGTCAATACAATTCTAGCATGAATAATAAACATTTATCATGATATAAGGAAATAAATAATAACTTTATTATTGCCTCTAGGGCATATTTCCTTCACAGGGCGCCCCCTAGGGCGCGCCCTGTCTCGTGGGACCCTGTGGCTCCTCCGACGTCCTCTGCACCCATATATACCCACGTGACCTAAAACTTCCAGAACGCACAATAGATCGGGAGTTCCGCCGCCAGAAGCCTCCGTAGCCACCGAAAGCCAATCTAGACCCGTCGGCACCCTGCCGGAGGGGGCAATCCCTCTCCGGTGGACATCTTCATCATCCCGGTGCTCTCCATGACGAGGAGGGAGTAGTTCTCCCTCGGGGCTGAGGGTATGTACCAGTAGCTATGTGTTTGATCCTCTCTCTCACGTGTTCGGCACGATCTTGATGTATCGCGAGCTTTGCTATTATAGTTGGATCTTATGTTTCTCCTCCCCCTCTTCTCTCTTGTAATGAATTGAGTTTCCCCTTTGAAGTAATCTTATCGGATTGAGTCTTTAAAGATTTGAGAACACTTGATGTATGTCTTGCCGTGCGTATCTGTGGTGACAATGGGATACCACGTGATTCACTTGATGTATGTTTTGGTGATCAACTTGCGGGTTCCGCCCATGAACCTATGCATAGGGGTTGGCACATGTTTTCGTCGTGATTCTCCGGTAGGAACTTTGGGGCACTCTTTGAGGTTCTATGTGTTGGTTGAATAGATGAATCTGAGATTGTGTGATGCATATCGTATAATCATACCCACGGATACTTGAGGTGACATTGGAGTATCTAGGTGACATTAGGGTTTTGATTGATTTGTGTCTTAAGGTGTTATTCTAGTACGAACTCTAGGGCTGTTTGTGACACTTATAGGAATAGCCCAACGGATTGATTGGAAAGAATAACTTTGAGGTGGTTTCGTACCCTACCATAATCTCTTCATTTGTTCTCCGCTATTAGTGACTTTGGAGTGACTCTTTGTTGCATGTTGAGGGATAGTTATATGATCCAATTATGTTATTATTGTTGAGAGGACTTGCACTAGTGAAAGTATGAACCCTAGGCCTTATTTCCATGCATTGCAATACCATTTACGCTCACTTTTATCATTAGTTACCTTGCTGTTGTTATAATTTTAGATTACAAATACCTTTATCTACCATCCATATACCACTTGTTTCACCATCTCTTCGCCGAACTAGTGCACCTATACAATTTACCATTGTATTGGGTGTGTTGGGGACACAAGAGACTCTTTGTTATTTGGTTGCAGGGTTGCTTGAGAGAGACCATCTTCATCCTACGCCTCCTACGGATTGATAAACCTTAGGTCACCCACTTGAGGGAAATTTGCTACTGTCCTACAAACCTCTACACTTGGAGGCCCAACAACATCTACAAGAAGAAGGTTGTGTAGTAGACATCAAGGAGAATATTTGAGTTATGAGTTTGGTCTTCATTTGAAACAATGCGGAATAGTTTCTCAACTCACGCCACATGGAACACCACAGCGTAATGGTGTGTCCGAACATCATAACCGTACTTTATTGGATATAGTGCAATCTATGATGTCTCTTACTGATTTACCGCTATCATTTTGGGGTTATGCATTAGAGACAGTTGCATTCATGTTAAATAGGGCATCATCTAAATCTGTTGAGATGACACCGTATGAACTATGGTTTGGCAAGAAGCCAAAGCTGTCATTTTTAAAGTTTGGGGTTGCGATGCTTATGTGAAAAAGTTTCAAACTGATAAGCTCAAACCCAAATTGGAGTAGTGCGTCTTCATTCGATATCCAAAAGAAAATGTTGGGTACACCTTCTATCACAGATCCGAAGGCAAGACATTTTATTGCTAAGATTTCTAGAGAAGCAGTTTCTCTTGAAAGAAGTGAGTGGGAGGAAAGTAGAACTTGATAAGGTAATTGTACCTTCTCCCGAATTGGAAAGTAGTTCATCACAGAAATCAGTTCGAGTGATTCCTACACCAATTAGTGAGGAAACTAATGATGATGATCATGAAACTTCAGATCAAGTTACTAGGGAACCTCGTAGGTCAACCAGAGTACGGTCCGCACCAGAGTAGTACAGTAATCCTATTCTGGAAGTCATGTTACTAGACCATGACGAACCTACAAACTATGAGGAAGCGATGATGAGCCCAGATTCCGCGAAATGGCTTGAGGCCATGAAATCTGAGATGGGATCCATGTATGAGAACAAAGTATGGACTTTGATTGACTTGCCTGATGATCGGTGAGTCATTAAGAATAAATGGATCTTCAAGAGGAAGATGGACGCTGATAGTAGTGTTACTATCTACAAAGCTCGAATTGTCACAAAAATGTTTTCGACAAGTTCAAGGTGTTGACTACGATGAGATTTTTTCACTTGTATTGATGCTTAAATGTTTGTCTGAATCATGTTAGCAATTGTCACATTTTATGAAATCTGGCAAATGGATGTCAAAACTATATTCCTTAATGGATTTCTTAAAGAAGAGTTGTATATGATGCAACCAGAAGGTTTTGTCGATCCTAAAGGTTCTAACAAAGTGAGCAAGCTCCAGCGATCCATCTATGGACTGGTGCAAGCATCTCGGAGTTGGAATATATGCTTTGATAAAGTGATCAAAGCATATGGGTTTATACAGACTTGCGGTGAAGCATGTATTTACAAGAAAGTGAATGGGAGCACTACAGCATTTCTGATAAGTATATGTGAATGACATATTGTTGATCGGAAATAATGTAGAATTTTCTGGAAAGCATAACGGAGTGTTTGAAAAGAGTTTTTTAAAGAAAGACCTCAATGAAGCTACTTACATATTGAGCATCAAGATCTATAGAGATAGATCAAGACTCTTGATATATTTTCAATAAGTACATACCTTGACAAGATTTTGAAGTAGTTCAAAATGGAACAGTCAAAGAAAGAGTTCTTGCCTGTGTTGCAGGGTGTGAAGTTGAGTAAGACTCAAAGCCTGACCATGGCAAAAGATAGAGAGAGAATGAAAGTCATTCCCTATGCCTCAGCCATAGGTTCTATAAAGTATGCCATGTGTACCAGACCTATTGTATATCCTGCCCTGAGTTTGGCAAGGGAGTACAATTTTGATCTAGGAATAGATCACTCGACAGCGGTCAAAATTATCCTTAAAGGACTAAGGAAATATTTCTCGGTTATGGAGGTGATAAAGAGTTCGTCGTAAAGAGTTACGTCGATGCAAGCTTTGACACCGATCTGGATGACTCTAAGTCTCGATCTAGATACATATCGAAAATGGGAGCAATTAGCTAGAGTAGCTCCGTGCAAAGCATTGTAGACATAGAAAATGTGCAAAATACACACGGCTCTGAATGTGGCAGACCCGTTGACTAAATTTCTCTCACAAGCAAAACTTGATCACTCTTTGGGTGTTAATCACATAGCGATGTGAACTAGATTATTGACTCTAGTAAACCCTTTGGGTGTTAGCCGCATGGAGATGTGAACTAATCACATAAAGATGTGAACTATTGGTGTTAAATCACATGACGATGTGAACTAGATTATTGACTCTAGTGCAAGTGGGAGACTGAAGGAAATATGCCCTAGAGGCAATAATAAAGTTATTGTTTATTTCCTTATTTCATGATAAATGTTTATTATTCATGCTAGAATTATATTAACCGGAAACATAATACATGTGTGAATACATAGACAAACAGATTGTCACTAGTATGCCTCTACTTGACTAGCTCGTTGGTCAAAGATGGTTATGTTTCCTAACCATAGACATGAGTTGTCATTTGATAAACAGGATCACATCATTAGGAGAATGATGTGATTGACTTGACCCATTCCATTAGCTTAGCACTTGATCGTTTTAGTTTACTGCTATTGCTTCCTTCATGACTTATACATGTTCCTATGACTATGAGATTATGCAACTCCCGATTACCGGAGGAACACTTAGTGTGCTACCAAACGTCACAACGTAACTGGGTGATTATAAAGTTGCTCTACAGGTGTCTCCAATGGTACTTGTTGAGTTGGCATAGATCGAGATTAGGATTTTTCACTCTGATTGTCGGAGAGGTATCTCTGGGCCCTCTCGGTAATGCACATCACTATAAGCCTTGCAAGCAATGCAACTAATGAGTTAGTTGCGGGATGATACATTACGAAATGAGTAAAAGAGACTTGCCTGTAACGAGATTGAACTAGGTATTGAGATACCGACGATCAAATCTCGGGCAAGTAACATACCGATGACAAAGGGAACAACGTATGTTGTTATGCGGTTCGACCGATAAAGATCTTTGTAGAATATGTAGGAAGCATCCACGTTCCGCTATTGGTTATTGACCAGAGAAGTGTCTCGGCCATGTCTACATAGTTCTCGAACCCGTAGGGTCCGCACGCTTAACATTTGGTGACGATCGATATTATGAGTTCATGTGTTTTGATGTACCAAAGGTAGTTCGGAGTCCCGGATTTGATCATGGACATGACGAGGAGTCTCTAAATGGTCGAGACATAAAGATCGATATATTGGACGACTATGTTTGGACATCGGAAGGGTTTCGAGTGAAGTTCGGGCATATACCGGAGTACCGGGGGGTTACCGGAACCCCCCAGGGAGTTTAATGGGCCTTATGGGCCTTAGTGGAAAGAGAGGAGGGGCTGCCAGGGCAGGCCGCGCGCCCCCTTCCCCTCTGGTCCGAATTGGACTAGGAAGGGGGGCGCCCCCCTTTCCTTCTCCTTCTTTCCTCCTTCCTTCTCCTACTCCTACTACATGGAAAGGGGGGGAATCCTACTCCCGGTGGGAGTAGGACTCCCCATGGGGCGCGCCATAGGAGGGTCGGCCCTCCCCCTCCTCCACTCTTTTATATATGGGGCAGGGAGGCACCCCATAGACACACAAGTTGATCATTGATCTTTAGCCGTGTGTGGTGCCCCCCTCCACCATAATCCACCTCGGCAATATCATAGCGGTGCTTAGGCGGAGCCCTGTTCCGGTAGCAACATCATCACCGTCATCACGCCGTCGTGCTGACGAAGCTCTCCCTCGAAGCTCTACTGGATCGTGAGTTCACGGGATGTCACCGAGCCGAACGTGTGCAGATCGCGGAGGTGTCGTGCCTTCGGTGCTAGATCGGTCGATCGTGAAGACGTACGACTACATCAACCGTGTTGGTAACCAAATGTTGTTCGGAGTTTCGGATAAGATCACGGACATGACAAGGAACTCCGGAATGATCCGGAGATAAAGTTTGATATATGGGATAATAGTGTTTGGTCTCTGGAAGGGTTCCGGAATTCACCGGAAGGGGTTCCGGATGTTTCCCGAAATGTTTGGGTACGAGAACACTTTATTTGGGCCAAAGGGGAAAGCCCACAAGGTTTTTGGAAAGCGCAAAAGGAAGTTTTGCGGAGTCCAGGGGCCAGACGCCAGGGTCCCTGGCGTCTGGGTCCAGACGCCGGGAACCCTAGTGTCTGGCCCTGGAGTCCGAGAAGGACTCTTGCCTTTCGGGTGAAACCGACTTTGTGGAGGCTTTTACTCCAAGTTTCGACCCCAAGGCTCAACATATAAATAGAGGGGTAGGTCTAGCACCCAAGACACATCAAGAAACACCAAGCCGTGTGCCGGCAACCCCGTCCCCTCTAGTTTATCCTTCGTAATAGTTTTCGTAGTGCTTAGGCAAAGCCCTACGGAGATTGTTCTTTGATACGTCTCCAACGTATCTATAATTTTTTATTGCTCCATGCTATTATATTATCTATTTTGGATGTTAATGGGCTTATTTTTACACTTTTATATTATTTTTGGGACTAACCTATTAACCGGAGGCCCAGCCCAAATTGTTGTTTTTTTGCCTATTTTAGAATTTCACCGAAAAGGAATATCAAACGGAGTCCAAACGGAATGAAACCTTTGGGAGCGTTATTTTTGGAACAAACGTGATCCAGGAGACTTGGAGTGGGCGTCAAGAAACAATTTGTTGGGGAACGTAGTAATTTCAAAAAAATTCCTACGCACACACAGGATCATGGTGATGCATAGCAACGAGAGGGGAGAGTGTGTCCATGTACCCTCATAGACCAAATGCAGAAGCGTTAGCACAACGCGATTGATGTAGTCGTACGTGATGCCTATATACATGATCATGCCTAGATATTCTCATAATTATTCGCTTTTCTATCAATTGCTCGACAGTAATTTGTTCACCCACCGTAATACTTATGCTATCTTGAGAGAAGCCACTAGTGAAACCTATGGCCCCCGGGTCTATTCTCCATCATACAAGTTCCCCATCTACTTTATTTTGCAATCTTTACTTTCAATCTATATCATAAAAATACCAAAAATATTTATCTTATTATTATCATCTCTATCAGGTCTCACTCTTGCAAGTGGCCGTGAAGGGATTGACAACCCCTTTATCGCGTTGGTTGCGAGGTTCTTATTTGTGTGTGTAGGTATGAGGTGACTCGCGCGTGGTCTCCTACTGGATTGATACCTTGGTTCTCAAAAACCGAGGGAAATACAAACGCTGCTTTACTGCATCACCCTTTCCTCTTCAAGGGAAAACCAACGCAATGCTCAAGAGGTAGCATTCTTAACCAACACCGTCACCACGCCATCGTGCTGCCGGAACTCATCTACTACTTTGCCCCTCTTGCTGGATCAAGAAGGCGAGGACGTCATCGAGCTGAACATGTGTTGAACGCGGAGGTGCCGTACGTTCGGTACTTGATCGGGACGGATCGTGAAGGTGTACGACTACATCAACCACGTTGATAAACGCTTCCGCTTTCGGTCTACAAGGGTACGTAGACATACTCTCCCCTCTCGTTGCTATGCATCACCATGATCTTGCATGTGCGTAGGATTTTTTTTTGAAATTACTGTGTTCCCCTACATGGTGGAGCTGTCAGTTGGTGGAGTTCCAAGCAAAGTGTCATGGCGGGATCTACGTGTGAAGTGGAATGCATAGCTGCTTCGGAAGCAGCAAATGAAGGAGTCTGGATGAAGGAGTTCATATCCGATCTAGGTGTCATACCTAGTGCATCGGGTCCAATGAAAATCTTTTGTGACAATACTGGTGCAATTACCTTGGCAAAGGAATCCAGATTTCATAAGAGAACCAAGCACATCAAGAGACGCTTCAATTCCATCCGCGATCAAGTCAAGGAGGGAAACATAGAGGTTTGCAAGATACATACGGATCTGAATGTTGCAGACCCGTTGACTAAGCCTCTCTCATGAGCAAAACATGATCAGCACCAAGACTCCTTGGGTGTTAGAATCATTACAATGTAATCTAGATTATTGACTCTAGTGCAAGTGGGAGACTGAAGGAAATATGCCCTAGAGGCAATAATAAAGTTGTTATTTATATTTCCTTATATCATGATAAATGTTTATTATTCATGCTAGAATTGTATTAACCGGAAACTTAGTACATGTGTGAATACATAGACAAACAAAGTGTCACTAGTTTGCCTCTACTTGACTAGCTCGTTAAATCAATGATGGTTATGTTTCCTAACCATAGACATGAGTTGTCATTTGATTAACGGGGTCGCATCATTAGAGAATGATGTGATTGACTTGACCCATCCGTTAGCTTAGCACGATGATCGTTTAGTTTGTTGCTATTGCTTTCTCCATAACTATACATGTTCTTATGACTATGAGATCATGCAACTCCCAAATACCGGAGCAACACTTTGTGTGCTACCAAACGTCACAATGTAACTGGGTGATTATAAAGGTGCTCTACAGGTGTCTCCACTGGTGTTTGTTGAGTTGGCATGGATCAAGAATATGATTTGTCACTCCGATTGTCGGAGAGGTATCTCTGGGCCCTCTCGGTAATGCACATCACTATAAGCCTTGCAAACAATGTAGCTAATGAGTTAGTTATGGGATGTAGCATTACGGAACGAGTAAAGAGACTTGCCGGTAACGAGATTGAACTAGGTATTGAGACACCGACGATCGAATCTCGGGCAAGTAACATACCGATGACAAAGGGAACAACGTATAGCGTTATGCGGTTTGACCGATAAAGATCTTCGTATAATATGTAGGAACCAATATGAGCATCCAGGTTCCGCTATTGGTTATTGACCGGAGGCATGTCTTAGTCATGTCTACATAGTTCTCAAACCCGTAGGGTCCACACGCTTAACGTTTGGTGACGATCGTTATTATGAGTTTATGTGTTTTGATGTACCGAAGGTAGTTCGGAGTCCCGGATTTGATCACGGACATGACGAGGAGTCTTGAAATGGTCGAGACATAAAGATCGATATGTTGGACGACTATGTTTGGACATCGGAAGGGTTCCGAGTGAAGTTCGGGCATATACCGGAGTACCGGGGGGTTATCGGAACCCCCCAGGGAGTTTAATGGGCCTTATGGGCCTTAGTGGAAAGAGAGGAGGGGCTGCCAGGCAGGCCGCGTGCCCCTCCCCCTCTGGTCCGAATTGGACTAGGAAGGGGGGGCGGCGCCCCCCTTTCCTTCTCCCTCTTTCCTCCTTCCTTCTCCCACTCCTACTACATGGAAAGGGGGGATTCTACTCCCGGTGGGAGTAGGACTCCCCATGGGGCACGCCATAGGAGGGCCGGCCCTCCCCCTCCTCCACTCCTTTATATATGGGGGAGGGGTGCACCCCATAGACACACAAGTTGATCATTGATCTTTAGCCGTGTGCGGTGCCCCCCTCCACCATAATCCACCTCGGCAATATCGTAGCGGTGCTTAGGCGAAGCCCTGTTCCGGTAGCAACATCATCACCGTCATCATGCCGTCGTGCTGACGAAGCTCTCCCGCGAAGCTCTACTGGATCGTGAGTTCGCGGGACGTCACCGAGCCGTGTGCAGATCGCGGAGGTGTCGTACCTTCGGTGCTAGATTGGTCGATCGTGAAGACGTACGACTACATCAACCGCGTTGTCATAACGCTCCCGCTTACGGTCTACGAGGGTACGTAGACGATACTCTCCCCTCTCGTTGCTGTGCATCACCATGATTTTGCGTGTGCGTAGGATTTTTTTTGAAATTACTGCGTTCCCCAAAACCGCACGCTTAATGTTCGTTGACGATATAGTATTATATGTGTTATGTATGTTGGTGATCGAATATTGTCCGGAGTCGTGGATGAGATCACGGGCATGACGAGGAGCTCAAGAGGTAAAGATTGATATATAAGATGACAATATTTGGTCTCCAAAAGAGTTTTGGAATGCACCGGATACCGGATATTTATCGGATCACCGGAAGGGGTTCGGGCCAACGAGGGAGAGCACACCAGCCCACATGGGGCTAGCGCGCCCCACCTCTTGGACGCCGGCCCCTCTTGACTTCTCCTGGAAATGGTTTTCACCACCACCGTCACCATGCCGTCGTGCTGCCGGAACTCATCTACCACTTCGCCTTTCTTGCTGGATCGAGAAGGCAAGGACGTCATCGAGTTGAACGTGTGCTGAACGCGGAGGTGCCGTATGTTCGGTACTTGATCGGGACGGATCGTGAAGGTGAACGACTACATCAACCGCGTTGATAAACGCTTCCGCTTAGCGATATACAAGGGTATGTAGATGCTCTTTCCATGCAATTCCCCAACAGTATCCTCCAGGCAGAGCAGGAAGTGGGCATCGACGAGATGCTGGCCTATATGGATGAGGGGGAGCCTGAGCCCTCTTACGTGCCCATCTACCCGGCGCCCGGGACGGAGATCATGGACATCTGCGACAACGAAGAGTACTTTAGGCTAGTGTGGTTGCGTAGTACGTAGGATTTCTTTTGCATGCTTTGTATGGATATAAGCGATGAAATATGAGGTATTCGGATGCATAGGAGAAATTATGAGGTGTGACCAGTCACTACCCACGGGCGCGTTCTGTCACTTCTGCGGACGTTTCAGGGCCGGATTTGGTGTTCGTGGTTGTAGATTCTCTAACTTTGTCAACAACAACAGCAAGGCTCCTCTGCATTCTGAATTAAATTACATGAAATCATGGGGTACTTAGTCAAGTTGTCATTATTTCTTAAATGCACATTAATGTCTTTACTTGAGGATAACAAAGAGTGAGAACAACTAAAACCTGACTATATATTCTTAGACTGTTGAAAAATATATTCCTACGCTAAAAACTTGCTATATATGAATGTGATCGAATAACCTGCTACAGACCAACCTAGAGTTAAAATAGCAAAACAGTTTCTTCAGCCACTACAAATCAGTATCACCCCACAAATGAGAGGTTTGACAAATTTTATGGTTGATATAGGTAGGTACCAATATATTGCTCAGCAATATTTCAAGTTTCTGAATCATGGCATGTTGGGTAGCAAAATAATTGGGCATTCAGTTATTCAGCACAATCACCACCAAAGTCCTTCATAAGAATTCAATCTGTGCTAAGATTGTCGAGATTGGGCGAAATTCGATATCATCAGACCCGTCACTCCCTGCCGTCGGAATCGACATTGACCATGCTGGAGGGTCCTGCATCCTTCTTCTTCCCCTTGATGATGAAGGGCCTGCCTCGGCGTCGTTCTTGCCCTTCGACTGCTCGAGATCCCTCTTCCAATTGAACTCCATCTCGGCATGCACATACTTTGAATGTGCCCTCGCAAAACACCACAATTGCATCCCCGTCGCTCTTTCTGATGTTGTGCCACACCTTTGACAACAATGCGGGTAGCTGGCTTGATCTGGCTAGACTCGATTGTCACCAGTGACCCGACAAGCTGCGCATCCGCTCGAGACTCGATCTTTGAAAATTTTAGCCTCGAGCGTGGCGGCACGAGCTTCCACACCGCGACATTGTAGGCGCGTGCGGCATGTCGGTCGTCAGGTAGGTGCCGAGCCAGTACCTCCAACCGCCGTTCTGGAACTCGACGCCATAGTTGTCGGACGACCAGGGCCAAACCCCCTTGAATCCGCCCTTGCCCTTGCCCTTCGGTGGCATGCCGAAGAGGTGATGGTGCTAGGGAAGAAGGCCTCGGCGAGGAAGAGAGGCGATGCAGGTGTGACGGTGGCATGGCAGACATCAGATTCCAGGTGCAGGGGCGCGTCGAATTTCAGCAGAAAGGGGCAACGGCGGCGCGATCAGTCGGTCCAGTGGTCGGTGAGTCGGGTGCCGCGAGATCAGTGTTGGAAGGGTGTGATAGTCGTGGATCTGCAGGCGGCGGCACTGGTGCACGGCTAGGTGGGTTTGAAAAGGCCGTGGGTGTGCGTCTAGGTGCCGTTTTTGTTTTGCGACAACAACCGAAGTGTTGTATATTTTTTGAACGTAAATAACTGTATTTCTCATATGATAGCCATGTCATTTACAGTATGTGAAAGAATAAAGTCAGGGTATTGGAGTCCTAAAATTCAGATAAACTAGGACTATGGTTTCTCTTCCGCAATGAACAAAACTGGCATTTGAAAAGTCCATCGCCAGAGTAGTCTCGGTGATGATTGACATATCGAGACCCAACCGAAGTGTTGTAGTATATTTATCCATTTTGATGTCAAGTATTTCCGGACGGAGGGAGTAGTATTTTAGGGCTGCTCAACAAAAATTTGAATTTTTTTTTTTGCTGTTGGATGCCTTCTTTTTTTTGCCTTCTCGTGCAAAAAAAAAAAAAACGTCTGCTGTGCTGCCCCTCTGAAGGCGACGGCGCAAGAAAACCCTACCTCAGTTAAAAAAAAACGAGGCGAGGGCAGCGGCGCAAGAAGAAACGGCGACGCCGAGGAGGGGAGACGCGGTGCCGCCGCTGCCGGCGACGACGACTGCCGCCCTCTCTCCGGTAAGGTTCTATCTCCGCTGGAGCCAGCTCATCCGGTTGGTCTCCAACCCCCCTCCCTGTCGTGTGTTTCCTTCCACCAAAATGCTCCATTGTTCCCCTCTCCGCCCGTCCCCAGCCTCGGCTCCGGTAAGCTCCCCAAATCACCTACGCCTCCTGGTTCCTACGCCAGATTTTTGTGCGACGCGCCCCGTGTGATTTTGTTCCGGGCTGTGTTCGTTCTTTTTCCCCTGGAGCTGCGAATCCTGGTGGAACCTTCAACGTATCATGCATATGTGTGCTGTTCTTGTTAGTACTACTTCTTAACGGTGTCCTCCAGTTCAGGCGGTGTCCTGTCACTGTCAGGACCATGTTTCCTGTAATCTTGTACTTAGCTGTTATCTTGTCTTAATTGCTGTTTTTATCTTGTTGTTTTGATTAGCACTTTCCTAGTAGGAAAAGAAAAAAAAAAGCTTTTGATTGACTTGGTAAGGTGATTTAGTTGCCTGTTTTACAATTGTTAATATGAATATGAGAAGAGTGGATTGAACTAGGAGTAATCTGCTGCTTCTTAATGTTGGATAATTGGATCTACATTCATTATTATTAGCTCGGCATATTCTTGAACCTCAACAAGTATGAAGAAGCACATACCTCTTTCCAGTTTAGTCATGGCAATTTACCCCTGTTGATTACATATCGCTGGTCTGTTATCAAATTATAAAATTGTCTGAATTTTCTTCTTCCAGTACTGCGTTTCCTTTTTGCTTTTGCCAACCTTATTAATTCGTAGTAACTTTACTGATTCAGATGAGCTGAGGGTGAAAGAAGAGACCAGCGCTGCCACATGGTGCTTCCTATTCGACCAGTTGAGGGTGTGTAGAAATGCTTTATGACTTCCATTCCAGCAGATGAAGTTACTATGCTCATATAGTCTTGTTAGGCTTCATTTTTGTTCTGCCAGATATCAGTGTGTATTTTTTTAGCAATTATTTTACTCTTTCTCAATTTCTGTTTGATCTGTATGGACCATGGAGAATCAGTTTGGATGCAAAAAACGAGAGTGTACTTAAAGTTTTCATTGTCAAGGTAGTCTTGGTTTGCCAAGGTGCATCATGTTTCCACGCCAAATATGTCATTTACCCACACAAGTGTAATTAGCCTAAGGCAAACGAGAATAGACTTGTTGAACCTGTTCCTCTTACACTATCCAAACAAAATTTGAGGTGGCGGGGTTTAAGGTAGTTGGAAGGGATTGATCACTGTGGGGATTGGGTGACGGCAGTGGATCAACCCAATCCCGGGGTGTATTTTTTTCTCATGTAACCAAATAATGCCTTGATATTTCCTTCTCTAATGTTGGTTTGATGATAATCATGCATTATGTGTTGCAGATGGATCGATTAGTTCATGGGTTGAAAGGGAGGGCGAAAGAACAGAATACTCCAGGCCACAACTTCTGGAGGTACGTTGTGAGATGCTGATAATGGAAATAACTTATACTGCATGTTTGTTCACCAGTTGGTTGACCTGTGCTAGCTAAATAAGAAGTATAGTATAAACATACATTTCTTTAGTGCTGCAACCTGCTACAGTCCTACTGCATCAGTAGCTTTGCTTTGTTCTAACTGTCTGTCGGGTGGTAGGTGCGACATATGTCAATGGGTGGCTTATCATTGTGGGAGCCAGTAAGACGTCGCCGGTGCCTGGAAACAGGATGAGGCGAAGACACGCACGCCGGCGAATCTTACCCAGCTTCGAGGCTCTCCGTGGAGATAACATCCCTACTGCTGCTCTGCGGGGTCTCCGCATGGTCACTAGATGAACAAGTAGCTACAAGGTGCTCCTTGAGCTGTTTGGCGAGAGGAGGAAGAAGGGCACGACTTGCTCTCTTCTCCTCCCTATGTGGTGTTTGAGACCAGCAGGGATTCATCTCTTTGCATGGATGCCCCGGGGGGTTTATATAGGCCTACCCCCAGGGTACAATGGTAATCCGGCTGGGCGTGGGGCCCGGCCGTCTGTGTCTACGCTCTCTGGCTTCTGCGCCGGCTGCTGGGGCCCGTCGGCTAGTGGGTCCCACAGGCTGCCGGCTCCTTGGTCGACAAGCAGGCCCCACTGTCAGGGCCTTGTCGACGGCTGGTTACTGTTGCTCAATCTTGGTGGCGAGGGCTTCGCCGAAGTGGGCGTGGCTACAGTGCCGCCGCCCGGTGGGCGATCACTGTAGCCTCACCGCGTCTTGTCTCCTTAATGGGCGTCTTCTTCGAGGGAGGTGGCAAGCCGGCTGTGGGGAGCCGGTTCTATCTTGGGCCGACTGGGGGAGGTCTGGCCGTCTTCGGGTGTCTCTCTGCCCGAAGGGGCCCACCGCCCGTGGGCCATACTGGTAGCCCGTTGTGGATGACATCAGGGTCAACGTGGCAACAGTGCTGTGCCGGATGGGTCATGGCCACCCGTACGGCGCACTGTGCCAGGCGTGCTCCGGGATTCGGCCGTGGCAGGCTTCACTGCAGTCACGCCCCGTCACATCGCCGTTATGTGGATGCAGACTTCGAGGGTACGATCTTGACCGCTTTATGGGAGCCGGCTTCTTGGAGTCGGCCTTCTCGCGGCCGGCTTCTCGGAGCCGGCCCTCCCGCGGCTTCTCTTCATGAGGGCTGAAATTGGGCCGCCTTCCGATAGCCGGCCTGGAGACAGCCGGCAAGGAGGAGGCGGCCCTGTGTCTTGGATTCTTGAGGGCCGAATCGGCTCGTAATTTTTCAGAAGGGCCAGGGGGAGCCGGCTAGGCTACCCATGGTTATTTACTCCGACAGTAGTCCCCGAAGCTGATCGGGCTTTGAGGCTGACAAAGGGACGAGAAGCTAGATCAGCTTCCTATCCCGAGGGGCCGGTTTTGCTTGTGCGCGCCGTCTTCGGAAAAGCTCCGCTTCTCGTAGGCGGGAACGCGGGCCACGTGACGAGGAAATCCTGCCAACGCACGCGCGATATGGGACGCCGCCGCAGGCCCGGGCCCGCCACTCGCAGGCCTCGGTCCGAGCGCGGATCTTCTGCGGCCCATATGGACCGCTCGCCTTCCCGCGGTGGTTTTATTCTGTCATCAAGGCACAATAATCGCGGGATGTGGGGGAGTGGGCGCAGTTGATCCCCACGTTCCCCCACGCCGCGCCTCCTCGGCTCCGCCGCGCGGTCTATAAATAGGAGGAGGAGGGGGAGCGGCAGAGGCTCGCGCGCTCTCCCTCACTCCGCCCCTTCTCGCCTTCCTTCTTCTCTTCGCCGCAGCAACTCTTTGTCGCGCCGTTCCGCCGTCGCCTCGTCTTGCTCCCCGCCGCATCGCTCCCATGGCGCTGTCGAGCTCGTGGGATGGTTCCAACGTCCACGAGGACCACGTCGAGTTCCTCCGCCGGACGCGGCGTCTGCCCGACGAGAACCTTGTGCGGGTTCGTCAAGCGCCGGCGAGGGAGATTTCGCCGGCACCAGAGGAGGGCGAGCGGGTGATCTTTGCTCGCACTGCCTGCGCGGCTTCGGCCTCTCGGCGAGCGGATTCCTCTGCGCCTTCCTTGAGTTCTACCACCTCCAGCCGCATCACCTCACGCCCAACGCGGTGATGCTGCTGTCGGCCTTCGTCACCTTGTGCGAGGGCTTTCTTGGAGTTCTCCCCACGCTCGAGCTCTGGGGGGAGTTCTTCCAAAGCAAGCTCGGCACCGTCGTCGCGGGCGTGCCCGCCCCCTGCGGAGCCTTCATTGCCATGAGGCGGGCGAGCGAGAACAATCCGTTCCCGTCCATTCCGCCGATCCAGTCAGTGAAGTTGTGGCAGAAGTCTTATTTCTACGTGAAGAACGTCGCCCAGCAAGGCGACTACGTCAACCTGCCGGATTACGTAGTCGGCCCGCCGGCTGGGAGGCAGCCTTCGTGGAGTTACCGGGCCAGGTCGCTGTCTCAGGCCGGGAACGCAGCCGTCTCCCGGCTTCGGGTGATGATCCAGTCGGAGGGCCTGACCGGAGCCGACTTGGTGGCCGCCTTCGTGGAGCGCCGGGTTCTTCCGCTCCAAGGCCGGCCTCACATGATCTGCCAAATGAGCGGCCGCTTCGACCCGTGCCGGTTGAGCACCAGGGAGATGCCTCACGCAGAGGTGTCTTACATGGTGAATTATGTCTCCAACTGCAAGCTCGCCGAGGATTGGCGATACGGCAAGGAGCCGTATTCCCGCGCCAACCCTCCGCCTGTCGTAAGTTCTTTCTTGTTTTCTTTCGTGGGGGCGCGTCAGCGCACCCACTGGGTGTAGTTCCCGAGTTCCGAGCCGGCTGCTGCGCAGGCGGCTTGAAACTTACTAGGTTCTGACAACTTAACTTATCCTTGCTTCCTGTATAATCTTCCAGGAGTATCATAACCTTCGCGCAGCCGCCTTCAACTCCCAGGCTCAGGAGCTGAGCCGGAGAACTGAGGACCTGACCAGCAGCCGGAGTGCGTGTTTGTCTCGTTCATCTCCTGTGGGGGCGCGTCAGCGCACCCACTGGGTGTAGTCCCCGAGATTCGGGCCGACTGCTGAGCAGCCGGGTCGGATCTTCCTTGATGACTTCACCTTATTAATTTCCTTTGTCTTCATGCTTGCAGGAGCCAATGCCGACTTGAGGGGGCAGCTCAGCGAGGCGCAGGCCGCCCTTCGCGCCAAGGAAACTGAGTACGACGCCTTGGTCCTGGAGCGTGACCGCCTGGCCAAGAAGCTGGCTGACCAGGAGGAGAGCCACAAGGTGGCTCTGAAGGAGGCGCAGGATAACGAAGCCGCCCTGAAGGCCGAGTTCGAGACCGAAGCGGCGGGCTGGGCTGAGACCAGGCAAGCGCTGAATGAAGACCTCGGCCGTATTGAGGATTTGATCGACGGTAAGCCGCCTTCCTCGCTCCTTGCATGCCCCTTGCCGCCTGATTTGTGTTCTGACTTGTGCTGCTTTTTATTCTCTGTGCAGACTACTTTCCCGGCTACTCCGTCTTCGCTGCCCAAACCATCGAGGCCCATCGCGAAGCGCGCCGTCAGGCGGGGGCCGACATCGCGCCGGACGCGAGTCGGACGCTTGAGGAGCAACTCTTGGCGGTCCAAGCACGGCTGCAGCCGGCTCATCGTATGCTCCGCCGCCTCCAGCGCGCCGGGGCGCAGGTGTTGACCGCCCTCTGGCCAAGCGAGATGATTCCCCGCACCCCGAGTCGGACTGCCGACTGGCTGGAAGTTGCGGTTGGCCGCTTCGAGGCTTGGAAAGTATCAGCGGCCCGGCTTGGAGCCGGGCGGGCGTTGGAGTTCGTCCGAGCTTGGTATCCGGGGCTGAACCTGGACCAGCTGCGCACCTGGCGGCTGGAGGCCGACGAAGAGCTGGAGGAGGTGCGGCCGGCTATCGCTCAGCGCGCTTCGACGATCGCCGAGTGTACTGACATCAGCGTTTTCGCTCCTGAAATCAATGACGACGGCGTTGCCCAGCCGGAGGAGTGGTTCGGGCTGGACCCGGCAGTGGGTGAAGACTCGGCGGAGGAGATCGCCTCCAGCGATGAAGGCGAAGACGACGAAGGAGAGGAAGGCGAAGGCGTTGAGCCGACCGGTGAAGCGGCCAGTCGGCCTTAGCCTGATCGTGCCTCCAGCAATGAGGCGCGTGCTAGCGCGCCCTCTGCGGGAGGTGGTGATCATGCCGAGATTCGCCAGCCGGCACTGCCGTCTCCACCGACCTGCCCGACTCGCCAGTCGCTCCCTTGGCTTAGTCTGCCGTCCTTGTTTTTTCCTGCTTGTTGCCTTTTGAACAACTTTATCAAACTTGCGCAGTTCCACCCACTGGGGTGTATTCAAACTATGTCGAATGCTGGCCTTTTGAAGGTCTTTTATGTAAATATTATTGCGTGTTTGGTTTTCATTCATGTATGCTTTTTATCCTTAGGTTGTTTTCTTTGCCGCCTTCCCCTTCTAGGAAGGCAAGTACTCGAGCTTTCTTAGATTGTAGCGAGGTGAATGGAAGCCGGCCGGCCGGCTACTCTGGTAGCCGGTCGGCGATGGGAGAAAAACCGGCTTTTGTTATATTAGTCCGTTAGTCCCTAGCCGTTTTTCGTGTGGGCACCCGTTCCTGCCCCTAACTCTTGCTAGCCGGACAGCCGGTTCTTCGAACTGCGACTTTTGGCAAGAGAAGGCTTGGGAGCCGGCACACTACTTGTCTGACTGCGGGTAGGACTTCTAATATAACTCCAGGCGGCCAGTCCCCGGGCCGACTAGTCAAACCCGATGCCGGACGGAAAAAAGGTGAATGCAATGACAAGGCCATAAGCATGATACTTTTCATTCATAGACAAAAGATGGCAGTCCCCGAGCTCTCCTCGGGAGGCCTATTGTCTCGAACTTAGTACAAAAGTTAGCGTGATACATACTGCATTTCAACTGTAAAACCTTCGGAGGAGGTTGGCGTTCCATGGTCGTTCCGACTCCTTGCCGGAGTCGTCTCTCTTTCGTGCCTTCGGCTTCTGCGCGTCGATCAGGTAGTAGGAGTCGTTGCCTAAGGCTCTGCTGATGACGAAGGGGCCCTCCCAAGGGGCCGAGAGCTTGTGCTGGCCGGCTGTTCGCTGGATCAGCCGGAGCACAAGATCGCCCTCTTGGAAGGATCTTGGCTTGACCTTTCGGCTGTGGTAGCGGCGCAGGCCCTGCTGATAGATGGCGGACCGGCTGAGGGCTAACAGCCGGCCTTCTTCCAGTAGGTCGACGCCGTCTTCTCGTGCTTCCTTGGCCTCGGCTTCTGTGTACATGGTTACCCGAGGCGAGTCGAACTCGGTGTTAGTTGGGATGACCGCCTCGGCACCATATACGAGGAAGAAAGGAGTGAAGCCGGTTGACTTGTTTGGTGTAGTGCGCAGACTTCAGAGGACAGCCGGCAGCTTATCGAGCCAACAGCCGGCTGAACGCTTCAGTGGTACGATCAGTCGGGGCTTGATGCCGGAGAGGATGAGGCCGTTGGCTCGCTCGACCTGGCCGTTTGACTGCGGGTGGGCGACGGACGCTAGGTCCAACCGGATGCCTTGCGTCGCGTAGAAACGTGCCAAGGCTCCCTTGGCGAAATTCTTGCCATTGTCGGTGATGATGCTGTGTGGCACGCCGTACCGAGTTGTTATATCTGCGATAAATGTCACGGCAGTCGGCCCATTCAGCTTCTTGATCGGCTTTGCCTCAATCCATTTGGTGAATTTGTCCATGGCGACAAGCAGATGTGTCATGCCGCCGCGCGCCGTCTTGAATGGGCCCACCATGTCCAATCCCCAAACGGCGAAGGGCCAAGTGAGGGGAATGGTCTTGAGTGCTGAAGCCGACATGTGTTGCTTGGAGCTGAAGAGTTGGCACCCTTTGCAATGTTTAACTAACTTCTTGGCGTCATCCAAAGCAGTCGGCCAAAAGAAACCATGGCGGAAGGCTTTGGCGACGAGTGATCTTGAGGCCGCATGGTGGTCGCATTCTCCTTGGTGGATGTCTCTGAGGATTGCAATGCCCTTCTCTTGCTCAACGCATCGCTGGAGGACTCCAGTGACACTGCGCTTGACGAGTTCTCTGTTGACGATTGTGTATGCTCCGGCTCGGCGGTTGGACTTGTCTTGCCTCTACTTCGTCAGCCGGCAGATCTTGGTTTATTAGGAAGTTGAGGATGGATTGAGCCCATGACGGAGCTGCGACTTCTTCTATTGCCAAAACGGCTACTGCGACCAGGGCGGGCGGGCTGGGCGGTGAAATGCTGGAGTCGGCCGCCGCCTGTTGTGTTGGTGTAGTCTCCGGGCCGACTACCGCAGTCCCCGAGCCGGGTGAGGCAGTCCCCGGGTCGGGCGTAACTACGGAAGTCCCCGAGCCGCCTGCTGATACCCCCTGGCCGACTATCGAAGTCCCCAGGTCACCTGCTTGGTTCTTCGAGCTGGCTGCGTCGGGGTCAGTCGGCACGAAGATGGAATCGGACTCTGGAGACGGTTTGATAGATGGCTTGAGGAGGCGTTGTAGAGCGACACCGGTTGGTATTGCTTGCCGAGTGGAGCCTATTCGAGCCAGGGCATCAGCTGGCTCGTTGTCGGCTCGTGGTACGTGGAGGAACTCGCATCCTTTAAAATACCCGCTGATCTGCTGAACGAGGAAGCAGTAGCTTGCCATATTGCGTCCTTGGCATCCCAGTCGCCGGATGATTGCTGGACCACCAAGTCCGAGTCGCCATAACATAGGATCCGGCGAATGCCGAGCTCTTTGACAAGCCGGAGCCCGTGTATGAGCGCCTCGTACTCGGCCACGTTGTTGGAGGCGGCAAAGTGAATTTGCAGCGTGTATCTGAGCTTGTCGCCTTTGGGAGAGGTGAGGATGATGCCGGCTCCCAAGCCGGTGCGCATCTTAGACCCATCGAAGTGCATGCGCCAATGAGTGGAGTCGGGAGCCGGCGGTAGGTACTAGGTCTCGGCCCAGTCGACGAGGAAGTCGGCCAATGCTTGGGACTTGATGGCGGTGCGAGGCTGGTAGAAGATTGTATAGGGGGCCAGCTCGATGGCCCATTTCGCCACCCGGCCGGATGCATCCCGGCTGCCTATGATCTCGGCCAGCGGGGCGGTGCATACAACCGTGATGGGATGCTCTTGGAAGTAGGGCTTCAGCTTCTTGACGGCAAAATACACGCCGCAGCACATCTTCTGGTAGTGTGGGTAGTTCTGCTTTGAGGTAGACAGCACCTCGCTCAAATAGTACACCGGCCTCTGGACCGGCTGGGCTCGGCCTTCTTCTGGGCGTTGGACTACGATGACGGTGCTGACCACCCGGCTGGTTGCAGCAATGTAGAGGAGCATGGGCTCTTTCTCAGTCGGCGCCGCCAGGACAGGCGGCGTGGCCAGCATCTTCTTCAGCTCGTGAAAAGCTTGATCGGCTTGGTCATTCCACTCGAAGTGGTTGGTCTTCTTCATGAGGCGGTAGAGGGGAAGAGCTTTCTCTCTGAGCCGGCTGATGAAGCGGTTCAGGAAGGCCAAGCATCCGGTAAACTTCTGGACGTCTCGAAGTTTGGTGGGAATCGCCATTCTCTCAATGGCCTTGATCTTTACTGGGTTGCATTCGATGCCGCGTTCGGAGACCAGGAAGCCTAGGAGCTGGCCGGCTGGCACTCCGAACACGCATTTCTCGGGGTTAAGCTTGATTTGGAACCGGCGTAGATTCTCAAATGTTTCCTTGAGGTCTTCCAGCAAGGTGTCGCACTTCTCCGTCTTCACCACAATGTCGTCTACGTAGACGTGGGCATTTCTGCCGAGTTGCTTGAGGAGGCACTTCTGCATGCAACGCTGAAAAGTGGCACCGGCATTTCTCGAGCCGAATGTCATAGTCAGGTAGCAGAAGGCTCCGAATGGCGTGATGAAGGCGGTCTTCAGGCGGTCTGCCGGATCTAACTTTATCTGGTGATATCCTGAATAAGCATCCAAAAAACTCAACAGCTCGCATCCGGCCGTGGAGTCTATCACTTGGTCAATCCTTGGCAAGGCAAAGGAATCTTTGGGGCAGGCCTTGTTGAGGCTCGTGTAGTCTATACACATGCGCCACTTGTTGTTCTTCTTTAGCACGAGGACCGGGTTGGCGAGCCACTCTGGAAAGAAAACTTTCATAATGAAGCCGGCTGCCAGAAGCCGGGCTATCTCCTCTCCCACAATCCCGCGTTTCTCCTCCGACAGTCGGCGGAGGGGTTGTTTGACTGGCTTTGCGTCTTCTCGGACGTGTAGTTTGTGCTCGGCGAATTCCTTCGGAACGCCCGACATGTCCTTGGGGGACCATGCAAAGATGTCCCGATTCTCACGGAGGAAATCGGCGAGCTCGCCTTCCTATTTGCTGTTTAGGTTTGCCCCGATGACGGCAAACCTCTCTGGGTGCTCGGGGTCAAGAGGTATCTTCTTCGTCTCCTTGGCCGGCTGGAAAGATCTTTGAGCATCATGCTCCTTGGGATCGGAGGACAAGGCCGACTGCTTGCCGGCCATGGCCACGACTCGGTCCAACATCTTCTTTTCTTCGGCAATCACAAGGGACTCGGCCAGCCGACTGCTGGCTGCTGCGCACTCAGAGGACTTCTTGTAATCGCCGGCTATGGTGATGACGCCTTTGATGCTCGGTATCTTCATCTTGAGTATGCATAGTGGGAAACTGCCATGAACTTGGCCAAGGCAGGTCGGCCAAGCAATGCATGGTAAGGGCTCTCCAGGTCCACCACTTCAAACCAGATCGCTTCCCGGCGGAAATGCTCCTTGTCCCCAAAAAGTACATCAATCTTGATCTTGCCAATGGGGGCGCAGGACAGGCCGGGTACGATGCCATGGAACACAGTCCGGGTAGGCATGAGTTGCTTCGTCTTGACATTCAGCTTCTCCATGGTGTCACGGTACAGGATGTTGATGCTGCTCCCGCCGTCTATCAGCACGCGGGAGAATCGGGCAGCGCGTCTATCCGTTGCAAGGGTGGCATCCAAAACCAACGCATAAGAACCGGTAGACGGCATCACCTCTGGGTGGTCGGTCCGGCTCCAGCTGATAGGTTTTTCCGATCAGTGCATGTGCTCGGCGGGGTTGGCAGCAACCATGCTGACTTCTTGGTGCTCTCGGCGCTTGTTGCGCCGGTCTTCGGGCTGACTTGTAAAGATGACATAGGCGGCATGCTCGTCGGGGAACTCGTCGTGCACGGCTCTGACTGCGGGCCGAGCGGCCGGCGGCTGCGGAGCCGGAGGCGGCGGACCGGCAGGCGGAGGCGGTGCGAGCCCTTCGCCTTTAGAGATTCGGGTGAGCCAGTGGCACTTCCGGGTCGTGTGGTTGGACGGCTTCGCGCCGCTGTGGAACTTACACGGGGCGTCGAGAGTCTGCTCGTAGGAGAAGGCCGGCTGCCAAGCCGGCTTGCCGCCCCTCTGCTTCTTGGGTGCGGGCCGCGCTTCGGGCTGCTCGTCTTCGATTGTGGTCACCTGCCGACTGGTGGAGGGCGGCACCAGGCCCTTGCGCTTGTGGTCGTTCTGGTGTGGGCGTCGGCCGGAGTCCCCAGCCGGCGTCTTGAGCGCCGGGTGGAGTACCTTTCCGGACGCGTCTATCCGGAGTTCGGTCTTCATCGAGGAGTCGGCGGTGGCGTACTTGTCCGCTATGATCAGAAGCTCGTCGAGGGTAGTCGGCTCGTCGCAGAGGAGCTTGTGCTTGAGGAGGGTGCCTTCTCGGCACCCGGCAGTGAAGTATTCTATGGCTTGCACCTCGTGCACCCCTTCGCAAGAGTTGCGGAGCTCGGCCCAACGCGTGAGGTAGTCGCGAGTGGACTCGGCGGGGCCTTGCACGCACAAGGAGAGCTGTCTGGGCTTGGGAGCCCGCTTGTAGGTGCTGGTGAAGTTGCGGACGAAGGCTTCTGTGAAGTCTAGCCAGCTATTGATGCTGTATGGCTTGAGGCTGTTGAGCCAGGTCCGCGCCGTGCCCTGCAGCATGAGGGGCACATACTTCACGGCAACGCGCCTGTTGCCGTTGGCTATGTTAACCGCCGTGGAGTAGTCGATCAACCAATCTTCCGGCTTCACGGAGCCGTTGTACTTGGGCGTGTCTCTTGGGAGCGAGAACCCTTTGGGGAAAGGCTCGTCGCGGATGCGGGGGCCGAAGCAAGGCGGGCCGACATCGTCTTCTTCTTCTAGCGCCAGGGATCGCGTCAGGCGGTCGATCCGATGGCGGGCGTCGTTCTCGCCGACTCCTTCGCGGCGACCTAGCCGGTCGCTGAGAGTCGGATGCGCAACAGGCGGCGGGGTAGGATATCTCTCTCCACGGGGCCGGGGCGGAGGCGGGTTGCCCCGCCACTCCACGGCCCGGGGGTGGCCTTCTACGTCTCGCTCGATGGAGATTCGGGTTCGGCTTCGGCTGGCAGCCGGTTCTTTCTTGCGCCGCACGCGGGTTTTACCCGTAGTCGGCGTCCGGGAGCTCGCGCCGTGATCTCGGCGCGGGGGAGGGCTTTCCGCGCGGGCGTCGGCTTCGTGCCGCTGCGCGGCTGCATCGATCAGCTGCTGGATGCGTCGGGTCATGTGGGGGAGTTCTTCGGCCCCCAGTCCATCTAGCTCATCTACGGCCGCCTGGGCGGCGCGCAGGTTCTCGAGTGGAGTAGCGTAGACTGGGCGGTCGACTCCTAGCGTATCGGCGACGACAGCGCCGCGCTGTTTGACAACGCCGGCCCGGCTAGGCCCGCCTGGGGGCGGCGTGCCAAAGGCGGCGCGGTCGGCCTCGCATCGGTGGGCCTCAGCGAGGCGTCTCATGGAAACCAACTTCTGGCCCTCCTCGGCCCTCCGCGAGGAGGGCAAGGCGGCGAGCTTCCAGTGCTTCAGCGTCGGCATCGGCCGGGAGGGGGATGGACAAGTCGTGGACCGCCGCGTGCGGGGCGTCATGGGCGCTCTCGTCAGAAGCGCCGCTGTGGCCGATGACCATCACCTCGGTGGTGACAGCGTCGCAGCCATTGGCCCGGGGAAGCGGGTCGTTGTAGATCGCGACGTTGGTGGGGAACGCGTCGAGTGAGGCCGTGTCGGAGTCGACAGGCATCGGATTGGTGGAGCCAACCGACTCCAAGTCCACGGCAGGCTCGCCGGAGACGTGGAGCTGGCCGAGGAGGTTGACGAGGTGGTCGGTGCCCGCGTCGAGGCGAGCTCGACAGAGATGAGAGTCTTGTCAAGGAGATCAGCGAGACTGCTCGCCGCACAGATGTTGGTGACGCCTTGTAGCACGTGGTGGCAAGCGCCATCGGGCGTGCCGGGCTGGCTACGCTCGCGGGGGAGGAAGAGGGTTCCCGTCCAGAACAGGTCTCCGGACGGCGGTGCACCTGGCCCCACGGTGGGCGCCAAATGTCGGGTGGTAGGTGCGACATATGCCAACGGGTGGCTTATCATTGTGGGAGCCAGTAAGACGTCGCCGGTGCCTGGAAACGGGATGGGGCGAAGACATGCACGCCGGCGAATCTTACCCAGCTTCGGGGCTCTCCGTGGAGATAACACCCCTACTGCTGCTCTGCGGGGTCTCCGCATGGTCACTAGATGAACAAGTAGCTACACGGTGCTCCTTGAGCTGTTTGGCGAGAGGAGGAAGAAGGGCACGGCTTGCTCTCTTCTCCTCCCTATGTGGTGTTTGAGACTAGCAGGGATTCATCTCTTTGCATGGATGCTCCGGGGGGTTTATATAGGCCTACCCCCAGGGGTACAATGGTAATCCGGCTGGGCGCGGGGCCCAGCCGTCTGTGTCTACGCTCTCCGGCTTCTACGCTGGCTGCTGGGGCCCGCCGGCTAGTGGGTCCCACAGGCTGCGGGCTCCTTGGTCGACAGGCAAGCCCCACTGTCAGGGCCTTGTCGGCGGCTGGTTACTGTTTCTCAACCTTGGTGGCGAGGGCTTCGCCGAAGTGGGCGTGGCTACAGTGCCGCCGCCCGGTGGGCGATCACTGTAACCTCACCGCGTCTTGTCTCCTTAATGGGGCGTCTTCTTCGAGAGAGGTGGCAAGCCGGCTGTGGGGAGCCGGCTCTATCTTGGGCCGACTAGGGGAGGTCTGGCCGCCTTCGGGTGTCTCTCTGCCCGAAGGGGCCCACCGCCCGTGGGCCATACTGGTAGCCCGTCGTGGATGACATCAGGGTCAACGTGGCAACAGTGCTGCGCCGGACGGGTCATGGCCACCCGTACGACGCACTGTGCCAAGCGTGCTCCGGGATTCGGGGGTGGCAGGCTTCACTGCAGCCACGCCCCGTCACATCGCCGTTATGTGGATGCAGACTTCGAGGGTACGATCTTGACCGCTTTATGGGAGCCGGCTTCTTGGAGTCGGCCTTCTCGCGGCCGGCTTCTCGGAGCCGGCCCTCCCGCGGCTTCTCTTCATGAGGGCTAAAGTTGGGCCGCCTTCCGATAGCCGGCCTGGAGACAGCCGGCAAGGAGGAGGCGGCCCTGTGTCTTGGATTCTTGAGGGCCGAATCGGCTCGTAATTTTTCAGAAGGGCCAGGGGGAGCCGGCTAGGCTACCCATGGTTATTTACTCCGACACTGTCCGAAGAAGAATGCCTGTTGTGAGTGTGGTAGAAACTAGGGTTCTACCCGGTCTAGGGCGTAGCCTGTAAGGGAAGGAAGGGGAAGGGCGAGGGCTGGTGCGCGGCGGCCGGCGGCGTGGCGCCGTCCTTGCGACGGGAGCAGCGGCGGCGAAAGCAGGAGGCGGCTAGGGTTTAGGTCTCCCGGCTCCCTAAGGGAAGCCGAGCAAATATTGATTGCTTCTTGCTTGATTAGATTGATACATCTCCTCTCCTTATATATAGAGGTTTACTTGACTCCTAAGCAAACGATCCTAAAACGATAAGATAATTGGGCTAAGCCCCTAATTAAGATACTTGGGCCATAACCCACTGGGCTAAGCCCCTATGCCGGTCATAACACTTCTCCCCGCCTGCACAAACAGCTCGTCCTCGAGCTGTAAGGTGGGGAAGCGCTTGCTGAACTCCTCGAGGTGATCAACCAGCGTCAAACACCTTCGCGACAGCCGGGGCGGCAAGGTCGGCGGCGACGGCGTCCTCTGAAATGTAGTCTGCAACCTCCAGGTAGAAGAGTCGCGGGCAGGCGTGGCCGGGTGTGTACGGTCCGTTGCAGTTGAAGCACAACCCTTGGCGGCGACGCTTGAGTAGCTCGGCCGAGGTTAGCCGGCTGAACGGGCACGCCGCGGTCGCGACGAGGGGTGCCGCGGAAGCCTGAGCAGGCCGACCCTGAGCGGGATCTGGCCAGGGTAGCGACCCAGTGGCCCGGGACGGCGACTCTTGCTGGACGGCCACCGCGCGGCGCTCGAACGAGCGGGCGTAGTACATGGCCGTCCGGATATCTTGGGGTCCCCGAAGCTCCACGTCCACGCGGATGTGATCCGGAAGTCCACCCACAAAGAGGTCGGCCCGCTGCTGCGCCGTCATGCCCGACGCATGGCATGCCAGGGCCTAGAAACGGTCGGCGAAGTCCTGCACCGTGGAGGTGAAGGGAAGGCGGCCGAGCTCCGCCAGGCGGCTCCCGCGAACCGAAGGCCCAAAGCGAAGGAGGCAGAGCTCGCGGAAGCGCTCCCAAGGGGGCATGCTGCCCTCGTCCTGCTCGAGGGCGTAGTACTAGGTCTGGGCTGCACCGTAGAGGTGGTAGGATGCCAGCCAAGTGCGCTCCGGCGCGAGCGTGCGCTGGCCACGGAAAAACTGCTCACACTGGTTGAGCCAGTTAAGCGGGTCCTCCGTGCCGTCATAAGTGGTGAGATCGATCTTGGCGAACCGTGGCGGCGTCTGGGTCGGCGCGCCATGGCCGACCGGCTCGGCGGTGCGGAGCAGTGATGATGACGGCGCCCGGTCAACGGTGGGGAGGCCGTCGTAGGCCCTCGTGGAGCTGGACGAGGCCCCAGACTGCAGCGTGGGTACCGGTGGATCCCCGGCCTCCGTGTACACCGGCGGTGGCGACGTCCCGATTAGCCAGGCCGGGATCGGGGACGGTGACGGCGGAAATCGGACCTGCTGGATCGGAAGTCCTCCCGGTGTGGACTGGCCTAGTCCGGAGCTGGGCGGCGGCGGTGGGAGCTGGACCGGCGCGGGTGGCGCGATTGGCGCAGCTGGGGCCACTGCGGCGCTGGGGCGGGCGCGGGAGGCGCAGGTGGCGCCGCGAGAACGGGCCACTGCGGCCAGGACGGCGCTGGGGCGGGCGGCTGCTCGAGCGACGGATGGGCCCCGGCGATCGCCGCGGGTACCGAGTACCAGGGCAGGTGCAGCAGCGGCGAGGGCCCGCCGGTGTAGCCCGCCTGGAACGGCAGCAGGGGCATCCCGCTCGGGCTTGACGCGTTCTGGATCGGCCAGTGCGTCGCCAGGTGGCTGTAGGCGGGGGGCGCAGCCAGCGGGGTGGTGTGCGGGCCGGCCAAGTACAAGGAGATGCCCTGGACGGCCGTCACGAGGTCCCGCAGGGTGCTGGTCATCTCCTCCGGCGTGAAGACGGAGGTTGTCGGTGGCGCGGAAGTGACGGGGCCGGCAGCGTGGAGGTGATCGGGGCCGCCGGCGTTGGGGACCCGGCAGTGGTCATTCGGGCGGTGGTGATGATGGGCAGCGGCGGCGTGGGTGTTAATGACGACATGATCGAACCCGAGTCTCTGGATACCAAATTGGTAGAAACTAGGGTTCTACCCGGTCTAGGGCGTAGCCTGTAAGGGAAGGAAGGGGAAGGGCGAGAACTGGTGCGTGGCGGCCGGCGGCGTGGCGCCGTCCTTGCGATGGGAGCAGCGGCGGCGAAACCAGGAGGTGGCTAGGGTTTAGGTCTCCCGGCTCCTTAAGGGAAGCCGAGCAAATATTGATTGCTTCTTGCTTGATTAGATATACATCTCCTCTCCTTATATAGAGAGGTTTACTTGACTCCTAAGCAAATGATCCTAATACGATAAGATAATTGGGCTAAGCCCCTAATTAAGATACTTGGGCCATAACCCATTGGGCTAAGCCCCTATGCCGGTCATAACACTTCTCCCCGCCTGCACAAACAGCTCGTCCTCGAGCTGTAAGGTGGGGAAGCGCTTGCTGAACTCCTCGAGGTGATCAACCAGCGTCAAACACCTTCACGACAGCCGGGGCGACAAGGTTGGCGACGACGGCGTCCTCCGGAATGTAGTCTGCAACCTCCAGGTAGAAGAGTCGCGGGCAGGCGTGGCCGGGTGTGTAGGGCTCGTCGCAGTTGAAGCACAATCCTTGGCGGCGACGCTCGAGTAGCTTGGCCGTGGTGAGCCGGCGGAACGGGCGCGCCACGGTCGTGGCGAGGGGTGCAACGGAAGCCTGAGCAGGCCGACCCTGAGCGGGATCTGGCCAGGGTAGCGACCCAGTGGCCCGGGACGGCGACTCCTGCTGGACGGCCACCGCGCGGCGCTCGAACGCGCGGGCGTAGTACATGGCTGTCTGGATATCCTGGGGTCCCCGAAGCTCCACGTCCACGCGGATGTGATCCGGAAGTCCACCCACAAAAAGGTCGGCCCGCTGTTGCGCCATCATGCCCGACGCATGGCATGCCAGGGCCTGGAAACGGTCGGCGAAGTCCTGCACCGTGGAGGTGAAGGGAAGGCGGCCGAGCTCCGCCAGGCGGCTCCCGCGAACTGGAGGCCCAAAGCGAAGGAGGCAGAGCTCGCGGAAGCGCTCCCAAGGGGGCATGCTGCCCTCGTCCTGCTCGAGGGCGTAGTACCAGGTCTGGGCTGCACCGCGGAGGTGGTAGGATGCCAGCCAAGTGCGCTCCGACACGAGCGTGCGCTGGCCACGGAAAAACTGCTCACACTGGTTGAGCCAGTTAGCATGCCGTCATAAGTGGCGAAATCGATCTTGGCTAACCGTGGCGGCGTCTGGGTCGGCGCGCCATGGCCGACCGGCTCGGCGGTGCGGAGCAGTGATGATGACGGCGCCCGGTCAACGGTGGGGAGGCCGTCGTAGGCCCTCGCGGAGCCGGACGAGGCCCCAGACTGCAGCGTGGGTACCGGTGGATCCCCGACCTTTGTGTACACCGGCGGTGGCGACGTCCCGGTTAGCCAGGCCGGGATCGGGGACGGTGACGGTGGAAACCAGACCTGCTGGATCGGAAGTCCTCCCGATGTGGACTGGCCCAGTCCGGAGCTGGGCGGCGGCGGTGGGAGCTGGACCGGCGCGGTTGGCGCGGCTGGGGCCGGCGTGGGCCACTGCGGTGCTGGGGCGGGCGCGGGAGGGGCGGGTGGCGCCGCGAGAACGGGCGCGGGCCACTGCGGCCAGGACGGCGCTGGGGCGGGCGGCGGCTGGAGTGACGGATGGGCCCCGGCGATCGCCGCGGGTATCGAGTACCAGGGCAGGTGCAGTGGCGGCGGGGGCCCGCCGGTGTAGCCCGCCTGGAACGGCAGCAGGGGCATCCCGCTCGCGCCCGACGCGTTTTGGATCGGCCAGTGCGTCGCCAGGTGGCTGTAGGCGGGGGGCGCAACCGGCGGGGTGGTGTGCGGGCCGGCCAAGTACAGGGAGATGCCCTGGACGGCCGTCACGAGGTCCCGCAGGGTGCTGGTCATCTCCTCCGGCGTGAAGACGGAGGTTGTCGGCGGCGCGGAAGTGACGGGGGCCGGCGGCGCGGAGGTGATCGGGGCCGGCGGCGTTGGGGACCCGGCAGTGGTCATCGGGGCGGTGGTGATGATGGGCAGCGGCGGCGTGGGTGTTGACGACGACATGATCAAACCCGAGTCTCTGGATACCAAATTGGTAGAAACTAGGGTTCTACCCGGTCTAGGACGTAGCCTGTAAGGGAAGGAGGGGGAAGGGCGAGGGCTGGTGCGCGGCGGCCGGCGGCGTGGCGCCGTCCTTGCGACGGGAGCAGCGGCGGCGAAAGCAGGAGGCGGCTAGGGTTTAGGTCTCCTGGCTCCCTAAGGGAAGCCGAGAAAATATTGATTGCTTCTTACTTGATTAGATTGATACATCTCCTCTCCTTATATAGAGAGGTTTACTTAACTCCTAAGCAAACGATCCTAATACGATAAGATAATTGGACTAAGCCCCTAATTAAGATACTTGGGCCATAACCCACTGGGCTAAGCCCCTATGCCGGTCATAACGGAGTGTTAGATCCCCTGCTACCCTGCTATCTCAATAAGGACTAGATATAATTCCTCATTTCATAGAGCTCCTCTCTTAGCAGTGGCTTGTACTTCTCTGGACGTGGTTCTATGCTCTTCTCTGGCTTGTTCTTCTTTTATCCATTTGAAATAAGCATTTGGCCTCACACGCTTGTACATGTAGGACATCTGGTGTCATATACATTCCCTACTACCAATGCGAGATGCTGCCCGAGCTGCTTGCGTGTCTCGTGCCTTTCTAAGTTTATGGAGGTGCCATCCAAATCTTACATTCAGTATGGAAGCACTGGGCATGAATATGAATCCGTGTGGAGAGGATGAAATAGGAAATTTCACCAAAAAAGTTGACCACATCTTAAAAAACCGCTCACGCATTGGTGTGAAGACACTCAGGATTGTTTTCCGTTATTCCAATGCCATGGTCAGCAATGTTGATAGGTGGCTTCAGACAGCTGTTACACCTGAGATTGAAGAACTCACTGTTCAGCTTACACCTGGGATTGAAGAACTCACTGTTCAGCTATCTTCAGCATCGGGAACATACTACAACTTCCCATGGTCTCTTTTAGCTAATGGGAATGGAAACTCGATGCAGCATCTACGCCTTTCCCATTGTGTTTTCTCTCCCAGCGTTGAACTTGGCTTAAAAAAGATGACAAGGATTGATTTGTGTTATGTCTGTATCACATAGGAGCAGCTGGGGTGCCTTCTTCACAATTGCTTTGTTCTCCAATGGATGCGACTCTCACAATGCAGTCCGCTAACTTGCCTTAAGATTCCGTTCCATCTGCAACAGCTCAGATACCTGAAGGTGTTTGAATGCAGGTCTCTACAGGTGATAGGGATAGAAGCTCCAAACCTCGTCAGTTTTAATTTTCATGATTCCCACCAGGTACAGATATCATTTGGAGTAGCATTGCAATTGAAGAAGCTCGCATGTCCCATCCTGGTGCTGTATGTTATGCTCGTGCTGATCTCCCATTGAGCTTGCCAAATGTTGAAGATGTTTCCCTGAGTTCATGTAGTGAGGTATACTCTAAATATGCAAATTCTTATACCAGCTGTGATATGCATATTTTAACTAATCCAATATATCTTTGTGTAGATGGTCGATACACCAATGCTGCCTAGCAAATTCTTACACCTCAAGTACTTGAGTGTCAGTCTTTGTACAGTGACATTTTCACCGGCCTATGACTATTGTTCTCTCATATCCTTCTTTGATGCTGCTCCTTCCTTGGAGACTTTCTTCTTGAATGTAAGTCACTGTTAATCCTGCAAAGATGTCACATTAAACAATGGTGAATCCATTAATCCAAGTATCTTGGCTTGTTATATCTTCAGGTGTTGCAGAAAGACATGAAGCATGAGTCAATCGTGGGAGACCATTCAAATTTGAGGCAGGTACCAGGACACCGCCATGATAACCTTAAGACAGTGAAGATCATCGGTTTCTCCTTGGCGAAGAGCTTGGTTGAGCTGACATGCCATATCATTGAGAATGCGACGTCACTCGAATGCCTTACATTGGACACGACACGAGGGCATCCTTGGGCCAGCCGCTCATCCAACAGTACTGGCAAGTGCTTGCTGTTGCACTTGGATTTTTTGGCGGAAGCTCGTAAGGGGCTCTCGGCTATCAGGACATATGTTGAGCCAAAGGTTCCCTCCAGAGTCAAGCTAAATGTCGTGGAGCCTTGCCGCCGATGCCATGACCTCGAGCCGACGCCATGATCTCAAACTCTAGATGCAACAAGTTGCTATGTACGGTCAGAAGCAAACCATTGCCAATGTTCAGAAAGACCAGTGTGTTGTTCCAAGAGCTGTATTTTTCCTTAATGCCGTTTCTTGTTGCTCGACTGAACATGAAAAACATATGCATTCTAGCCTTTATCCCCTGCTTGTTAGCCTTCTGACATATGGGACAGTGATAAACTGTTGAGGTGCACATTCTGGTGGGCGTCTCGTGAATTCAGGAAGAACTTGGGAGTTACTATTACTCTATGCATGCAGTTCACTGACTCTGAAGATGATGTGATACTCTTTCTGAGATCCTACTGTAATTATAGAACCTTGTGACTGCCCGACCTGTTGCTCTTTGCAGCACAGATCACATGCAGTTGTGCATGCTTGCACACCAGACCACCCCCAAATCACACACATCGAATGATAAACGGACTAAATGCCAAAAACAACATCAAATAAAATTATAAACAGCCCATAACGGCCTGCTCATGCATACTCCTGCCTCCTCGGTTCTCTCGAAGGCCGATAGCTCCAGCAATGGCCAGGCCCTCCCTACTTCTCCTGCTGCTCGTCTCGGCCTGCGCCGCTCTCGCTGTTGCTGACGATGATCCGATGGTCAGGAGGTTCGAGCGGTGGATGGGCAAGCACGGCCGCGCCTACACCGACGCCGGCGAGAAGCAGAGGAGGCTCGAGGTGTACAGGAAGAACGTTGAGCTCATCGAGGAGTTCAACTCCGGTGGCCACAGCTACACGCTGACCGACAACAAGTTCGCCGACCTGACGAACGAGGAGTTCAGGGCCAAGGTGCTCGGCCTAGGCGCTCCGGGGCGAACCGGCCGGCGCGCTCCGAGAACAGAGAACTTTGCCCCCGTGCGTGAATGCTTTCTTCTCTCGAATTATGTACATGTTTGATACTAATAGTTTTGAATTTTGATTCTTGGATCATCGTTGAAAGTTGGAAAATCATTTTGTGATGTCTATATACTGATATGTCTGCGTTTGTCTGACAAATGTTTTGGTCTTGGAATGATCATTTTCGCAGGTGACAATGCCTGAAAAAAAGGCTGACAATGATAATAGTACTCTGCCCAAGGAGGTGGACTGGAGGAAGAAAGGGGCGGTGGTGCCGGTGAAGAACCAGGGCGGCTGCGGCTCGTGCTGGGCGTTCGCGGCGGTGGCGGCCATGGAGGGGCTGAACCACATCAAGAAGGGGAAGCTGGTGTCGCTGTCGGAGCAGGAGCTGGTGGACTGCGACGCCGAGGCGGTGGGGTGCGCCGGCGGGTTCATGAGCTGGGCCTACGAGTTCGTCATGGCCAACCACGGCCTGACCACCGAGGCCAGCTACCCGTACCTGGGCGTCAACGGCGTCTGCCAGACGGCCAAGCTCAACGAGACCACGGTGAGCATCGCCGGGTACCGGAACGTGACGGCCAACAGCGAGCCGGACCTGCTGCGGGCCGCCGCCGCGCAGCCCGTGTCGGTGGCCGTCGACGCGGGGGGCTTCGTGTGGCAGCTCTACGGTGGCGGCGTCTTCTCGGGGCCCTGCACCGCGCAGGTGAACCACGGCGTCACCGTGGTGGGCTACGGCGAGACCAACGCCACCGTCGACGAGGGGTCCGGGAAGTACTGGATCATCAAGAACTCGTGGGGGGCGGGGTGGGGCGAGGCCGGCTACATGCGTCTGCAGCGCGACGCCGGCATGCCCACCGGCCTGTGCGGCGTCGCTCTGCTCGCGAGCTACCCCGTCATGTGAGTCTGCCATTCTGGCTGGTGGTGTGTGTAGAGTCTGCCATTCTGGCTGGTGATGTGTGTAAGTAGGCTAATGCAGCATTGTGAAGTGTGACAGAATACAACTAGTAGTACAAAATATCTACATAAGTGTGTAAATATGCGCGTGGCCATATTTAATTTACATAATGGCAAGGTTGAGCAGCACAAACCCTCCATTTTTATTTTTATTTTGAACAAGGAAAGGCGCACGAGGCATCAATATATTCAGCTCGGTAGCAGAATACAGCATGTAGTACAGAGCATCGTAGAGACAAGGTAGAGAGGATGGAAATTACAGGCAGAGCATTTTCCTGTCAGCTGAACCAAAGCAGCTAAAGAGAGGTTCAGTTGCACTACTAAGAACCTGGTGAGCACCATTGTGAGCAATTCCATTAATCTCACACTGAAATGTGGAACACCTACGAATGGAGATCATCAGTAGTCCTGAGGAAACTTGCAAGCGATGCTCTGATTGCCCACGGAGTGGAGTCAGCAGCAACACCGCCTTCCCCAGAGAAATGTTGTCCGCCAGGAAAGTTGGCTGAGATACCTGCAAGAGTTGCGAAATCTTGGCAGTAAGAAGGAGAGCCAACGCTTCTGCTTGAAGGGGCAAAGTTGTGATCCAGGCTGAGGCATGGACCTGTACTTCGACATTCCTGTGGTCCTGCAAGAAGTTGAGAACGCTGCCATTTGGTAAACCTGGAACTTTTGAACACGTAAAAGAAGCATCGTTTCTCAAAAAAAAAGCATCAGAATAGATCTTAGCACCATCAACAAGAAGATCCGATTTAAGAGTACATCCTTGCGGCGGCAACCTAATAGTACAGGGGTATGAGGATTAGTATTTTGACATTGCGATCATCCAAGGAAGCCACTAGAAACTTTTGTTGATAGTCCAAAGCTAAGGCAGCCTTGTGTATCTGATGTGGGAGTAGGCGCCTCCTATCAAAAAGACAATCACATCTGGACTTCCATATACACCATAGAAAATTGAAAATATTGGGTATAATTGCAAATGGGTGGTCCATATTAAGCAGGGCTAGTATAACACTTAGCATAGAAAGATGATTTTCAGTTAAAAGATCACTTCTAAGGTACTAAGGATGGGCAAACCATGCTTCTCTAGCAAAGTCACACTGTTAACCATTGGATCGCTACACGACTTCTTCCAGTTTTTTCCCTCCAGGCAAAAGTGAGCCGATTTTGCTAACCATTGGATCACAATAGGACTTCTTCCTCCAGTTTTTTCCCTCCCAACCTCCTCTTCTCCTGCAACCAGTGCCTCGCGGCCGTTCACCGCAGCGTTCCTGCCTCCGGCTCACTGACATGGCGCCCCTTCTCCACCTCCTCCCACAAAATTGACTGACCCGAATTACATTTTCAGGCAATTTCCAAACAGCAAATGCGGACAACTTAATCTTTCTTTTTTTCAGAGAATGTCACCTTGGATTACCAAAAGCAGCTCGTGCGTTACAGGGAAATATGATATGGAATACATCCTTTTCTACTAGTGTTGCCAGACTACATGAGTGAAAAAGATATCTCACGGCTTCGTAATGAGTAGCGCTCGTAAATAAACAATACAATTACAGATGTATAACTGAGTCAACAAGCTAAAAACAAAACTTGCAGGGCCTAGTCGTGCTTGTTCAGGTCAATTCTTCAGTAGTTTCCTCAACACCTCTTCGGCATGACGCTCCATCTTCGGTAAAGCCCAGTCATGCTGGATGATGTCGAGGCTGTCTTTCTCTGCGCTCAAGCTCTGAAAATGGCCAAATGAAAATGGTGAGGTCTTTCTGTGCTAGTAAGTCTAACACAGATAAATCACTGAAACACTCAGGTAAAACCAACAATAAGAACCAACCCAAACATTGTAAAACATCAGATTGTGATACTCTGGGACACAGAATGACACAAGGGCACAACCATGTGAATTGATAGTTTCCTAGATCAAGGGGCACAGCCGAAGCAGAGGAAAGCATACAGTTGCAATGCCAATGCACAGCAGAACACTTGAAAAGCTACTAAAAACCTGAAGTAGCATTTCAATCAAATTTGAAAGGCCAGGCCAGCTAATCGACGGTCCACCAAATGATCAAAGGTCGGTAAATAACAGCAATCACCAATATCCTCACTATACAAATCATCGTTACAATACATGCAACCCTGAATGCAACCCAAACATCATCCATACAAGCTTCTTCAAGCATACAGCAATTTTTTGGAAACAAATTCGATCTGATTTGTTATAAGGGCAGTGCATATAAAACAAATGTGCATTATCTTATGTGTGTGAATTTGTGAAATTACAAGTGCAGTGTCATACACGTTTATATGTATAAGACAGGGTTAAACATCATGAATTCAAATACAGAGTAAGGTTCTCATACCATTGCTGGATTAAAGCCCATTCCACCACCCATCGCCATCATCTTTTGGGCATCATCAGTAGCTGCATAAACCATAAGGAAAACGGATATGACAACAATAAATATCGCAATGTTTGTGTAGGAGTGTAATAAAGTGCTAACCATTTTCTTCACCAAGGATGAGACTGAAAAGACCCCTCAAGCCAAATAAATTGAGGAAGTACCTATCAAAACAGCAAACCGTTAAGACATTTAGACCCTGGAAATACCTAATAAAAATATATCAGTTTCTTACACACCATGAACGGCTGCTAACATAGCTCACATCAACAGTACTCAGGTCTATCCCATTTTGCAGCATTCCCCTGAATCGTTGAGTCAATGGAAAGGGGATTTTGGCTGAAAAGAGATCAGCAGATATGTGAGTACAAGGCTAAGATCGTAAGAAAACAGAAAAGGATAATGCATAATTGCATATGCGCATACATCAGCCATAAACCCCTCTGAACTTATCATAAACTTCTAGATCTTAAAACATCATTTTCTTCTAGAATTGTACTACAAAAAATCCCATGATCACAGTCCAGAAGACGGTGCAAAGTGAATAATTGCAAATTAGAGTATGTGAACATCTGAACTACAAATTTCTAAAGGCATACAGAATTCAGCTAATAGCACAGCTGAACGAGCACAACAAAATATACTCCTCGTGACATCATATGCAAATTTCGCCACTGATGAACCGTACCAGGTTCACCATTGAAGCACAAAGATTGGTCAACTCGTGCACTCAAGCCAAAATGTTCAGTGAAACAGAAGCATGTTTGGATCTACTCATGCACTTAAGCCAAAATGTTAAGTGAAAATCACGAGTTCCTTCAATGGAAACAACATTGCATACAATAGATTTACTGAATTGAAATTTGGCACACATTTGTACATGAAAATTTAAAAGTGATGATCTTACAACAGCACGAAACAAATGTAAGAACATGGAAAAAGGCATATGAAGAGAGCAAGCATCACATTCATATATGTTATACATGGCAAAGCACATACCTGCAACAAAACCGGAAAAGAAGAAGTTCACCCATGCAAATGTAAGTGTCTGCAGAAGGATGACACAGTGTGTTAGTAGAAGGTAGTGGTAATTGCGATACAGGTAAATCAATTTCCATGTCATTGAACCTGTGGAACTATCATGGAGAGATTCTTCTTCATCATATCCATGGCCATGTTTGGGTCCGAAAACATAGCCGCCTGAGCCTTCTGGGCATCCTCTTTAGGAACATGAAGCAATCCGGCTTCCTACAATACAATCAAGAATGTCACAAAGGTATACACTCACCATATTATTCCAACAGTTTGAGAAGGAAAACGTGATATTCAAGCAAGCAATCATCAAATCAACCCTGCCAACCCACAACTCTGACGTCCATCACAATACTGCTCTGTGCACCCTCTATTCTGGATCCTAACTATTAAAGGACTAAGCTCGACTGATGTCTCCTAAATTGGGCTTTAGTATCAAACACAGATGCTTCTAGTGGAATTACCCCGTTGGTGTAATAAAGCTTGCGGGCCTTGAAGGCCTTGGCCGGGATGAACTGCGCGCCGTTCCTCAGGTTCCTCGCCCTGATGACGACCTGCCTGCAAAAGCCAAAACACCCTCGAATCAGCCACATCAGCAGACAGCAGCTCAGTAGCAACGGCAGCAATTATCAGAAATCTCAAACAGGCAAGCTCCCGTTAGCTCCTCGATCCAGATCGCTCAGATCGGGCGAGTCGGGGGCCAGATCGGGACGGAATTGGAGGGAGGGGGAGGGGAAGGGCGAGAGTACGCACCCCTCCTTGACGGTCTTGGGGTCGGGGGAGGGGGAGGCCGACGGCGGGGAGCGCATGAGCTTGGAGACGAAGTAGCGGAGCACGCCGATGAGCACCATGACCACGGAGAGCGGGATGAGGACCCAGTCCCGGATCGCCGTGTCGAGCACCAGCTCCTCAGCCATCGGGGCCGGGCGGGGTGACTAGCTACGTCCTACCTGGGGCGGCGAGCCCGCGACCGGCGACGCGGCGGTGGCGTCGCGAGGGGGAGGAGACGGGACGAGAGGGGAGAGCTCGTCGTCGACGTGGGTGGATGGGCCGAGGCGGAGGAACGGAAGGGCGCTCGCTGTAGTTGAGGGGTCGAATAGAACTCGTCACAGTGGGCCGGGTCGCGACCCACCGGGCCGATTTGTTTTGATTTTTCTTGCGGGGTATCACCCGGCGCGAGAGCTCGTGGCAGAGGCCGGTCCGGAAGAGGGCGAGTTGACAGTAATGGAGGAAGAGGAGGGCAAGTTGACAGCAATGGAGGAAGAGGAGGCCGTGGCAGAGGCCGGTCCGGAAGAGGGCGAGTTGACAGTAATGGAGGAAGAGGAGGGCAAGTTGACAGCAATGGAGGAAGAGGAGGCCGTGGCAGAGGCCGGTCCGGAAGAGGGCGAGTTGACAGTAATGGAGGAAGAGGAGGGCAAGTTGACAGCAATGGAGGAAGAGGAGGCCGTGGCAGAGGCCGGTCCGGAAGAGGGCGAGTTGACAGTAATGGAGGAAGAGGAGGGCAAGTTGACAGCAATGGAGGAAGAGGAGGCCGTGGCAGAGGCCGGTCCGGAAGAGGGCATGGTCGGGGCTCTTCTCAGGCAAATTCTATGGAAGAATACAGTGAGGAAGATACAGCCAACACCGCTTCTGATGTATCCATGAGTGAGGCTGAAAATAACAGGAAGAGAGGGGGTATGGCAAGTGAAACCAACTCATCCTTGACATTGGCGCATGCAAGCAGCAATGCCAACAACCCGTTGCTGCTTCCACCCCCACAGATACTGCCCAGCTCTTCTTCAGTACAAGAGCCAAAGAGAACCAAGCAAAACTCGAACACAACTGAGAAGAACAGTGGGGAGAATGCAGCGATGACCAAAAATCTTGATGCGCGTTTGGCGGGCTCCCTGACAGGGTCACACCTAGCACAATGAGTCTGCTATGCTGGAACTGTCACAGGATTGGCAAACCTGCGACAGTTAAAGAGCTTCGTGATCTAACGAGGCAACTTGCCCCCTCTATACTTTGTATCCTTGAAACCCAAATAGAGGGAACTAGAATCGAAAACTTGGCTGGTTCATTAGGTTTTAATAAGAGTTTTGCTGATAGTAGTTCTGGTAGAAGTGGTGGACTAGGAATGTTTTGAAACGAAGAAATAAAGCTTGAGGTTATCAGGTACTCTAGGTATCACATTGATGCAGTCATTAATGATCTGATGGATGTTAAAACAAGGTTTACATTCGTTTGCGAAGAAGCCCAAGTAAACGAAAGATATAAGACATGCGACACGCTTAGGGGAATTGTCGGCTCTAACAATATACCCTGGCTAGTCTTAGGCAATTTTAACAAGGTACTTCATACACATGAACATGACGGAGTAGGGAACAGAAGTCAAGCACAGATGGATGCCTTTAGGGATGCTCTGGATACGTGCGGCCTATCTGACATAGGTTACACGGGCACGGATTGGATCTTCGAAAGGAAGGTGGCAGGTGGGTCGCATACTAAAGTGAGACTGGACAGAGGCGTGGCAAACCCAGCCTGGTCCATCGCTTTCTCCACAGCTAAGCTTGAGCACAAGCTAGCAGCGACAAGCGATCACGTCCCAATTCACGTGAAGTACGTGCATGAGGCTGCATGCTAGCGGGCCCCGCGTTCTTTTCAATATGAGTTGGCCTGGGAAAGAGACCCTGGTTTGGCGCCGCTGGTGGAATCTGCATGGGCAACTGGAACGGGCGACTCGGTGATCTCCTTGAGCGACAAACTCCGGTCGCTATCATCTGATCTGTCCGAATGGGATAGAGCACACTTTGGCAATGTACGACGCGAGATCCAACAGCTCCAGCGGCAGCTACAGGAGTTACGGGAGATTCGAGGAAGATCTGGTCCTAGTCACGTGGAATTAAAAACAGTAGAGAGATTGACAGAATTATTTCACAGAGAGGAAATTCTATGGAGACAACGCGCTCGTATTGAATGGCTTATGCATGGGGATAAGAACACATATTTTTTCCATCTACGGGCGAGCAGAAGGAGAAAAAATCAGATAAATTCACTTTTAAAAGAGGATGGGTCTGCGACAGAAAATGTTCTAGACATGGAGAGCTTGACCACATCCTTTTATCACCACCTGTACACTTCTGAGGGGGTCCAAGATATGGCGCTGGTTTTGGACACAATACCGACCAAAGTGACGCAAGATATGAATGACATGTTAAACGCTCCGTACAGCCAGAAAGAAGTGAAGACTGCCTTGTTTCAAATGTTCCCGACAAAGGCACCCGGGCCTGATGGCTTTCCGGCTCATTTTTTTCAACACCATTTGGGAAACATGCGGTGATGATGTAACCAAGGCGGTCCTGAAAATTGTGGAGGGCAACGAGTCGGCAGAATGCATCAATGAGACTATTTTGGTTCTCATACCCAAGGTGAAAAACCCTACACACTTGTCTCAGTTTCGTCCAATTAGCTTGTGCAATGTTCTATATGAAATTGCATCGGAGGTGATCGCCAACAAATTGAAAATAGTCCTACCTGACATCATATCCGAGGAACAATCCGCTTTTGTGCCTGGTAGAATGATCACAGACAATATCATTACAGCCTATGAGTGTTTGCATTTTATGAAGCGCAATAAGGCTAAGAAGAACCAATCTTGCGCCCTCAAGCTTGACATGATGAAAGTGTATGACAGGGTTGAATGGTCTTATTTGAGGGCAGTTATGATGAAGCTGGGCTTCAATGAACGATGGGTTGATATAGTGATGAGCCTTGTAACTACGGTCAAATTCTCAGTGTTGTTCAATGGCAAGAAGCTACAACAATTTAAACCATCTAGAGGAATCAGACAAGGGGATCCAATTTCTCCGTGTTTGTTCTTGATAGCAGCAGAGGGCCTTTCATGCCTCCTCAAATCAAAAAGTGACTCATCCAATCTGAATGGTCTACAGGTGGCACCTACGGCGCCTCCGGTGAACCATCTCCTATTCGCAGATGACAGCCTGCTGTTCTTCAAGGCAAATAGTGCGGAGGCAAATGAGGTGTACCATGTTCTGAATACCTATTGTCAGGCAACCGGTCAATGCATTAACTATGCCAAATCATCTATCTATTTCAGCAAAGGTGTGCTAGACACGATCAGATAGGAGATAAAAGATACTTTACAGGTACCCAATGAAACTCTTAATGAGAAGTATTTGGGAATGCCTTCTGACATTGGCAGCTCCAAGAATGGTGCGTTCAAGTATCTAAACGATAGGCTTTGGAGTAAGGTACAAGGATGGATAGAGCACACAATGTCCACGATAGAAAAGGAGGTTTTGGTTAAATCACTGGCACAAGCGGTGCCTGTGTTTTCAATGTCATGTTTTAAGCTCCCGAGGGGACTATGCAAACATCTCAACATGCTAATCAGAAAGTTTTGGTGGGGGAGTAAAGAGGGCAAAAGGAAGCCTCATTGGGTGTCCTGGGAGACCATGACTCAACCTAAGGACATGGGGGGTCTGGGTTTCAAGGATTTTGAGCTCTTCAACCTTGCCATGCTCGCCAGGTAAGCATGGCGACTGCTTCAACACCCTGATTCTCTATGTGCCCGAATTCTAAAAAGCATATACTATCCAGTGAATGACATCCTTGATGTGGAGCTGGGCAGCCACCCGAGCCAAGTATGGTGAGCTATGATCGAGGGAAGGGATGTTCTAAAGCAGGGCCTTGTCAAACGGATAGGTAATGGCGCATCCACGCATATATGGGAACAAAACTGGCTGTCTCGGGAGGAGTTCCTTCGGCCCCTCGGCTGCCGTGTTCAGAACCCACCTACAATGGTTTTCGAGCTGATCGTTATGGCCACAGCTTCATGGAACAGAGAACTAGTTCAGGCAACCTTTTTGCATATGGATGCAGAGATCATCCTTGGAATACCACTCTGTACACGCAACCGACCTGATTTCTGGTCTTGGCATTATGAAAGGCATGGATCCTTCACGGTTAAATCAGCTTACAAAATGCTTGTGGCAACTAAACAAAGAAGAGAGGCATGGTTAAACGGAGAAGCTGGTCCATCTAACGCAAGGGCAGAAAAGGGAGAGTGGAAGTATATCTAGGAAACAGCAGTCCCTGGGAAGATTCGTATGTTCCTCTGGAGATTATCAAAGCACTCGCTCCCAACCAATGATGTACGAGCACACCGTCATATGGCCAACTCAAGCACCTGCGGTTTATGCGGGGTTCAGGACTCATGGCGGCACTCTCTCCTTGAATGCACATCTTCGAGAAGCGCTTGGGCACTAGCGGAAGAGGAGATCACACATAAAATCACATCTAATACCGAACCAAAGGTGAAGAGCTGGCTCTTTACACTTATGGGATTGCTGACACATGACCAATTTATCACAATGGTTGTAACTCTTTGGTCCATATGGCATGCCCGGCGAAAAGCTATCCATGAAGCAATATTCCAGAGCCCTCAAGCAACCCATGGCTTCATCGAGAGGTACTTGCAAGATCTGGCGATCATACAAAATACAGCTCAGAACCAAAACATTAATGGCACGGTGCCACGGCCAGTTCAAGCAAAACCAAAAAAACCACCTCCTGGACACCACAAAATCCATGTTGATGCGGGTGTCCGCGTGAGGAGAGGTGGTTCAGAGGTGGCTGTTTGTAGAGATGAAGGGGGCAACTACATTGGAAGCTCGGCCCTTGTAGTTGAAGGAGTGTATGATCCCCCAACACTGGAGGCAATAGCATGTCGGGAAGCTTTGGCCATGGCAGAGGATCTGGGCATTCATCACTTTATCGTGGCATCGGACTGTCGACAGGTCGTGTTAGACATCAATAGAAGGGCATGCGGGGCTTATGGCGCCGTCATCAACGAGATCAACATCAAAGCCTCTACTTTTTCTTGTAATTTTTCTTTTGAAAGTCGTGCTGTTAATTATGAAGCACACCGCTTAGCAAAATTTGCACTCTCCAGAGGTCCGTGTCGCCATGTCTGGTATGGTGTTCCCCATGACCAAGTGTGTATCCCACTTCATGTGGAGTTTGATGAATAAGGTAGGTTTTTACCCCTCAAAAAAAACCCGGCACGAGAGCTATGTGTCTTGCCCGATGATTTGTTGAGCAGGGAACTAAGGTAATCACAGTGGAGAGTAATTTAGACTAGTAGCATGCATATGTTACTAGTCTAGTCTATGTTACTACCTTCGTAATAGGTAGTGTCATAGGTATGGTAACATATACGTCTTCATTTATTATTTTGTAGACTAGTAACATATGCATGTTATAGGTGTGGTAACATATATGTCTTCATTTATTATTTTGTAGACTCATTTCACATTGGAAATCGCTATGTGATGGTAACATTGTAACGCCCCAAGACCGGAGCTTCAGATGCCTTCCAGGGTTTCCGGGTTTCGTCGTGTGATTTGTTTGGTTCTTTGCATTCATCCTTGCATCATGTGCATTGCATCATGTCATCATGCAACCCGTTTTAAAACTCACTTAAATAAATTGCATGGATCTTCGGTCCATTTAAATCGAGGGAATTCACATCGTGATTCTCTTTAAAACATATCCTCCCAATAGTAGGGAGCTATATTAAACATTTAATTAATGTGGAATTACCTTGACACACGTGCAAAATAATTCCCATGTCTATTCCTGTTCGAGTTTGACCTTCAAACCTTGCCAATATCTCTCATCTCTTTTATCGAGGCTCCTCCTAAATTCTCAACATTTTTGTCCACTCCTAAACCTTGTCCTAGTTCAAACCATTTGAATTAAATTCAAATGAGTTTGAATTTAAATCTTGCATTCTTGATAACTTCTATTTTCTTGGATTAAGCTCATTTTTCTGAGTCTGAGAAAATTAACCCCATGCTCCAATTCTTTCCCTAACCCTCTCTTCTTTTTTTATTCACTAATGTTTTTCTGCTAAAGAATTAAGAGGGAAGAGAGAAGCCTAGGCCCATCTCCAGCAGCCCCGTCCCACCAGTGGCCCAAGGCCCAGCCGCACCCACCTAACCCTAGCGCTACCTTAGCCCGATCCCTCGCGCACCTCTCCCTCGCGATCCCTCCCTCGCGCCTCCAGGAGAGGAGGCACCGCGCTCGACCCCTCCTCTCGCCTGTGACCCTTTTCCCCTGCTCGATCCCTTCCCCCGATCCACTTCTCTCCCTCGCGCTGCACCCCTCGCCCCGATTCCCTCGGCCTCGTCCTCTCTGTTGGAAATATGCCCTAGAGGCAATAATAAATTAGTTATTATTATATTTCCTTGTTCATGATAATCGTTTATTATCCATGCTAGAATTGTATTGATAGGAAACTCAGATACATGTGTGGATACATAGACAACACCATGTCCCTAGTAAGCCTCTAGTTGACTAGCTCGTTGATCAATAGATGGTTACGGTTTCCTGACCATGGACATTGGATGTCGTTGATGACGGGATCACATCATTAGGAGAATGATGTGATGGACAAGACCCAATCCTAAGCCTAGCACAAGATCGTGTAGTTTGTATGCTAAAGCTTTTCTAATGTCAAGTATCATTTCCTTAGACCATGAGATTGTGTAACTCCCGGATACCGTAGGAATGCTTTGGGTGTACCAAACGTCACAACGTAACTGGGTGGCTATAAAGGTGCACTATGGGTATCTCTGAAAGTGTCTGTTGGGTTGGCACGAATCGAGACTGGGATTTGTCACTCCGTGTAACGGAGAGGTATCTCTGGGCCCACTCGGTAGGACATCATCATAATGTGCACAATGTGACCAAGGAGTTGATCACGGGATGATGTGTTACGGAACAAGTAAAGAGACTTGCCGGTAACGAGATTGAACAAGGTATCGGGATACCGATGATCGAATCTCGGGCAAGTATCGTACCGATAGACAAAGGGAATTGTATACGGGATTGATTAAATCCTCGACATCATGGTTCATCTGATGAGATCATCGTGGAACATGTGGGAGCCAACATGGGTATCCAGATCCCGCTGTTGGTTATTGACAGGAGAGTCGTCTCAGTCATGTCTGCGTGTCTCCCGAACCCGTAGGGTCTACACACTTAAGGTTCGGTGACACTAGGGTTGTAGAGATATTAGTATGTGGTAACCCGAAAGTTGTTCGGAGTCCCGGATGAGATCCCGAATGTCATGAGGAGTTCCTGAATGGTCCGGAGGTGAAGAATTGTATATAGGAAGTCCAGTTTCGGCCACCGGGAAAGTTTCGGGGATCACCGGTATTGCACCGGGACCACCGGAAGGGTCCCGGGGGTCCACCGGGTGGGGCCACCTATCCCGGAGGGCCCCATGGGCTGAAGTGGGAGGGGAACCAGCCCCTGGTGGGCTGGTGCGCCCCCCATGGGCCTCCCCTTGCGCCTAGGGTTGGAAACCCTAGGGGTGGGGGCGCCCCACCTGACTTGGGGGGCAAGTCCCCCCTTGGCTGCCGCCCCCCCTTGGAGATGGATCTCCTAGGGCCGGCGCCTCCCCTAGGGGCCCTATATATAGGGGAGGGGAGGGAGGGCAGCCGCACCCAAGTCCCTGTGCCTCCCTCTCCCTCCGTGACACCTCTCCCTCTTGTTGGTGCTCGGCGAAGCCCTGCTGAGATCCCGCTGCTTCCACCACCACGCCGTCGTGCTGCTGGATCTCCATCAACCTCTCCTCTCCCCTTGCTGGATCAAGAAGGAGGAGATGTCTCTCCATTTTGTACGTGTGTTGAACGCGGAGGTGCCGTCCGTTCGGCGCTATGATCATCGGTGATTTGGATCACGACGAGTACGACTCCATCAATCCCGTTCTCTTGAACGCTTCCGCTTAGCGATCTTCAAGGGTATGAAGATGCACTCCCTCTCTCTCGTTGCTAGTATCTCCTAGATTGATCTTGGTGACACGTAGGAAAATTTTGAATTATTGCTACGTTCCCCAACACTCTCGGCCCCGCCACCAGGACCCGCAGCTCCGCCGCCTAGCGCAGCCGCCGCTGCCTCTCCCGTACGCCGTGCCACCTCTCCTCTTGCTTCTCCTCGCAGAGCCCCCCCATCGCCAGCTCCTCCCTCGAACGCCGACGAGCCTGCTCCGCTGCCTCCTCACCTCCCATGCCGCTGCTGCGTTGTCCAGCGACCGCCACTGCCGGAGCTGCTCCTGCCATGCGCCACCCCGAGCCGTCGAGCCTCGCCCTCGACCTCCCCCCTCACACGGTTCCTTCCCTGCCTCCTGCTTGAGGAAACGACCAGCCAGTGCCTCCATCGTCTCTGCCCCGCGTCCTCAAGCTCTAGCACCGCGCCTCTGCTCCGCCTCCTTCACCGATGCCTCAAGCCAACGCCGGCTTCCCGCACCGCTGCCAGGAACGGGTTTGCCGTCTGCCCAACTCTGGCCTCTCCTGCTGCAGTCTCGCACGCAGTCCTCGAAGACCTTCGAGGCTTCGATCCCCTGCCCGATGCCAAGATCGTAGCTCCATGTCCTCGTGGACGCCAAGCTCTCTTTTAGGGACCTCCTCAAGACCAGGAACGCCGTGACCGAGACCGGCAAGTGCCACCTCGGTCTGCAGCCCCACACCACGCCCTGAACTACCTTGCTGCTGCCCACCCGAGGCCTCCTTGGTCTGGTTTTCAATTTGTTTTTGACCGGCAAGTTCGTCTTCACTGAACGTCCACACGACCGCAACCGGGGCCTCGTTCTGCTATGTTTTGGACACGCCGAGTTCCTCGAAGGCACCGATGCCTAGTATGTCTCAAGACCCGGATCGACAAGTACCACGACGTCCGGAGCCCTCGGATCCGTCAAGTTCGTCTACCCTCGTGTGTACCACTACCGTCGCCCCGAAGACGTTGGAGTCATCAAGTACCTCTCTGGACGAACGTGAATGACTACCATCGCAAGAACGGGACCGGCAAGTCCGAAGACCCCAAGTACCACGACACCGATGACATGAACATCTATGGAAACTCGTGCTACGATAAACATGTACCACTACCATCGTCGAGATCGCGAGAACCTCTACCGTCGACCCTAGAGCATGCGAGAACAACTACTTCCACTACGAATGTCCCAAGAATGTCTACTTCCCCTACACCGCATCGAACTCGAACCCCTCCGATAACGCATGCTTCGAAGGTATAACCTCGAGATGACGCCCGTGAATGAATGAATGCATGTTGTATGAGATGCACCCTTGTTTTGCCTCGAGTCTGAACTATCGGTGCAAGTTGCCCCTCTTTTGCGTTGCCACCGACATGTGGGAACTCGGTATCCGAGATCACCCCACCATCCTTGCATGACACGCTCCCGTCACTTTCTTTTGCATCGATGTCTCAATGAGTTGTCGGAACCGGAACATCGTCGTGGCACCATTTTGTTATCGTCGCCGTGGCACCCCTTTTGTTTCCGCCACGATGACAAAATGCTTCATATCATGCTCTTATCAACATTTTCATAATTATTGCATAAAACTTGCAAATGCCATCCACAGCATGTTAACAACATCAAGAGTGTTTAAATTGTTGTTTGCTTTAAATTGCTAAATGCATATGGGGATTTACCGGAATTGTTGTTTGATGTTTCCGGCCCCATTTAAATTTCTTAGATTGTGTAGTTTACTTTTGCTTCATCTCTTGCCATGTTTAACAACATTTAATATTGTTGGGTACAAAAACGGGAGAGAACTAAATAATTATTGTGGTGTTTCGTCAATATGCAACTCGTTGCATATTGAGCTCCACTTAATTTGTAGTGTTGTTTGTGAACTTTGCCATGCCATGCTTCATTAAACCGGACATGCATCAAACTTGGTTGTGCATCATGCCATGATTATGTGATGGTTGTTTACCATGTTGTTTGCTTCTTTCCGGTGTTGCTTCTTCGGTTTAGTTCTGATAACATCAAGTTTGTGAGGATTCGTTCGACTCCGTCCGTTTGTCTCCTTCATGGACTCGTTCTTCTTCCTTGTGGGACCTCAGGCAAGATGACCATACCCCCGAAATCACTTCTATCTTTGCTTGCTAGTTGCTCGCTCTATTGCTATGCCTATGTCGCGATACCTACCACATGCTTTATCATGCCTCCCATATTGCCATGTCAAACCACTAACCCACCTTGTCCTAGCAAACCGTTGTTTGGCTATGTTACCGCTTTGCGCAGCCCCTCTTATAGCGTTGCTAGTTGCAGGTGAAGATTGGAGTTGGTTCCTTGTTGGAACATGATTATTGTTGGGATATCACAATATCTCTTATTTAATTAATGCATCTTATATACTTGGTAAAGGGTGGAAGGCTCGGCCTTATGCCTGGTGTTTTGTTCCACTATTGCCGCCCTAGTTTCCGTCATACCGGTGTTATGTTCCTTGATTTTGCGTTCCTTACATGGTTGGATTATAATGGGAACCCCTTGACAGTTCTCCTTGAATAAAACTCCTCCAGCAAGTCCCAACATTGGTTTTACCATTTGCCACCTAGCCTTTTTCCCTTGGGTTCTGCAGACTCAAGGGTCATCTCTATTTAAACCCCCGGGCCAGTGCTCCTTTGAGTGTTGGTCCAAACTAGAGTCCTTTGCAGCGCCCCCTCGGGGAAACTCGAGGTTTGGTTTTAGCTGTACGGAGCGCTCATCCGGTGTGCCCTGAGAACGAGATACGCATGACTCCTATCGGTATTTGTGGGCACATCGGGTAACTTTGCTGGTCTTGTTTTACCATTGTCGAAATGTCTTGTAACCGGGATTCCAAGTCTGATCGTGTCGTCCTGGGAGAAGGAATATCCTTCGTTGACCGTGAGAGCTTGTGATAGGCTAAGTTGGGACACCCCTGCAGGGTTATGAACTTTCAAAAGCCGTGCCGGCGGTTATGGGCAGATGGGAATATGTTAATATCCGGTTGTAGAAAACCTGACACTTAACTTAATTTAAAATGAATCAACCGTGTGTGTAGCCGTGATGGTCTCTTCTCGGCGGGGTCCGGGAAGTGAACACGGTTCTTGTGTTATGCTTGAACATAAGTACTTTCAGGATCACTTCTAGTTCACGACCGTGCTTTGCTTCTCTTCTCGCTCTCATTTGCGCAAGTTAGCCACCATATATGCTAGTGCATGATGCAGCTCCACCTCACTACCCCCCTTTTCCTACCCATAAGCTTAAATACTCTTGATCGCGAGGGAGTGAGATTGATGAGTCCCCGTGACTCACAGATTACTTCCAAAACCAGTTTGCAGGTGCCGATGATACCGTGCAGGTGATGCAACCGAGCTCAAGGAGGAGCTCGATGAAGATCGTGTTTGTTATGTTGTTCCGTTTTCAGTTGATCAGTAGTGGAGCCCAGTTGGGACGATCGGGGATCTGTAGCATTAGGGGTAGTCTTCTTTTATTTTGGTTCCGTAGTCAGACCTTGATTGTATCTGGATGATGTAATGCTTTATTCATGTATTGTGTGAAGTGGCGATTATAAGTCAACTCTGTACCTCTTTCTTATTCAGTACATGGGATGTGTTAAGATTACCCCTCTTGCGACATGCCGACTATGCGGTTATGCCTCTAAGTCGTGCTCCGACACGTGGGAGATATAGCCGCATCGTGGGTGTTACAAGTTGGTAATCAGAGCCTTCCCCGACTTAGGAGCCCCCTGCTTGATCGAATCGCTGACGTTGTTGAGTCTAGAAAAATGTTTTGAGTCTTATAGGATTATATATATCAGAGAGTAGGATTCTTTTTACTCCTCAGTCCCTTCGTCGCTCTGGTGAGGCCTCCCGACGTAGAGTTTTGACTCTTCTCTTCTCAAATTTCACTAATTTTTTTTAGGATCACGTGGGTATATTGGAATCGTTCCGATGGTTTTGTGACGAGAACATTGTTCTTGGTGCCTCCTGACATTTAGGGGTTGTGGCAGTGTCCCGGGGAGTTGAGCTCCGAGGTGTTGTCGTCACAATTTTATCGTTGCAGTTCTAGAATACCTAAGTTTCGCCGACATCGAAAATCTCTTTTATGCAGTTGTTGGTGAGATAACCTCGACGCCACCCAGTACTGGGGCGGGAGTTCGGGAGTATTGCCATAACTCGTATAACGGATGTTTTTCGAAGGTTGAGGTAAATGATTTCCGAAGGTTTCTTGGTTATGTGTTGAAGGATGGATACAGCTGGATGTAGGATTTGCTAGTTTTGGGTGAGATATTATGCTTCCCCTATATCCCCAACACCTGATTGCATAACCAGAAAGTTCCGGGAGTTTATTTTATAAGTGTGAATTCAAGTAGCTCCTAGGATATCTTTCCGACAGATGTATGATATGAAATTGGGGTTCGACGTCTAGTGGTCCGCCTATCCATGGTTGGTTTTACAGTGGTCTCGTTGTGTCTTAAAGAGTCCTTGGCTATGCTGACTCGGGGACGCTTCGTATGTCATGTGCGCTTCCTTGTACATGATGGTGCTGTACAATCGAGCCCGTGGGCCCCACCACAAAAACTTCGGACGAAATCTCTATCATATGTTTGTTCCGGCTTATTTTGCAAGCCAATCCTTTGTTTTTGTTTTGATTGTGGTATTCGAGTTGCTTCGAAGTCAAGTGTTGATTCCATACATTTCCTAAGCGGTGTTCTCATATTTCTATGGGAATACCAATTCTTCATGATAATCGAGATTGTCAGGCCAATCCTTTTCAACCGGTGTGCTCCTCTTCAAGTGGATCTGATCATTTCTACATTTGCGAGTTCAATTTTCAGTTCTTTGCAACGGTGTTTGTTTCATCCGTCTCCAAGTTGCCTTTGTTTTTCCCCCCCCCCCCCCCTTTTTCTTCAAGGACTCAGGTTTCTTAATCAACTATCATGTTATTGATGAGAACTCTCTCCATTCTTTTCCGTCAATGTTCTTATCCGATGATTCTAATGAAGATGATAAAGGAAGCTTCAAGCTTATCATTCTTTGTTCTTTTATCTTCCCTGGTGTTTTCAATGCAATCTTTCGATGGTGATCACATCCTTTTCCTCGTTTCAAATGTGTTCTCATGCCGGTGCACCTCTTAATCATCCACTCTTGCTATTCTATTGTTCCGGAGTGCTAAAGATATCTGAGAAGGCTCGTCTTGTCATTCAAGATCAGTTCAACCTATTTCAAGGTTGTTATCTCATTCTAGCCATTTAATTCAACCGGTGCATTCTCTCTTTTAAATCGTTCTACGGTGTTTCTTTTGAGTGGGCCCTAACCCACAGGTCTTTTCCCAGGATCTTATCTGACTCTTCTAATTTTCTCGGAGTTATTCTCAAATTCATTTCAAAGTTTGACGTAAGGATGAGTTATCATCAGTCAAATGCCTTTCTCCAAGATATGTCAAATTCTTATCACCATTGGTTCAACTTTTCTAATTTGCATCCCGGAGTATCTTAACAATTCATGGTGGTGTTTCTCGTCGTCATTCTCGGATTTTGCAGACCGAAGAAGAGTTTCTCTTAAATCTTACTCCATTCTCTTCAAGATTCATGGTTCTAGATTGATGTCATCCTCTCATAATTGTTTTTCGATTGTGAGAATTCTTTTTACCCATCCGGAGCAATTCATGAGTCTTTTCAGTTTGATTCTCCGGAGCCCATCATCTCAGATTTATTCATTCTCAGCTTTCAGCTCTCATTCTCCAAATCTTATCGGTGCATCATTCAAGTATTCTCCAATCAGCTCGGGATCTCTTCGTTCACTTGTATATTAATCCCCTAAAGTATCTTCATTCGTTTTCAATTTCTTCCCGGTGTTTTGTGCCTTTACTACTTTCATTTTCAATTCTTACGGTGGTTGGTTCAAAGATTTCTCTTCCTTCATTATCATATCAATTCATGCGTTGTTTCAATCCTACCGGTGGTTCGTTGAAGACCTTCTCAAGTTTAAGCTATATCTCTCTTAATCCTGTCTTCGAGAATAAGTAGTATGCCAAATCCGTTGCTTGTCATCAATTTAAATTGGTGAAGGATAAGCATAATGTAATTCTTATTCTTGTTTCATCCAAGTGATTAATTCCTTATTCCGAAGGTTCATCAAGATTCTTGATTTCATTTGTTCATCTTTCTTTCCGGAGTTCCAAGTTTTTTCTCGGCTATATCACCACGAAGCTCCATCTAAATCATCGCAAGGCTTCACCTTGTGTTTTCAACTTCTCTTTCCTTTAGTTTGATCATCCTTTTGTTTACCGGAGTTCTTCATGGAGGCTCTACATGATGGTTCATTAAGGATGCTTTTCATTCTTCAATTGTTCTTCAAGATATCTCTCGAAGCTATGATCCTCCAAGCTATACTTCAAGCATTCTTCATATTGCAATCCAGAGTGCAATTCTTTCTACTGTAAATTTGAAGGTGGTATTATGTCATTCTTGATAATTTGAGTTCATGTTTCATGATTCACATGTTGTTAAGAATGACGTATTTTAAATTCATCAACATCTTCGTTGGAGTTATCTTGTGTCATGTTTCACCTAAAGCCTTCCCTAAGGATTGTTGCTATTTATGGTGCTCATAAATGACCCAAGTTCTTCATTTATCCTTCCGGTGAGATAAGTTTCTCATCTCCTTGTTCATATCTATCCAATTCTTTTTCCCGTGAGTGGCAGGTTGTCACCTCATAATTTGAGATGTATTCCATAAGACCATATCAAGCTTATTCTTTTCGTTGCTGGTTTTCCAACAACTCCGTTCTAGCATTTGTTGTAAGGGTGCTCTCTCAAGATCTTGTTTCCCTTCGTCCATTCCATTCTCTCATTCGTTCCGGAGACATTGGGATGTTGCTCTTTTCTCTCATCATCTCAAGTTGTTAGGATCGTGTTCTTTTCGTGCTTAACCATTTAACCGAAGTGTTGTGCCCTCTGCTCAAGTTCTTTTCATCTTATCAAGTTGCATATCACTTTTCAACCGGAGTGCTATCCAAATTTGTTCTTCCTTGGTCCTCTTTCCTAATGGAGTGTTTTCAACTTCGTTCATCTCCGTTGCATTCTTTCTTTCAATTTGTTTAACCTTTTCAAGGTTCTTTGGTTTCACTCGTTTGTCAAAGGAGCAACTTAGTTTTACCTCTTCTCTTCCTCTTCCTTTCACTCTGGTGCCATCCTAGATCTCGGGACGAGATCCTCTCATAGTGGTGGAGTGTTGTAACACCCCAAGACCGGAGCTTCAGATGCCTTCCAGGGTTTCCGGGTTTCGTCGTGTGATTTGTTTGGTTCTTTGCATTCATCCTTGCATCATGTGCATTGCATCATGTCATCATGCAACCCGTTTTAAAACTCACTTAAATAAATTGCATGGATCTTCAGTCCATTTAAACCGAGGGAATTCACATGGTGATTCTCTTTAAAACATATCCTCCCAATAGTAGGGAGCTATATTAAACATTTCATTAATGTGGAATTACCTTGACACACGTGCAAAATAATTCCCATGTCTATTCCTGTTCGAGTTTGACCTTCAAACCTTGCCAATATCTCTCATCTCTTTTATTGAGGCTCCTCCTAAATTCTCAACATTTTTGGCCACTCCTAAACCTTGTCCTAGTTCAAACCATTTGAATTAAATTCAAATGAGTTTGAATTTAAATCTTGCATTCTTGCTAACTTCTATTTTCTTGGATTAAGCTCATTTTTCTGAGTTTGAGAAAATTAACCCCATGCTCCAATTCTTTCCCTAACCCTCTCTTCTTTTTTTATTCACTAATGTTTTTCCGCTAAAGAATTAAGAGGGAAGAGAGAAGCCTAGGTCCATCTCCAGCAGCCCCGTCCCACCAGTGGCCCAAGGCCCAGCCGCACCCACCTAACCCTAGCGCTACCTTAGCCCGATCCCTCGCGCACCTCTCCCTCTCGATCCCTCCCTCGCACCGCCAGGAGAGGAGGCACCGTGCTCGACCCCTCCTCCCGCCCGTGACCCTTTTCCCCTGCTCGATCCCTTCGCCCGATCCACTTCTCTCCCTCGCGCTGCACCCCTCGCCCCGATTCCCTCGGCCTCGTCCTCTCGGCCCCGCCACCAGGACCCGCAGCTCCGCCGCCTAGCACAGCCGCCGCTACCTCTCCCGTACGCCGCGCCACCTCTCCTCTTGCTTCTCCTCGCAGAGCCCCCATCGCCAGCTCCTCCCTCGAATGCCGACGAGCCTGCTCCGCCGCCTCCTCACCTCCCATGCCGCTGCTGCGCCGTCCAGTGACCGCCACTGCCGGAGCTGCTCCTTCTGCCGCGCGCCACCCGGAGCCGTCGAGCCTCGCCCTCGACCTCCTCCCTTGCGTGGTTCCTTCCCTGCCTCCTGCTCGAGGAAACGACCAGCCAGTGCCTCCACCGTCGCTGCCCCGCGTCCTCAAGCTCCAGCACCGCGCCTCTGCTCCGCCTCCTTCACTGACGCCTCAAGCCAACGCTGGCTTCCCGCACCGCTGCCAGGAATGGGTTTGCCGTCCGCCCAACTCCGGCCTCTCCTGCTGCAGTCTCACACGCAGTCCTCGAAGACCTTCGAGGCTTCGATCCCCTGCCCGACGCCAAGATCGCAGCTCCATGTCCCCATGGACGCCAAGCTCTCTTTCGGGGACCTCCTCAAGACCAGGAACACCCTTACCAAGACCGGCAAGTACCACCTCGGTCTGCAGCCCTGCACCACGCCCTGCACTGCCTTCCTGCTGCCCACCCGAGGCCTCCTTGGTCTAGTTTTCAATTTGTTTTTGATCGGCAAGTTTGTCTTCACTGAACGTCCACACGACCGCAACCGGGGCCTTGTTCTACTACGTTTTGGACACGCCGAGTTCCTCGAAGGCACCGACGCCTAGTATGTTGCTACGTCTTGAGCTTGCGTTGGTTTTCCCGAAGAGGAAGGGATGATGCAGCAGAGTAGCGTAAGTATTTCCCTCAGTTTTTGAGAACCAAGGTATCAATCCAGTAGGAGCCCACGCTCAAGTCCCTCGTACCTGCACAAAGCGATAGCTACTCGCAACCAACGCGATTAGGGGTTGTCAAGCCCTTCACGGTCACTTACGAGAGTGAGATCTGATAGATATAATATTTTTGGTATAAAGATGCAAAGTAAAAAGTAAAGGCAAAGTAAAAAGCAAAACTATATTAAAGTGATGGAGATTGATATGATGAGAATAGACCCGGGGGGCATAGGTTTCACTAGTGGCTTCTCTCAAGAGCATAAGTATTCTACGGTGGGTGAACAAATTACTGTTGAGCAATTGACAGAATTGAGCATAGTTATGAGAATATCTAGGCATGATCATGTATATAGGCAGCACGTCCGTGACAAGTAGATCGAAACGATTCTGCATCTACTACTATTACTCCACTCATCGACCGCTATCCAGCATGCATCTAGAGTATTAAGTTAAAAACAGAGTAACGCCTTAAGCAAGATGACATGATGTAGAGAGATAAATTCATGCAATATGAAATAAACCCCATCTTGTTATGCTCGATGGCAACGATACAATATGTGCCTTGCTGCCCCTTCTGTCACTGGGTAAGGACACCGCAAGATCGAACCCAAAGCTAAACACTTCTCCCATGGCAAGAACTACCAATCTAGTTGACCAAACCAAACGGATAATTCGAAGAGACTTGCAAAGATAACCAATCATACATAAAAGAATTCACAGAAGTATTATTCGTAGATAGACTTGATCATAAACCCACAATTCATCGATCTCAACAAAAACACCGCAAAAAGAAGATTACATCGAATAGATCTCCACAAGAGAGGGGGAGAACTTTGTATTGAGATTCAAAGAGAGAGAAGAAGCCATCTAGCTACTAACTATGGACCCGAAGGTCTGAGGTAAACTACTCACACTTCATCGGAGAGGCTATGATGATGTAGAAGCCCTCCGTGATGACGACCCTCTTCCGGCGGAGCTCCGGAACAGGCCCCAAGATGGGATCTCATGGATACAGAAAGTTGCGGCGGTGGAATTAGGTTTTTGGCTCCTATTCCGATCGTTTGGGGGTACGTGTGTATATATAGGAGGAAGGAGTACGTCGGTGGAGCACCGAGGGGCCCACGAGGCAGGGGGGCGCGCCCTAGGGGGGGCGCCCCCACCCTCGTGACCTCCTCTTTGATCCCTTGTAGTAGGGTCCAAGTCTCCTGGATCACGTTCGGTGAGAAAATCACGTTCCCGAAGATTTTATTCCGTTTGGACTTTGTTTGATATTTCGTTTATCCGAAACACTGAAATAGGCAAAAAAACAACAATTCTGGGCTGGGCCTCCGGTTAATAGGTTAGTCCCAAAAATAATATAAAAGTGGAAAATGAAGCCCAATATAGTCCAAAACAGTAGATAATATAACATGGAGCAATCAAAAATTATAGATACGTTGGAGATGTATCAGGCATCCCCAAGCTTAATTCCTGCTCGTCCTCGAGTAGGTAAATGATAAAAAGAGAATGTTTGATGCGGAGTGCTACTTGGCATAATTTCAATGCAAATCTTCTTAATTGTGGTATGAATATTCAGATTAGAAAGATTCAAGACAAAAGTTTATATTTACATAGAAAATAATAATACTTCAAGCATACTAACAAAGCAATTATGTCTTCTCAAAATAACATGGCCAAAGAAAGTTATCCCTACAAAATCATATAGTCTGGCTATGCTCCATCTTCCCCACACAAAGTATTTAAATCATGCACAACCCCGATGACAAGCCAAGCAATTGTTTCATACTCTAACTTTTTCAATCTTCACGCAATACATGAGCGTGAGCCATGGATATAGCACTATAGGTGGAATAGAATGGTTGTTGTGGAGAAGACAAAAAGGAGAAGATAGTCTCACATCAACTAGGCGTATCAACGGGCTATGGAGATGCCCATCAATAGATATCAATGTGAGTGAGTAGGGATTGCCATGCAACAGATGCACTAGAGCTATAAATGTATGAAAGCTCAACAAAAGAAACTAGTGGGTGTGCATCCAACTTGCTTGCTCACGAAGACCTAGGGCAATTTGAGGAAGCCCATCATTGGAATATACAAGCCAAGTTCTATAACGTAAAATTCCCACTAGTATATGAAAGTGACAACATATGAGACTCTCTATATGAAGAACATGGTGCTACTTTGAAGCACAATATATGAGACTCGCTATATCATGGTGCTACTTTGAAGCACAAGTGTGGAAAAAAGGATAGTAGCATTGCCCCTTTTTTTGGGACAATGCTCTATTGAATGATTATCATCACACTTCTATTTATTTACAACTCAATGATTACAACTCGATACTAAAAAAAGTATGACTCTATATGAATGCCTCGGGCGGTGTACTGGGATATGGAATGAATCAAGAGTGACAAGTATGAAAGAATTATGAACGGTGGCTTTGCCACAAATACGATGTCAACTACATGATCATGCTAAGCAATATGACAATGATGGATGTGTCATGATGAACTAGATGGTGGAAAGTTGCATGGCAATATATCTCGGAATGGCTATGGAAATGCCATAATAGGTAGGTATGGTGGCTGTTTTGAGGAAGGTATATGGTAGGTGTATGATACCGGCGAAAGTTGCGCGGTATTAGAGAGGCTACCAAGGGTGGAAGGGTGAGAGTGCGTATAATCCATGGACTCAACATTAGTCATAAAGAACTCATATACTTATTGAAAAAATCTAGAAGTTATCGAATCAAAGTATTACGCGCATTCTCCTAGGGGGATAGATTGGTAGGAAAATACCATCGCTCATCCCCGACCGCCACTCATAAGGAAGATAATCAATAAATAAATCATGCTCCGATTTCATCACATAACGGTTCACCATATGTGCATGCTACGGGAATCACAAAATTCAACGCAAGTATTCTTTAAATTCACAACTACTCAACTAGCATGACTTTAATATTATCACCTCCATATCTCAAAACAATTATCATGCTTCAATCTTTTCTTAGTATTCAACACACTCAAAAGAAAGTTTCACAAATCTTGAATACCAAGCATATTATTATTAGGCAAATTACCATGCTATTAAGAGACTCTCAAATTAATTTAAGTGAAGCATGAGAGATCAATAGTTTCTTTAAAACAAATCCACCACCGTGCTCTAAAAGATCTATGTGAGGCACATAGAGCAAAATTATCTAGCTCAAAAGATATAAGTGAAGCACATAGAGCAAAATTATCTAGCTCAAAAGATATAAGTGAAGCACATAGAGTATTCTATCAAATTTTAATTCATGTATGGCTCTCTCAAAAGGTGTGTACAGCAAGTATGATTGTGGCATACTAAGACACAAATACACAAATAATACAAGATGCTCCAAGCAAAACACATATCAGGTTGGTGAATAAAAATATAGCTCCAAGTAAATTACCGATGGAAGTGGACGAAAAGAGGGGATGCCTTCCGGGGCATCCCCAAGCTTTGACTTTTTGGTGTCCTTGGATTATCTTGGGGGTGCCATGGGCATCCTCAAGCTTAGGCTCTTGCCACTCCTTGTTCCATGATCCATCAAAAGAATTCACCCAAAACTTGAAAACTTCACAACACAAAACTCAAAATAGAAAACTCGTGAGCTCCGTTAGCGAAAGAAAACAAAAGACCACTTCAAGGTACTGTAATTAACTCATTCTTTATTTATATTGGTGTTAAACCTACTGTATTCCGACTTCTCTATGGATTATAAACTATTTTACTAGCCATAGATTCATCAAAATAAGCAAACAACACACGAAAAATAGAATCTGTCAAAAACAGAACAGTCTGTAGTAATCTGTAGCTAGCACAAGATATGGAACCCCAAAAATTCTAAAATAAATTTCTGGACGTGAGGAATTTATCTATTAATCATCTGCAAAAATAATTAACTAAATAGCACTCTTCAAATAAAAATGACATCAGTTCTCGTGAGCGCTAAAGTTTCTGTTTTTTACAGCAAGTTCAACAAGACTTTCCCCAAGTCTTCCCAACGGTTCTACTTGGCAAAAACACTAATTAAACACAAAAAACACAACCAAAACAGAGGCTAAATAATTTATTTATTACTAAACAGGAGCAAAAATCAAGGAATAAAAATAAAATTTGGTTGCCTCCCAACAAGCGCTATCGTTTAACGCCCCTAGCTAGGCATAAAAGCAAGGATAGATCTAAGTATTGCCATGTTTGGTAGGCAATCCATAAGTGGCTCTCATGATGGTTTCATATGGTAATTTTATTTTATTTGTTGGAAAGTGTTCCATGCCCTTTTTAATGGAAATTGAAATCTAATATTCCCTTCCTTCATATCAATAATCGCACCAACCGTTCTAAGGAAAGGTCTACCAAGAATAATAGGGCAAGAAGGATTGCAATCTATATCAAGAACAATGAAATCTACGGGCACATAATTCCTATTTGCAACAATAAGAACATCATTAATCCTTCCCATAGGTTTCTTAATAGTGGACTCCGCAAGATGCAAGTTTAGAGAGCAATCATCAAAGTTACGGAAATCTAGTAAATCACACGAAGTCTTGGGAATAGTAGAGACACTAGCACCCAAATCACAGAAAGCATAAAACTCATGATCTTTAATTTTAATTTTAATAGTTGGTTCCCACTCATCATAGAGTTTTCTAGGGATATAAACTTCCAACTCAAGTTTTTCTTCATAAGATTGCATCAAGGCATCAACAATATGTTCGGTGAAGGCTTTATTTTGACCATAAGCATGTGGAGAATTTAGCACGGATTGCAACAAGGAAATACAATCAATTAAAGAGCAACTTTAATAATTAAATTCCTTGAAATCCAATATAGTGAGTTTAGCAACATCTAGATTTTTATTTCTTTCAATCCCACTTTCATCAATTTCATCATTAAGATCTAAACACTCCGAATTTTTAGAACGCCTTCTAGGTAAAGGAAGATCATATTCAGTTTCATCAAGATTCATATTGCAAAATAAAGATTTAATAGGAGACACATCAATAACTTTTAGATCTTCATCTTGATTTTCATAGGTATTGGAAGAACATGCTTTAATAAAGGCATCTTTGGAAGCATGCATCCTAGCGGTTCTTTCCTTACACTCATCAATTGAAATTCTCATGGCTTTTAGAGACTCATTAGTATCATGCTTAGGTGGAATAGATCTAAGTTCCAAAGCATCAACATCAAGAGCAACTCTATCAACGTTCCTAGCCAAATCACCAATCTTAAGCAATTTTTCTTCAATCATAGCATTAAAATTCTTTTGTGAAGAAATAAATTCTTTAATATTAGATTCAAAATCAGAGAGCATCTTATTATAATTTCCATAAGAGTTGTTGTAGGAATTCCCATAATTATTAGAAGGATTACTAGGATATGGCCTAGGATTAAAATTCCCTCTATAAGCGTTGTTACCAAAATTATTCCTACCAACAAAATTCACATCCATAGATTCATTGTTATTCTCAATCAAAGTAGACAAAGGCATATCATTAGGATCAGAAGAAACACTCTTAGTAGCAAATAATTTCATAAGTTCATCCATCTTTCCACTCAACACATTAATTTCTTCTATCGCATGCACTTTTTTATTAGAAGTTCTTTCAGTATGCCATTGAGAATAATTAACAATAATATTATCTAGGATTTTAGTAGCATCTCCTAAAGTGATTTCCATAAAAGTGCCTCCCGCGGCCGAATCTAAAAGATTTCTAGAAGCAAAATTCAACCCGACATAAAAATTTTGTATAATCATCCACAAATTCAAACCATGAGTAGGGCAATTACGTATCATTAATTTCATTCTCTCCCAAGCTTGTGCAACATGTTCATGATCAAGTTGTTTAAAGTTCATAATATCGTTTCTAAGAGAGATGATCTTAGCGGGAGGAAAATACTTAAGAGATAAAAGCATCTTTGCACTTGTTCCATGAATCAATACTATTCTTAGGCAAAGACGAAAACCAAGCTTTAGCACGATCTCTAAGCGAAAAAGGAAATAGCTTCAATTTAATGACATCATTATTGACATCTTTTTTCTTTTGCATATCACATAAATCAACAAAGCTATTCAGATGAGTAGCGACATCTTCACTAGGAAGGCCAGCGAATTGATCTTTCATAACAAGATTCAACAAAGCAGTATTAATTTCACAAGATTCAGCATCGGTAAGAGGAGCAATCGGAGTGCTAAGGAAATCATTATTATTGGTATTGGTGAAGTCACACAATTTAGTAGTATCTTGAGCCATCGCGACAAACAAGCAAACTAATACACGAGCAAACAAAAGCAAACGGGCAAAAAGAGGCAAATAGAGAGGGAGGATAGAGAGAGAGGGCGAATAAAACGGCAAGGGTGAATTGGGGGGAGAGGAAAACAAGAGGCAAATGGCAAATAATGTAATGCGAGAGATAGGGATTGTGATGGGTACTTGGTATATTGACTTTTTGCGTAGACTCCTCGGCAACGGCGCCAGAAATCCTTCTTGCTACGTCTTGAGGTTGCGTTGGTTTTCCCCAAAGAGGAAGGGATGATGCAGCAGAGTAGCGTAAGTATTTCCCTCAGTTTTTGAGAACCAAGGTATCAATCCAGTAGGAGCCCACGCTCAAGTCCCTCGTACCTGCACAAAGCGATAGCTACTCGCAACCAACGCGATTAAGGGTTGTCAAGCCCTTCACGGTCACTTACGAGAGTGAGATCTAATAGATATAATATTTTTGGTATTTTTGGTATAAAGATGCAAAGTAAAAAGTAAAGGCAAAGTAAAAAGCAAAACACTATTAAAGTTATGGAGATTGATATGATGAGAATAGACCCGGGGGCCATAGGTTTCACTAGTGGCTTCTCTCAAGAGCATAAGTATTCTACGGTGGGTGAACAAATTACTGTTGAGCAATTGATAGAATTGAGCATAGTTATGATAATATCTAGGCATGATCATGTATATAGGCATCACGTCCGTGACAAGTAGATCGAAACGATTCTGCATCTACTACTATTACTCCACTCATCGACCGCTATCCAGCATGCATCTAGAGTATTAAGTTAAAAACAGAGTAACGCCTTAAGCAAGATGACATGATGTAGAGAGATAAATTCATGCAATATGAAATAAACCCCATCTTGTTATGCTCGATGGCAACGATACAATACGTGCCTTGCTGCCCTTTCTGTCACTGGGTAAGGATACCGGAAGGTCGAACCCAAAGCTAAACACTTCTCCCATGGCAAGAACTACCAATCTAGTTGGCCAAACCAAACGGATAATTCGAAGAGACTTGCAAAGATAACCAATCATACATAAAAGAATTCAGAGAAGTATTATTCGTAGATAGACTTGATCATAAACCCACAATTCATCGGTCTCAACAAACACACGCAAAAAGAAGATTACATCGAATAGATCTCCACAAGAGAGGGGGAGAACTTTGTATTGAGATTCAAAGAGAGAGAAGAAGCCATCTAGCTACTAACTATGGACCCGTAGGTCTGAGGTAAACTACTCATACTTCATCGGAGAGGCTATGATGATGTAGAAGCCCTCCGTGATGACGACCCTCTTCCGGCGGAGCTCTCTTCCGGCGGAGCTCCGGAAGAGGCCCCAAGATGGGATCTCGTGGATACAGAAAGTTGCGGCGGTGGAATTAGGTTTTTGGCTCCTGTTCTGATTGTTTGGGAGTACGTGTGTATATATAGGAGGAAGGAGTATGTCGATGGAGCACCGATGTGACGCCCCCGATTTAATCGTACACTAATCATACACGCAAACGTGTACGATCAAGATCAGGGACTCACGGGAAGATATCACAACACAACTCTACAAATAAAATAAGTCATACAAGCATCATATTACAAGCCAGGGGCCTCGAGGGCTCGAATACAAGAGCTCGATCATAGACGAGTCAGCAGAAGCAACAATATCTGAGTACAGACATAAGTTAAACAAGTTTGCCTTAAGAAGGCTAGCACAAACTGGGATATAGATCGAAAGAGGCGTAGGCCTCCTGCCTGGGATCCTCCTAACTACTCCTGGTCATCGTCAGCGGGCATCACGTAGTAGTGGGCACCTCCGGTGTAGTAGGAGTCGTCGTCGAAGGTGGTGTCTGGCTCCTGGGCTCCAACATCTGGTTGCGACAACCAGGTAGAAGGGATAGGGGGAAAAGAGGGAGAAAGCAACCGTGAGTACTCATCCAAAGTACTCGCAAGCAAGGAGCTACACTACATATGCATGGGTATCAAATGGAATAAGGGTATCATATGTGGACTGAACTGCAGAATGCCAGAATAAGAGGGGGATAACTAATCCTTTTGAAGACTACGCTTCTGGCAGCCTCCGTCTTGCAACATGTAGAAGAAAGTAGACTGAAGTCCTCCAAGTATCATCGCATAGCATAATCCTAACCGATGATCCTCCCCTCATCTCCCTATGAGAGAGCAATCACCGGTTGTATCTGGCACTTGGAAAGGTGTGTTTTATTAAGTATCCAGTTCTAGTTGTCATAAGGTCAAGGTACAACTCCAAGTCGTCCTGTTACCGAAGATCACGGCTATTCGAATAGATTAACTTCCCTGCAGGGGTGCACCACATACCCCAACACGCTTGATCCCATTTGGCCGGACACACTTTCCTGGGTCATGCCCGGCCTCGGAAGATCAACACGTCGCAGCCCCACCTAGACCAACAGAGAGGTCAGCACGCCGGTCTAAACCTAAGCGCCCAGGGGTCTGGGCCCATCGCCCTTAACACACCTGCACGTTGCGTGGGCGGCCGGAAGCAGACCTAGCCTAGTGGCGTTCCAGTCCAATCCGGCGCGCACCGCTCCATTGCTGACGTCACGAAGGCTTCGGCTGATACCACGACGCCGGGATACCCATAACTACTCCCACGTAGATGGTTAGTGCGTATAGACCAAATGGCCAGACTCAGATCAAATACCCAGATCTCGTTAAACATGTTAAGTATCCGCGAACGCCGACCAGGGCCAGGCCCACCTCTCTCCTAGGTGGTCTGAACCTGCCCTGTCGCTCCGCCTCAAAGTAACCGTCGGGGGCCGTCGGGAACCCAGGCCCACCTCTACCGGGATGGAGCCACCTGCCCCTTCAGCCCCCATCTCCGAACAGTATCACAGGTAATGTAACTATGTAAAGTATATCGTATATGCCCGTGATCACCTCCCGAAGTGATCACGGCCCAGTAGTATAGCATGGCAGACGGACAAGAGTGTAGGGCCACTGATGGAACACTAGCATCCTATACTAAGCAGTAGGATAGCAGGTAATGGTAACAACAGTAATAGCAAGGACAGGCTATGCATCAGGATAGGAATAACGGAAAGCAGTAACATGCTACACTACTCTAATGCAAGCAGTATAGAGAAGAGTAGGCGATATCTGGTGATCAAAGGGGGGGGGGGCTTGCCTGGTTGCTCTGGCAAGAGAGAGGGGTCGTCAACACCCTAGTCGATTGGGGGTACCGGCAGCGATCTCGGGGTCTACCGGAAAGAAGTAACGGAAGGGGAACACAATAAATAACAGAGCAAACAAAGCAACACAAAGCATAACATGGCAATGCGCGGTGCTAGGGGTGATCTAACGTGGTACTAAGTGATACCGACAAAGGGGAGAAACATCCGGAAAAGTATCCCCGGTGTTTCACATTTTCGGGCAGATGAACCGGAAGAGGAAAGTTGCGTGTTCGCTATGCTAGGGATGCATGGCGGACGAACCGGCTGCGTATTCGGATTCGCCTCGTCGTTCTGAGCAACTTTCCTGTACAAAGTATTTTCATCCGACTTATGGTTTATTTTATATGATTTTATTTATGAAGTTTTAAACATTTCTGAAGTCCTGGAATTAAATTTAATCCAAATAAAAAAATGGCTATGGGTACAGAGGAGTGTACCCAGGAATGTGTGCGTGTGCATGACATGTGGGGCTGGAGGGCTCAGTTGACCCAGTCAAGTTTGACTGGTCCACTGATGAATAGTGACAATGGGGCCCAATTGTCATTGTCTTAGTTTAACAGATTAATTAATCTAGCTTAATTAGAGGTGGGAGCCACACATCATAGACAACAACTAAACTATTCTAGTTAATTAGATTAATTAGCCTGGGTCCACTTCTAATAGCCTTAGACTAATTAACACCTAATTTAGCCTAAACTAATTAGACCTACTAATTGGGTCGGCCATTGGCAGCGGCACACCCGGGCCTTGGCTGTGCTTGCCATGGCTAGCACGCACGAGGCACAAGCCACGGCGGCCATGGCCAACAGCGGCAGCAGCACAAGGAAAGCAGTAGCAGCGGCCGTGAGCAGCAGCAAACGGAGCAGCAGTGCAGCGACAGCAGTAGCAAGCAGAGCAGAGTAGTGGTATGAGCAGCAACGCATCGCAAGGAGCAGCAGGGGCGCGCTACATGGCCGCGGCCGATGGCCGGCGAGCAGCGGCAGGCAGAGGCGAGGCCAGGGCAGGCGTGCTTCAGCAGCAGTACGCCGCCGCAGGAGACGGTGGTTAAGCAGCAGCAGCTCACGCACGCGCTTACACCAGTACGCGTACGCGTACACGCGACGCGGGCTTGGATGTGCTCGGGGAAGGCAAACGGTGACCGAATCGAGGCGGAGGAAGGGGGATCCGGAGGAGGGCTCACCGGGGAGAACGTAGGCGAGCTCGGGGAAGGTCGGGGAGGCGCCGGTGGTGGAGATCGACGGCGTCGTCCGACGGCCGTGGCGGAAGAAGAAGAGACGTGCGTCGTCGATGATGCTCCCAAGCCTCAATCTGGTGGTGCAGACGATGAAGTAGACGACGAAGAACCTCATGGACATGGCAAGGTAGCGATGGGGAGTCGGTGGCCGCGGGATCGATGAAGGCGCGGTGACGAACAAGCTCGGGATCGAGGGGATCAAGTGTGGGGAAGGGGAGGATTGAGCTAGGGTTGTCCAGGGCGTCCGGGGTGTCGCCCTTATACTCCAAGGAGACCGGGGGATGGCCGGCACCTGGCCGGGGCGCCATGGATGGCCTCCACGTCCTCTGATTGTCTGATGAACAGAGAAAGGGGATGAGGGGAAGTTGGGCTGGGCCTAATCCACTAATGCACTAGGGCCCAAAACAAATAGTCCTACTTTGCTATTTTCCTTTTTCTATTCCGTTTTCTTTTATTTCTAAAACGGTTATAGTTTTCTAAAATACACAAATGGTTCCTAAATTAGTATTACTATATTTACTACTGCCACATCAATTTGGGTAACTAAATAAAATAGTTTTGTAATTATTTATTATTTAAAGGTATTTAAATAATAGTTTTTACTATTGCTTTATTATCATTTGAATATTTAAACATTTTATTAAAGTGTGGTTTCTCCATTATAATTACCTATGCATTATTTGGATCACTCAGAACATTTTAGTTTTAACATTTGAAAACTTTTATTGTTTGCTTTATTTTGAATTTGAATTTGAATGGGTTTTCGAACTAACACGAGATTAGTAATAGTAATCGAGGTGACGTGGCATCGTTAGTGCGGGATTACTGTAGCTTGATTACCCGGCGTCACAATTCTCCTCCACTACAAAAAATCTCGTCCCGAGATTTAGGAGGGGAGTAAGGGGGAGAGATCGGTTACGAAATTCTAACGGATCTTCTCGGTGTGGTTGCTCTTCTCGAAGAAGTTGACCGCTTCCGTTGATGTCGTCCTTCCTTAGCTTCGAGTTATGAGGATAAGTCATCAGCCTTTCTTGGTGAACTCCATCGTACTTACAAATAGGTAACGCGGCAGATTGGCAACGACAGAATGCTATAAGGGTAATAATCTGGGATTAACCCATGAATGAGCCTATGAATACCTCTCGAGTTGAACAAATAAAACATCTCGAGAGTAAAGTTCGAATGTACAATAAGAAGTTTCAAGTAGCCAGTCAATCGTTCAATGCCTAGTCAGAAGGTGAAATAGCTTCAGGGCAACGAGGATAGGTATTGCGCCTCATACCAGATTAGATCACTAGACAGGTGGTCCGTGAATTACTTACGAAGTCAAGCGCGAGGAACAAGCTTGAGAACATGTGGTGTACAGGAGAGTCAGGTTTCGATCTTGTGGAACTGTGGGTTATGGGCCCACCATGTGTGTTAAAAGCAGGAAGGACAGTGATGTTTTGCACGATCATGTAAGCAAGGCATGTCAGGGGATAGCCTGTCAGCTATGTCGGCAACAACATCGATACCAGGGGCGAGGGACGAAGAGAACCATTTTCCTGCTCGTTGAACGAGGCGGGCCAATAGGCAAGGTTCTCGTCCATCGATGGCTACCGAAATGTCATCAACAATAGTAACAGGGTCTTGCTGACAGAATTGTACACCGAGGTGTTTACATAAGGAGGAGAATATTGCCACTTAGATCATATAGATCACAAGATGCGTTAAACCAAACAATGGAAAGGAAAATACGATTATCAGATCTAAACAGGACAATGGAACACATATTTCAAGGGTATATCCTCCCAAGGACAAGCAGAGCATGATATCCATGACAGGATAGAAAGTAGAAAACTCTTTAGGTACGGGAGAGAATTTTCATGCCATTATCCATACAACGGTGTTTGGATAATTGAGCAGGAAACATTTAGCATTGGGCTTCAAATGTTCCTGTTGAAAATCGGAGTACCATAGATATGCCTCAGATAGCATTGACATGGTCAACAGGTGAAGATCAGACTTTGGAAACAAAAAGGATCCATCAGGAACAACTTATAGAATAAGTCTTACAATTTCCTCACGGAAGAATGGCCAATATTGCTAAAAGGAAGAATTATAACAATAGGTCCTCCGGCCAGGTGTGCTGGCATGACATCACCTTACTAGGTCATATGAGGATCAATGTTATAAATCTTGAAAGTATGTTCCAACCATCATATCTGACCGAGATTCAGATCTGATCGGTGTTAGGAAACCTCAGACTCAAGATGCCTGAGAAGAAAAGGTGCAAGACAAATTGACGAGACGACATTGTAAGATTCTCGGGAATTGAACTGTGGAAGCAAGTTCGGAATCATGAGTTCATTATTAAATCAAGGATAGAATGAGGAGGTGGCTGATGGAATCAGCGACAATTCATCGAGATTAACAAAAGATGGATTTCCACAATTAAGTGAACAAGGAGATAACATTTGTCAGATCAAATGATATAAGGAAGTATGCTCACGGAAAACATACACAATTAAACATTGGTTGATAGGTGCGCCCAAAATATGGGTTGGGTTGCACGACCAATGTCAGAATGGTGATTCAATAATCAATAGTCTAAGAACGAACGACCGACCATTAACTTCAAAGCAATAGGGTTGCTAGAAGTGCAGAATCCAAACAACACCGTTCACCTGTTGGTACCCCGGTTGGAATCAACGCGAGGACCAAGAAAGAATGGTGATGATGAGAAGTATCACTATACCAAGAATTCTTAAGAGGTGGTGAAATTATCACAACATTCTTGACATAAAAGATGGTAATACTCCAAGGTAAAGGAGAACAAATGCTGGATAGCAAGGATCTCCAAGTATAACTCAAAACACGAATACGTTTGTGTTGGAGAGAAGTCAATAAGGTGGTCGATGATAACACAGATCATCGAGGGCAAGGATGGTATTTCTCATAATGAACTCAATTGACATCCTGGAAGAGTTCAGAATGTCGATGATGATCACGACACAATTGTTGAGAGATTCCATGCAAATGTAATCGGTCGGCGATGACATCAAGCCAAAGGAATGATGAAGTGAAAGGTTATTGAACCCAAGGGTATGACACAAACTCGAAACCAAGCTCGTTGTTTAAGGAAAAATGGTATGATGAGGAAGATCATCGTAAGCTTAGCTCATGGTCGAAAGTTGTGCTCCGGGAATAAGGACCAGGTAGCACAGTTAAAATCATCACAGTAATGATATAGCCAAATAGGGTAGGTAGGACGTGATCGGGTACAAACTCGTAAGCAGAGAAGATTTATAATAGTTGTTGAACCGTAGTGTGGACTCGGTTCAGTTATCGGTCTTTGAGTGTTTAATAACTCAGAGCCCGTGAAAAATTGGAATCGGTGAGAATGTAGTACTCGATGAAGAACTCATAAGAGGTTATGTAGTACTTGATATTATCGAGGTACCATGGTGTAATACTCGATGGAAGATCAAAGTAAAGGTTGGACTGGTGTATTGATCTACAGAAGACAAGTGCTTAAACTTGCCCGAGAAATGGGATCATAGAAGAACATGGTCGGAACCACGATTGCAGAAGGCCAGATCCCAGATATAAGATGAACTTCTACCAAGGGAATAATTAATTAAAGAGAAGCTTTAATGGTAAGATCTACATCAAGTCCATGGGCAGGAACACAAAGTTCAAGGTCGACTCCCACTTCTTCAATGCATAACCTTTCATTCATTGCTCTAGGTAAAAATGATTTTTGTGTCAAAACCTACCCGGTAAATTACCAGAGGAGTATGACCCGTGAAAACTTTCGGGTTCACACAGATTAAGGAAGACATAGGTTCAACCCATCGGGGCTTCTTAGAACATATACCATGAACTTCAGGAGTAAATAACACAAGCTCGATAGTAGAGCATGCTTGAGAAAGCAGAGGATACAATTTACCAAAGGCATTATGTATCCGAGGAAAGGCTCACAAGCTTATAGAATATGAAGGAATCTGTCGGATAAAATCCAACAAAGGATCTGGTGGTCCACAAGGGGTCTGATGTGAGCATCGGTACTCAACCCGAGGAAGAAGGAATACAAGGAGATCAGTTTATGGAAACAACTGACTAACTCAAAGTTCAAATGCAAAGGAATTATCAATTCCAAGACAAGGGATCAGAAGCAATGCTCTGATTAGGGATGGATAAGTTGAATAGCCTTAGGGGTACAATCGACAGCAATTTGATTGGTCGAGATCCAGCTCATGTTTTAAAATAAAGTCTGAGCCGGAAAGATAACTTAAAAGGATCAACTGATGATTGTGTGCATTCGCACTCATGTTGAATCAATAGGATCAAAAAGACGATGCCTAAGGGTACTAACGAATATTGCCAGACATATGGAAAGCATCCATAATGCAAGTAGACAAGTATTGCAGAGCAATAAGCTACTAAGGATTTTTGGAGGATCGAATAGTATTTCGAAGACCATTGTGAAACACATGAACAACTGGGGGATGAGCGGATACTCGATAAGTGCGAGAATTATCCGTAGGGGTATTCGGGTGACAAAGAACAGTAAGGCAGTAAGCTCAAAGGATTATCAAAACAACGACGAGTATTTCGAGGTATCTTGTAATAACAAGACCAACTATGAATAAAAGTAAGAACGACAGGTGTAAGTATTTATCCATAGGGATTTTTCGGTGATAGGGAATTGCAAAAGCAACAGGCACAAGGTCTCAAGAAAATATCGGAGAGTATTGTCAGAATCTTCTGTTGAAGCAGTCGATCATCCGTAATGAAAGGGTTCTCCGGCAGGAAGTGGTAACGATAGAGTTAGATTTTAGCAAAATCATTTAACCCGAATAGAAGAGTGATCAGTGTCCCAAAGTATAGACAAGGAGTAAAAGATCCGAATACCACCCAAATGGCGACGTGGGCCCGTAAGGCACACAACCATGTTAGTAAAAGTTTTGTAATGTCTAGACTCGACTTTGGCCAGGGAGTGTGGAAGGGGGATTCCTACAGGCAGTCGGCTCTGATACCAACTTGTGACGCCCCCGATTTAATCGTACACTAATCATACACGCAAACGTGTACGATCAAGATCAGGGACTCACGGGAAGATATCACAACACAACTCTACAAATAAAATAAGTCATACAAGCATCATATTACAAGCCAGGGGCCTCGAGGGCTCGAATACAAGAGCTCGATCATAGACGAGTCAGCAGAAGCAACAATATCTGAGTACAGACATAAGTTAAACAAGTTTGCCTTAAGAAGGCTAGCACAAACTGGGATATAGATCGAAAGAGGCGTAGGCCTCCTGCCTGGGATCCTCCTAACTACTCCTGGTCATCGTCAGCGGGCATCACGTAGTAGTGGGCACCTCCGGTGTAGTAGGAGTCGTCATCGAAGGTGGCGTCTGGCTCCTGGACTCCAACATCTGGTTGCGACAACCAGGTAGAAGGGATAGGGGGAAAAGAGGGAGAAAGCAACCGTGAGTACTCATCCAAAGTACTCGCAAGCAAGGAGCTATACTACATATGTATGCATTGGTATCAAATGGAATAAGGGTATCATATGTGGACTGGACTGCAGAAAGCCGGAATAAGGGGAGGATAGCTAGTCCTTTCGAAGACTACGCTTCTGGCAGCCTCCGTCTTGCAGCATGTAGAAGAGATTAGACTGAAGTCCTCCAAGTAGCATCGCATAGCATAATCCTAACCGATGATCCTCCCCTCGTCGCCCTGTGAGAGAGCGATCACCGGTTGTATCTGGCACTTGGAAGGGTGTGTTTTATTAAGTATCCGGTTCTAGTTGTCATAAGGTCAAGGTACAACTCCAAGTCGTCCTGTTACCGAAGATCACGGCTATTCGAATAGATTAACTTCCCTGCAGGGGTGCACCACATAACCCAACACGCTCGATCCCATTTGGCCGGACACACTTCTCTGGGTCATGCCCGGCCTCGGAAGATCAACACGTCGCAGCCCCACCTAGACCAACAGAGAGGTCAGCACGCCGGTCTAAACCTAAGCGCCCAGGGGTCTGGGCCCATCGCCCTTAGCACACCTGCACGTTGCGTGGGCGGCCGGAAGCAGACCTAGCCTAGTGGCGTTCCAGTCCAATCCGGCGCGCGTCGCTCCGTTGCTGACGTCACGAAGGCTTCGGCTGATACCACGACGTCGAGTGCCCATAACTGTCCCCGCGTAGATGGTTAGTGCGTATAGGCCGGTAGCCAGACTCAGATCAAATACCAAGATCTCGTTAAACGTGTTAAGTATCTGCGAACGCCGACCAGGGCCAGGCCCACCTCTCTCCTAGGTGGTCTCAACCTGCCCTGCCGCTCCGCCTCAAAGTAACAGTCGTGGGCCGTCGGGAACCCAGGCCCACCTCTACCGGGATGGAGCCACCTGCCCCTTCAGCCCCCATCTCCGAACAGTATCACAGGTAAGATAACTGTGTAAAGTATATTGTATATGCCCGTGGTCACCTCCCGAAGTGATCACGGCCCAGTAGTATAGCATGGCAGACGGACAAGAGTGTGGGGCCACTGATGGAACACTAGCATCCTATACTAAGCAGTAGGATAGCAGGTAATGGTAACAACAGTAGTAGCAAGGATAGGCTATGCATCAGGATAGGAATAACGGAAAACAGTAACATGCTACACTACTCTAATGCAAGCTGTATAGAGAAGAGTAGGCGATATCTGGTGATCAAGGGGGGGGCTTGCCTGGTTGCTCTGGCAAGAGAGAGGGGTCGTCAACACCGTAGTCGATTGGGGGTACCGGCAGTGATCTCGGGGTCTACCAGAAAGAAGTAACGGAGGGGGAACACAATAAATAACAGAGCAAACAAAGCAACACAAAGCATAACATGGCAATGCGCGGTGCTAGGGGTGATCTAACGTGGTACTAAGTGATACCGACAAAGGGGAGAAACATCCGGAAAAGTATCCCCGGTGTTTCACACTTTCGGGCAGATGAACCGGAAGAGGAAAGTTGCGTGTTCGCTATGCTAGGGATGCATGGCGGACGAACGGGCTGCGTATTCGGATTCGCCTCGTCGTTCTGAGAAACTTTCCTGTACAAAGTATTTTCATCCGACTTATGGTTTATTTTATATGATTTTATTTATGAAGTTTTAAACATTTCTGAAGTCCTGGAATTAAATTTAATCCAAATAAAAAAATGGCTATGGGTACACAGGAGTGTACCCAGGAATGTGTGCGTGTGCATGACATGTGGGGCTGGAGGGCTCAGTTGACCCAGTCAAGTTTGACTGGTCCACTGATGAATAGTGACAATGGGGCCCAATTGTCATTGTCTTAGTTTAACAGATTAATTAATCTAGCTTAATTAGAGGTGGGAGCCACACATCATAGACAACAACTAAACTATTCTAGTTAATTAGATTAATTAGCCTGGGTCCACTTCTAATAGCCTTAGACTAATTAACACCTAATTTAGCCTAAACTAATTAGACCTACTAATTGGGTCCGGCCATTGGCAGCGGCACACCCAGGCCTTGGCTGTGCTTGCCATGGCTAGCAGCACGAGGCACAAGCCACGGCGGCCATGGCCAACAAGCGGCAGCAGCACAAGGAAAGCAGTAGCAGCGGCCGTGAGCAGCAGCAAACGGAGCAGCAGTGCAGCGACAGCAGTAGCAAAGCAGAGCAGAGTAGCGGTATGAGCAGCAACGCATCGCAAGGAGCAGCAGGGGCGCGCTACATGGCCGCGGCCGATGGACGGCGAGCAGCGGCAGGCAGAGGCGAGGCCAGGGCAGGCGCGCTTCAGCAGTAGTACGCCGCCGCAGGAGACGGTGGTTAAGCAGCAGCAGCTCACGCACGCGCTTACACCAGTACGCGTACGCGTACATGCGACGCGGGCTTGGATGTGCTCGGGGAAGGCAAACGGTGACCGAATCGAGGTGGAGGAAGGGGGATCCGGAGGAGGGCTCACCGGGGAGAACGTAGGCGAGCTCGGGGAAGGTCGGGGAGGCGCCGGTGGTGGAGATCGACGGCGTCGTCCGACGGCCGTGGCGGAAGAAGAAGAGACGTGCGTCGTCGATGATGCTCCCAAGCCTCAATCTAGTGGTGCAGACGATGAAGTAGACGATGGAGAACCTCATGGACATGGCAAGGTAGCGATGGGGAGTCGGTGGCCGCGGGATCGACGAAGGCGCGGTGACGAACAAGCTCGGGATCGAGGGGATCAAGTGTGGGGAAGGGGAGGATTGAGCTAGGGTTGTCCGGGGTGTCTCCCTTATACTCCAAGGAGACCGGGGGATGGCCGGCACCTGGCCGGGGCGCCATGGATGGCCTCCACGTCCTCTGATTGTCTGATGAACAGAGAAAGGGGATGAGGGGAAGTTGGGCTGGGCCTAATCCACTAATGCACTAGGGCCCAAAACAAATAGTCCTACTTTGTCTATTTTCCTTTTTCTATTCCGTTTTCTTTTATTTCTAAAACGGTTATAGTTTTCTAAAATACACAAATGGTTCCTAAATTAGTATTACTATATTTACTACTGCCACATCAATTTGGGTAACTAAATAAAATAGTTTGTAATTATTTATTATTTAAAAGGTATTTAAATAATAGTTTTTACTATTGCTTTATTATCATTTGAATATTTAAACATTTTATTAAAGTGTGGTTTCTCATTATAATTACCTATGCATTATTTGGATCACTCAGAACATTTTAGTTTTAACATTTGAAAACTTTTATTGTTTGCTTTATTTTGAATTTGAATTTGAATGGGTTTCGAAACTAACACGAGATTAGTAATAGTAATCGAGGTGACGTGGCATCGTTAGTGCGGGATTACTGTAGCTTGATTACCCGGGCGTCACAACCGAGGGGCCCACGAGGCAGGGGGCGCGCCCTAGGGGGGGCACCCCCACCCTCGTGACCTCCTCTTTGATCCCTTGCAGTAGGGTCCAAGTCTCCTGGATCACGTTCGGTGAGAAAATCACGTTCCCGAAGATTTTATTCCGTTTGGACTTCGTTTGATATTCCGTTTATCCAAAACACTGAAATAGGCAAAAAACAGCAATTCTGGGCTGGGCCTCTGGTTAATAGGTTAGTCCCAAAAATAATATAAAAGTGGAAAATGAAGCCCAATATAGTCCAAAACAGTAGATAATATAGCATGGAGCAATCAAAAACTATAGATACGTTGGAGACGTATCATATGTCTCAAGACCCGGATCGACAAGTACCACGACGTCCGGAGCCCTCGGATCCGTCAGGTTCGTCTACCCTCGTTTGTACCACTACCGTCGCCCCGAAGACGTTGGAGTCATCAAGTACCTCTCCGAACGAACGTGAACGACTACCATCGCAAGAACGGGACCGGCAAGTCCGAAGACCACAAGTACCACGACACCGATGACATGAACATCTACGAAAACTCGTGCTACGATAAACATGTACCACTACCGCCGTCGAGATCGTGAGAACCTCTATCGTCGACCCTAGAGCATGCGAGAACGACTACTTCCACTCCGAATGTCCCTAGAACGTCTACTTCCCCTACACCGCATCGAACTCGAACCCCTCTGATAACGCACGCTTCAAAGGTATAACCTCGAGACGACACCCGTGAACGAATGAATGCATGTTGTATGAGATGCACCCTTGTTTTGCCTCGAGTCTTTACTATAGGTGCACGTTGCCCCTCTTTTGCCTTGCCACCGACATGTGGGAACTCGGTATCCGAGATCACCCCACCATCTTTGCATGACATGCTCCCGTCACTATCTTTTGCACTGATGTCTCAATGAGTTGTCAGAACCGGAATGTCGCCGTGGCACCGTTTCGTTATTGTCGTCGTGGCACCCCTTTTGTTTCCGCCATGATGACAAAATGCTTCATATCATGCTCTTATCAACATTTTCATAATTATTGCATAAAACTTGCAAATGCCATCCACAGCATGTTAACAGCATCAAGAGTGTTTAAATTGTTGTTTGCTTTAAATTGCTAAATGCATATGGGGATTTACCGGAATTGTTGTTTGATGTTTCCGGCCCCATTTAAATTGCTTAGATTGTGTAGTTTACTTTTGCTTCATCTCTTGCCATGTTTAACAACATTTAATATTGTTGGGTACATAAACGGGAGAGAACTAAATAATTGTCGTGGTGTTCCGTCAATATGAAACTCGTTGCATATTGAGCTCCACTTAATTTGTAGTGTTGTTTGTGCACTTTGCCATGCCATGCTTCATTAAACCGGACATGCATCATACTTGGTTGTGCATCATGCCATGATTATGTGATGGTTGTTTACCATGTTGTTTGCTTCTTTCCGGTGTTGCTTCTTCGGTTTAGTTCCGATAACATCGCGTTTGTGAGGATTCGTTCGACTCCGTCCGTTTGTCTTCTTCATGGACTCGTTCTTCTTCCTTGCGGGACCTCAGGCAAGATGACCATACCCCCAAAATCACTTCTATCTTTGCTTGCTAGTTGCTCGCTCTATTGCTATGCCTATGCCGCGATACCTACCACATGCTTTATCATGCCTCCCATCTTGCCACGTCAAACCACTAACCCACCTTGTCCTAGCAAACCGTCGTTTGGCTATGTTACCGCTTTGCTCAGCCCCTCTTATAGCGTTGCTAGTTGCAGGTGAAGATTGGAGTTGGTTCCTTGTTGGAACATGATTATTGTTGGGATATCACAATATCTCTTATTTAATTAATGCATCTTATATACCCGGTAAAGGGTGGAAGGCTCGGCCTTATGCCTGGTGTTTTGTTCCACTCTTGCCGCCCTAGTTTCTGTCATACAGGTGTTATGTTCCTTGATTTTGCGTTCCTTACACGGTTGGGTTATAATGGGAACCCCTTGACAGTTCGCCTTGAATAAAACTCCTCCAGCAAGGCCCAACATTGGTTTTACCATTTGCCACCGAGCCTTTTTCCCTTGGGTTCTGCAAACTCAAGGGTCATCTCTATTTAAACACCCGGGCTAGTGCTCCTCTGAGTGTTGGTCCAAACTAGAGTCCTTTGCAGCGCCCCCTCGGGGAAACTCGAGGTTTGGTTTTAGCTGTATGGAGCGCTCATCCGGTGTGCCCTGAGAACGAGACACGTGCGACTCCTATCGGGATTTGTCGGCACATCAGGCAGCTTTGCTGGTCTTGTTTTACCATTTTCGAAATGTCTTGTAACCGGGATTCCGAGTCTGATCAGGTCGTCCTGGGAGAAGGAATATCCTTCGTTGACCGTGAGAGCTTATGATGGGTAAGTTGGGACACCCCTGCAGGGTTATGAACTTTAGAAAGACATGCCCGCGGTTATGGGCAGATGAGAATTTGTTAATATCCGGTTGTAGAAAACCTGACACTTAACTTAATTTAAAATGAATCAACCGCGTGTGTAGCCGTGATGGTCTCTTCTCGGCGGGGTCCGGGAAGTGAACACGGTTCTTGTGTTATGCTTGAACGTAAGTAGTTTCAGGATCACTTCTTGATCACTTCTAGTTCATGACCGTGCTTTGCTTCTCTTCTCGCTCTCATTTGCGTAAGTTATCCACCATATATATGCTAGTGCTTGCTGCAGCTCCACCTCACTACCCCCTTTTCCTACCCATAAGCTTAAATAGTCTTGATTGCGAGGGTGTGAGATTGCTGAGTCCCCGTGACTCACAGATTACTTCCAAAATCAGTTTGCAGGTGCCGATGATACCGTGCAGGTGACGCAACCGAGCTCAAGGAGGAGCTCGATGAAGATCGTGTTCGTTATGTTGTTCCGTTTTCAGTTGATCAGTAGTGGAGCCCAGTTGGGACGACCGGGGATCTGTAGCATTAGGGGTAGTCTTCTTTTATTTTGGTTCCGTAGTGGGACCTTGATTGTATCTGGATGATGTAATGCTTTATTCATGTATTGTGTGAAGTGGCGATTGTAAGCCAACTCTGTACCTCTTTCTTATTCAGTACATGGGATGTGTAAAGATTACCCCTCTTGCGACATGCCTACTATGCGGTTATGCCTCTAAGTCATGCTCCGACACGTGGGAGATATAGCCGCATCGTGGGTGTTACAAGTTGGTAATCAGAGCCTTCCCCGACTTAGGAGCCCCCTGCTTGATCGAATTGCTGACGTTGTTGAGTCTATAAAAATGTTTTGAGTCTTATAGGATTATATATATCGGAGAGTAGGATTATTTTTACTCCTCAGTCCCTTCGTCGCTCTGGTGAGGCCTCCTGACGTAGAGTTTTGACTCTTCTCTTCTCAAATTTCACTAATTTTTTTAGGATCACGCGGGTATCTTGGAATCGTTCCGATGGTTTTGTGACGAGAACATTGTTCTTGGTGCCTCCTGACATTTAGGGGTTGTGGCAGTGTCCCGGGGAGTTGAGCTTCGAGGTGTTGTCGTCACAATTTTATCGTTGCAGTTCTGGAATACCTGAGTTTCATCAACATCAAAAATCTCTTTTATGCAGTTGTTGGTGAGATAACGTCGACGCCACCCAGTACTGGGGCGAGAGTTCGGGAGTATTGCCATAACTCGTATAACGGATGTTTTTCAAAGGTTGAGGTAAATGATTTCCAAAGGTTTCTTGGTTATGTGTTGAAGGATGGATACAACTGGATGTAGGATTTGCTAGTTTTGGGTGAGATATCATGCTTCCCCTGTATCCCAACACCTGATTGCATAACCGGAAAGTTTCGGGAGTTTATAAGTGGGAATTCAAGTAGCTCCTAGGATATCTTTCCGACAGATGTATGATATGAAATTGGGGTTCGACGTCTAGTGGTCCGCCTATCCACGGTTGGTTTTACAGTGGTCTCGTTGTGTCTTAAAGAGTCCTTGGCTATGCTGACTCGGGGACGCTTCGTATGTCATGTGCACTTCCTTGTACATGATGGTGCTGTACGATCGAGCCCGTGTGGGCCCCACCATGAAAACTTCGGACAAAATCTCTATCATATGTTTGTTCCGGCTTATTTTGCGAGCCAATCCTTTGTTTTTGTTTTGATTGTGGTATTCGAGTTGCTTCGAAGTCAAGTGTTGATTCCATACATTTCCTAAGCGGTGTTCTCATATTTCTATGGGAATACCAATTCTTCATGATAATCGAGATTGTCAGGCCCATCCTTTTCAACCGGTGTGCTTCTCTTCAAGTGGATCTGATCATTTCTACATTCGCTAGTTCAATTTTCAGTTCTTGGAACAGTGTTTGTTTCATCCGTCTCCAAGTTGCCTTTGTTTTTCCCCCCCCCCCCCCCCTTTTTTTTCAACCACGACGTTGTAAAACGACGGCCAGTGAATTGTAATACGACTCACTATAGGGCGAATTCGAGCTCGGTACCCGGGGATCCTCTAGAGTCGACCTGCAGGCATGCAAGCTTATCATTCTTTGTTCTTTTATCTTCCCCGGTGTTTTCAATGAAATCTTTCGATGGTGATCACATCCTTTTCCTCGTTTCAAATGTGTTCTCATGCCGGTGCACCTCTTAATCATCCACTCTTGCTATTCTATTGTTCCGGAGTGCTGAAGATATCTCAGAAGGCTCGTCTTGTCATTCAAGATCAGTTCAACCTATTTCGAGGTTGTTATCTCATTCTAGCCATTTAATTCAACCGGTGCATTCTCTCTTTTAAATCGTTCTACGGTGTTTCTTTTGAGTGGGCCCTAACCCACAGGTCTTTTCCCAGGATCTTATCTGACTCTTCTAATTTTCCCGGAGTTATTCTCAAATTCATTTCAAAGTTTGATGTAAGAATGAGTTATCACTAGTCAAATGACTTTCTCCAAGATCTGTCAAATTCTTATTACCGTTGGTTCAACTTTTCTAATTTGCATCCCGGAGTATCTTAACAATTCATGGTGGTGTTTCTCATCGTCATTCTTGGATTTTGAATACCGAAGAAGAGTTTCTCTTAAATCTTGCTCCATTCTCTTCAAGATTCATGGTTCTAGCTTGATGCCATCCTCTCATAATTGTTTTTCGATTGTGAGAATTCTTTTTACCCATCCGGAGAAATTCATGAGTCTTTTCAGTTTGATTCTCCGGAGCCCATCATCTCAGATTTATTCATTCTCAGCTTTCAGCTCTCATTCTCTAAATCTTACCGGTGCATCATTCAAGTATTCTCCAATCAGCTCGGGATCTCTTCGTTCACTTGTATCTTAATCCCCTAAAGTATCTTCATTTGTTTTCAAATTCTTCCCAGTGTTTTGTGCCTCTGCTACTTTCATTTTCAATTCTTACGGTGGTTGGTTCAAAAATTTCTCTTCCTTCATTATCATATCAATTCATTCGTTGTTTCAATCCTACCGGTGGTTCGTTGAAGACCTTCTCAAGTTTAAGCTATATCTCTCTTAATCCTGTCTTCGAGAATAAGTAGTATGCCAAATCCGTTGCTTGTCATCAATTTAAATTAGTGAAGGATAATCATAATGTAATTCTTATTCTTGTTTCATCCAAGTGATTAATTCCTTATTCCGGAGGTTCATCAAGATTCTTGATTTCATTTGTTCATCTTTCTTTCCGGAGTTCCAAGTTTTTTCTTGGCTATATCACCATGAAGCTCCATCTAAATCATCGCAAGGCTTCACCTTGTGTTTTCAACTTCTCTTTCCTTTCGTTTGATCATCCTTTTGTTTACCGGAGTTCTTCATGGAGGCTCTACATGATGGTTCGTTAAGGATTCTTTTCATTCTTCAATTGTTCTTCAAGATATCCCTCGAAGCTATGATCCGCCAAGCTATACTTCAAGCATTCTTCATCTTGCAATCCGGAGTGCAATTCTTTCTACCGTATCATTGGAGGTGGTATTATGTCATTCTTGGTAATTTGAGTTCATGTTTCATGATTCACATGTTGTTAAGAATGAGGTATTTTAAATCCATCAACCTCTTCGTTGGAGTTATCTTGTGTCATGTTTCACCTAAAGCCTTCCCTAAGGATTGTTGCTATTTATGGTGCTCATAAATGACCCAAGTTCTTCATTTATCCTTCCGGTGAGATAAGTTTCTCATCTCCTTGTTCATATCTATCCAATTCTTTTTCCCGTGAGTGGCAGGTTGTCACCTCATAATTTGAGATGTATTCCATAAGACCATATCAAGCTTATTCTTTTCGTTGCTGGTTTTCCAATAACTCCGTTCAAGCATTTGTTGTAAGCATGCTCTCTCAAGATCTTGTTTCCCTTCATAAATATGCAACTCGTTGCATATTGAGCTCCACTTAATTTGTAGTGTTGTTTGTGCACTTTGCCATGCCATGCTTCATTAAACCGGACATGCATCATACTTGGTTGTGCATCATGCCATGATTATGTGATGGTTGTTTACCATGTTGTTTGCTTCTTTCCGGTGTTGCTTCTTCGGTTTAGTTCTGATAACGTCACGTTTGTGAGGATTCGTTCGACTCCGTCCGTTTGTCTTCTTCATGGACTCGTTCTTCTTCCTTGCGGGACCTCAGGCGAGATGACCATACCCCCGAAATCACTTCTATCTTTGCTTGCTAGTTGCTCGCTCTATTGCTATGCCTATGCCGCGATACCTACCACATGCTTTATCATGCCTCCCATCTTGCCACGTCAAACCACTAACCCACCTTGTCCTAGCAAACCGTTGTTTGGCTATGTTACCGCTTTGCTCAGCCCCTCTTATAGCGTTGCTAGTTGCAGGTGAAGATTGGAGTTGGTTCCTTGTTGGAACATGATTATTATTGGGATATCGCAATATCTCTTATTTAATTAATGCATCTTATATACTTGGTAAAGGGTGGAAGGCTCGGCCTTATGCTTGGTGTTTTGTTCCACTCTTGCCGCCCTAGTTTCCGTCATACCGGTGTTATGTTCCTTGATTTTGCGTTCCTTACACGGTTGGGTTATAATGGGAACCCCTTGACAGTTCGCCTTGAATAAAACTCCTCCAGCAAGGCCCAACATTGGGTTTACCATTTGTCACCTAGCCTTTTTCCCTTGGGTTCTGCAGACTCAAGGGTCATCTCTATTTAAACCCCTCGGGCCAGTGCTCCTCTGAGTGTTGGTCCAAACTAGAGTCCTTTGCAGCGCCCCCTCGGGGAAACTCGAGGTTTGGTTTTAGCTGTACGGAGCGCTCATCCGGTGTGCCCTGAGAACGAGATACGTGCGACTCCTATCGGGATTTGTGGGCACATCGGGCGGCTTTGCTGGTCTTGTTTTACCATTGTCGAAATGTCTTGTAACCGGGATTCCGAGTCTGATCGGGTTGTCCTGGGAGAAGGAATATCCTTCGTGGACCGTGAGAGCTTGTGATGGGCTAAGTTGGGACACCCCTGCAGGGTTATGAACTTTCGAAAGCCGTGCCCGCGGTTATGGGCAGATGGGAATTTGTTAATATCCGATTGTAGAAAACCTGACACTTAACTTAATTTAAAATGAATCAACCGCGTGTGTAGCCGTGATGGTCTCTTCTCGGTGGGGTCCGGGAAGTGAACACGGTTCTTGTGTTATGCTTGAATGTAAGTAGTTTCTGGATCACTTCTTGATCACTTCTAGTTCACGACCGTGCTTTGCTTCTCTTCTCGCTCTCGTTTGCGTAAGTTAGCCACCATATATGCTAGTGCTTGCTGCAGCTCCACCTCACTACCCCCTTTTCCTACCCATAAGCTTAAATAGTCTTGATCGCGAGGGTGTGAGATTGCTGAGTCCCCATGACTCACAGATTACTTCCAAAACCAGTTTGCAGGTGCCGATGATACCGTGCAGGTGACGCAACCGAGCTCAAGGAGGAGCTCGATGAAGATCGTGTTCGTTATGTTGTTCCATTTTCAGTTGATCAGTAGTGGAGCCCAGTTGGGACGATCGAGGATCTGTAGCATTAGGGGTAGTCTTCTTTTATTTTGGTTCCGTAGTTGGACCTTGATTGTATCTGGATGATGTAATGCTTTATTCATGTATTATGTGAAGTGGCGATTGTAAGACAACTTTGTACCTCTTTCTTATTCAGTACATGGGATGTGTAAAGATTACCCCTCTTGCGACATGCCTACTATGCGGTTATGCCTCTAAGTCGTGCTCCGACACGTGGGAGATATAGCTGCATCGTGGGTGTTACAAACATATTAGGCCCCTCCCAATGCTCCAACTTGTACGTGTGCTAAGCCTTCCACGTAGGCAAAAAATCTAATGTGGCAAGTTATTTAAGACGAGAGAGATGAGTGTGGTGACCCAGGAAGAAACAATGCTAAGTGTGTGAACCTACGCAAAACATTTAAATGAAGAAATCCCACCAATACATGCAGAGCTTTAGTTGCTAAATCATTAAATGAAGCAAGCTTAGCTACAATAAGCTAAGCACGTATGCATTGGGGAGTATATTTGTTAAGCTATTTAATGTGCTTAGCACCTCATCTAAGCACCGATGCATTGGCAGCAGCCTTATGTTACTTTATTTGCCTCTCTCCTCATTAACTACTTGACACATCATCATTTTTACTTATGTGGCATCTATATTACTACGTATGTTACTCACATTATGACCAGCCTAATAGCAGTTATGGCTTATGGACACATCATCATCAGAGAAATAAAGCACCGAGCCACAAATTTCAATAGCAAATTCCATTTTAAAGGTCGAGAGGTCAAAAAAGATGCAGATATTTTAGCTAAATTTGTGAATTCTTTGGACGAGGGATGTCATGTTTGGTTCACCCCCATGATCCAGCTTTTATTCCTCTCCACGTTACTTTTGATCCCTAAAGAAAACCTGGCGTGAGAGTTATATCTCGACTATAGCAAGACTAGCTATACGTCTTGCCTTCGCTTGAAGCTTTTTCCTTGTTACTGGGGAGGCCCATTTCTTAGCGCTCGCTTGCTTTTTTGAAAGTCTATTGACTTGTTTTTTGAGAAGTCGACATTTTATTGATTAAGTAATAAAGTCATACAAGGTCTCCCGGACACAATCTAGAACAGGATGAAAAACACACAACAAGCTAGAATTTTTACAAGAATTGGCAGTGAAAGTCATGTTTGCTTGTTTGCTATCCATCACCACATATCCCACATCAGATCGATCACAAATATTAGAATTAATCAATTGTATCAAAGAAAGACAATCTAAGGTGAAGATCACATGTGTGAGTGTTTTATCCTGGGCCACTATGACTGCTCAACGGTGCGCAAGGGCTTATATAGGGGCTCTGAACATGCCACAAGGAAATTTCCTTCATGACCAAGGGCCACATGCCCAAACCAGCCTTGTTAAGGTTAGCAAAAATAGAAGCATCACAATAAATCATGAATGTACCCGAGTGGCGGAGACCATCTGGTGCTAGAAGCATGTGTCTCATGTCTTTAAATAGGTGTTGGTTTGAATAAATGCTTTTCACAAACGTTCATAACAGTAACACGCGGATGATGATAAATAGCCTCATCCGTTGCCTCATTTCTCGCTTCCCATATATGCCATAACATCACCCCAAGAGTGCCTCCCAGTCAAAAGATCTTTGAATGAAATCAAATAGCCATTGTATGGGCGAGCGAATATATGAACATCACAAATTAACATGATAGGAAGATTTTATCTCATCCCAGATAACACAAACATGAGGGCAAAACATGATGCTATGATCAATTTTTTTTCTGCTACAGAAGCAACAATTCGTCGGAGTTGGAATCTGACACCTAATAAGTTGTTCACCTAAAGATAAACAATTATGTGTGAGACGCTAGAGGACAATCTTCACATTATCAAGAGCCTTAATTGACAAGATTGATTATTAGTCCCTTTAGTGATCCGGTAAAGGAGGAAAAAGGATTATCACCTTTTTTCCCCAGAGTTGACCCTAAGTTATCAAACCCACGAGATGACAGTACCCTTTAAGTCAAGGGTTTCTAACAAGCTTTTGCAAGAGAATTAAATTCCAGCTTTTAACCAGATCGAAATCGAGTTAACACTAAAAACACTTATAATGAAAATAGGCATGGGTATGAGGACTTATTCTTACAACCATATATCGTATCAGGGCCATTATGATCTTAATTTGTGCCTTGGAAGTCATCCACCGAGATATGCTTGCTATGTATCGAAGTGGGGGATGTGTCCAAATTATGTCTTGACCGGCACGCGTCCTGCATCAAGAGGTAGTTATCCAATCGAAGGCCCTATTTGTCGCGCGGGGTTGTCCGTGTTATTAAGATAGCAATAATAAGACAAAAGCATTGGGTGTTTAATGACTACACCTATTGTATCCTCAAAGATAATATTCATGTTACTGTACTAAACCTTTCTGTCACTGGTGTTCAGAATAACACATCACGACCTCCCTGCCCTTAGCCTCTTTATGGCTTGTTCTCCATGATCCTAGATACCTATAGCGATGGAGTGTTAGAAATATGCCCTAGAGACAATAATATTGTATTATTATATTTCCACATTCATAATTAAGAGTTTATATTCTATGTTATAACTCCTGGAATGTGCAAGTAAGTGGAAAACTCATATGCATGCGGAATGATTAATGATAAAATAAGATTCCAAGTCTCGCCTCTAAGACTAGCTCAAATGTCGTTAGTGATCATGCACTACTGCAGGATGCTGCTAACGCGACACTACGATCAGAGACCATTTGACGAAACTGTGTGTGTTGCATTAATTGCAAATGGTGGTGTAAAAACCATCAAAAAATATGCAAAATGTTTGCGATGGCGGAGACATCAAACACGGTTCTGATTTTAGTTGCATGTGCGATGCAGGGCACATGGTTGATCCATCCGAACTGTTTGCGATGAGACAGAACAACAGAAACGGGCAGCCATATCAAGGTATGTGTGATATACACCATATAGTTCACTCAGATGAACTGTTTGCTATTGGGGAGTGCAATAGAAACGGTTAGCCAGATCAAGGTGTGTGTGATATACGGCATACGGTTCACTCAAACAACTGTTTTCGATTAGGGAACACAACAGAAACGGTTCAACTTAATAAGACGTGTGTGATATGCAGCATACAGTTCACATAGATGAACTGTTTGCGATAAGTCAAAAGAACACAAACGAGTCATGCAAACAATATGTGTGTGATATGCGACAAACAGCCGACTCGGATGAACTGTTTACGATGAGAAATTACAACACAGACGGTTACTACAGTTAATTTGTGTGCGATTCTGTGTGTACAAAAAACTTTGAAAATTGCAAACTAGTTGCTTGCGGTGGCTAGGAGTATCACACACGATGCGTCTGTGAGTACTCGTGTGTGATAATTAGTAAGTTACACATACGTTTCCTTATGTTAACACGTGTGTGAATTTGCAATATGGACAGTTAATATGCAAATGCCTTCTGGACATCGGACACACGCTTAAACTCAATGAACTGTGTTCGATACTAATACTTTCCATGAAAATTTAAGAATTTTTCTAACATCATTTGAATAAAATATATATAGTGGCTACACTATTCGACAAAAGGAGGATCTTCGTAACACGGTTTTGACAACCATATGGTCCATATCTACATACTTAATATAGTAACAACTAACACATTTTAAGAGGCTGAGGGCCTGAAGGAAATATGCCCTAGAGGCAATAATAAAGTTGTTATTTATATTTCCTTATATCATGATAAATGTTTATTATTCATGCTAGAATTGTATTAACCAGAAACTTAGTACATGTGTGAATACATAGACAAACAGAGTGTCCCTAGTATGCCTCTACTTGACTAGCTCGTTAATCAAAGATGGTTAAGTTTCCTAGCCATGGACATGTGTTGTCATTTGATGAACGGGATCACATCATTAGAGAATGATGTGATTGTCAAGACCCATCCGTTAGCTTAGCATGATGATCGTTACGGTTTCATTGCTACTGTTTTCTTCATGACTTATACATGTTCCTCAGACTATGAGATTATGCAACTCCCGAATACCGGAGGAACACCTTGTGTGCTATCAAACGTCACAACGTAACTGGGTGATTATAAAGATGCTCTACAGGTATCTCCGATGCAGTTTTTTGAGTTGGCATAGATCAAGATTAGGATTTGTCACTCCGAGTATCGGAGAGGTATCTCTGGGCCCTCTCGGTAATGCACATCATTATAAGCCTTGCAAGCAATGCGACTAATGAGTTAGTTACAGGATGATGCATTATGGAACGAGTAAAGAGACTTGCCGGTAACGAGATTGAACTAGGTATTGAGATATCGACGATCGAATCTCGGGCAAGTAACATACCGATGACAAAGGGAACAACGTATATCGTTATGCGGTTTGACTGATAAAGATCTTCGTAGAATATGTAGGAACCAATATGAGCATCCAGGTTCCGCTATTGGTTATTGACCGGAGACATGTCTCGGTCATGTCTACATAGTTCTCGAACCCATAGGGTGCGCATGCTTAACGTTCCGTGATGATCGGTATTACGAGTTTATGTGTTTTGATGTACCGAAGGTAGTTCGAAGTCCCGGATTTGATCACGGACATGACGAGGAGTCTCGAAATGGTCGAGACATAAAGATCGATATATTGGACGACTATGTTTGGACATCGGAAGGGTTTTGAGTGAAGTTCGGGCATATACCGGAGTACCGAAACCCCTCGGGGAGTTTAATGGGCTTTATGGGCCTTAGTGAAAGAGAGGAGGGGCTGCCAGGGCAGGCCGCACGCCCCTCCCCCTCTGGTCCGAATTGGACTAGGAAGGTGGGGGGGGGGCGCCCCCCTTTCCTTCTCCCTCTTTCCACCTTCCTTCTCCTACTCCTACTACATGGAAAGGGGGGAATCCTACTCCCGGTGGGAGTAGGACTCCCCATGGGGCGCGCCATAGGAGGGCCGGCCCTACCCATCCTCCACTCCTTTATATACGGGGGAGGGGGGCACCCCATAGACACACAAGTTGATCATTGATCTTTAGCCGTGTGCGGTGCCCCCTCCACCATAATCCACCTCGATAATGTCGTAGCGTGCTTAGGCGAAGCCCTGTTCCGGTAGCACCATCATCACATCATCGTGTTGACGAAGCTCTCCCTCGAAGCTCTACTGGATCGTGAGTTCGCGAGACGTCACCGAGCCGAACGTGTGCAGATCGCGGAGGTGCCGTATTTTTGGTACTAGATCGGTCAATCATGAAGATGCATGACTACATCAACCGCATTGTCATAACGCTTCGGCTTACGGTCTACGAGGGTACGTAGATGATACTCTCCCCTCTCGTTGCTGTGCATCACCATGATCTTGCATGTGTGTAGAATTTTTTTGAAATTACTGTGTTCCCCAACAGTGGCATCCGAGCCAGGTCTATCCGTAGATGTTATTTGCACGAGTAGAACACAAAGGAGTTACGGGCGTGGGTATATACATATTGCTTGTTGTCACTAGTTGATTCTTAATTCAGCGGAATTGTTGGATGAAGCGGCTCAGACCGACATTACGCGTACGCTTACGTGAGACTGGTTCTACCGATGTGCTTCGCACACAGGTGGCTGGTGGGTGTTAGTTTCTCCAACTTTAGTTGAATCGGAGTCAATGAACATGGTTCTTTCTGAAGATCAAAAAGCAATCACTATACCGCGTTGTGATTTTTGATGCATAGGTAAGAACGGTTCTTGCTCAGCCCGTAGCAGCCACGTAAAACTTGCAACAACAAAGTAGAGGACGTCTAACTTGTTTTTGCAGGGCTTGTTGTGATGTGATATGGCCAAGACGTGATGAGATATAAGTTGTTGTATGATATGATCATGTTTTGTTGAAGTTATCGACAACTGGCAGAAGCCTTATGGTTGTCTCTTTATTGCATAAGATGCAAGTGCCAAATAATTGCTTTACTTTATCGCTACGCGATAGCAATAGTTGCAAGAGCAATATTTGGCGAGAGGACCATGTGATGACACGTTGAAAGTGCAACTATCCCTGGGTGGTTTTGGTAATTCCTAACAACATATAGCCCATTGAGCTAATGCTATTTCAAGATAAATATTTCAGAAAAGCTCAATGTTTGGCATGGCATGGATTAGAAAGCGGACCCCTCAAAATACTAAGAACACATGTTGGCTGAAGCTCAAGACTCAACATTTTACTTTTAGTGATCCAAGATCACATTGAGTCCATAGGAAAAGCCAATACTATTAAAAGGGGATGAGGTGTTGCTTAATGAGTTACTTGCTCAAAATGCTTAGTGATATGCTCCAAAACCCTCAACTACTTTCTCATATCCACATATGTCCCAAACCAAAAGTCAAACTCGGCCCCACCGAAATTTCCTACCCGGCGCCATCGAGTTCACTTGACATAGCCACTTCCACAAACCCTAGTCATTTCGGTCTCACCTATAGGGATCTCGGTCTCACCGAGATGGGATTGCAACCTCTCTGTTTCCCTTCGTAACGTTTCGGTCCAACCGAGATGAGCGATCGGTCCCACCGAGATTGCAATGCAAACTCTCTGTTTCCCCTTCGTAACATTTTGGTCTAACCGAGATGAGCTAATCGGTCCCACCGAGTTTGCCTGACCAACTCTCTGTTTGCCTATTACCAAAATCGATCTCACCGAGTTTGTGTAATCGGTCTCACCGAGATTAGTTATGCCCTAACCCTAATGGAATCGGTCCCACCGAGTTTACATGTCGGTCCCACCGAAAATCCCAACGTTCACATTTTGAACTAAATCAGTCTGACCGAGTTTTATTATTCGGTCCCACCGAGTTTGGTGATTTGTGTGTAACGGTTAGATTTTGTGTGAAGTCTATATATATACCCCTCCACCCACTCTTCATTCGTGGAGAGAGCCATCAGAACATGCCTACACTTCCAACATACATTTTCTGAGAGAGAACCACCTACACTTGTGTTGAGGTCAAGATATTCCATTCCAACCACATAAATCTTGATCTCTAGCCTTCCCCAAGTTGCTTTCCACTCAAATCATCTTTCCACCAAATCCAATCCTATGAGGGAGAGTTGAGTGTTGGGGAGACTATCATTTGAAGCACAAGAGCAAGGAGTTCATCATCAACACACCATCTATTACCTTTTGGAGAGTGGTGTCTCCTAGAGTGGTTAGGTGTCACTTGGGAGCCTCCGTCAATATTGTGGAGTTGAACCAAGGAGTTTGTACGGGCAAGGAGATCGCCTACTTCGTGAAGATCTACCCTAGTGAGGCAAGTCCTTCGTGGGCGATGGCCATGGTGGGATAGACAAGGTTGCTTTTTCGTGGACCCTTCGTGGGTGGAGCCCTCCGTGGACTCGTGCAACCATTACCCTTCGTGGGTTGAAGTCTCCATCAACGTGGATGTACGATAGCGCCACCTATCAGAACCACGCCAAAAATCTCCGTGTCTGCATTGCGTTTGCTTCCTCAAACTCCTCCCTTTTACCTTCATATGCAATTGTTTTAAATTCTGCTGCTATACTCTTAGAATTGCATGTGTAGGTTAATTACTTGACTTGTGCTAAGTTGTTAAAATCTGCCAAGACTTAAAATTGGGAAAAGGCTAGATTTTTATTTGGTCAAGTAGTCTAATCACCCCCCTCTAGACATACTTTCGATCCTACAAATGGTATCAAAGCTTTGGTCTCCATTTGCTTTGATTTCCATAGTTTTTGGTGATCATAGCCTTGGTTTCACAACCTAGGAGAGTATGGCGTCTAGCGAGGGAAATTACCACCGTAGAGGTCCTTACTTTGATGGTACTAATTTTGCTAGTTGGAAGCATAAGATGAAAATGCATATTCTTGGACATAACCCCGCCGTTTGGGCTATTGTGTGTATTGGCTTGCAAGGTGAATTCTTTGATGGGAGAGAACCGAACCGTGAAGCTACCGCGAAAGAGTTGAAGATGCTGCAATACAATGCTCAAGCTTGTGATATTCTCTTCAAAGGATTGTGCCCCGAAGAATTCAACAAAATCAGCCATCTTGAGAATGCAAAGGAAATTTGGGATACTTTGATTGATATGCACGAAGGTACCGACTCCGTCAAGGACTCCAAATTGGAAGTGCTTCAAAGTCAACTTGACAAGTTCAAAATGAAGGATGGTGAAGGTGTCGCTGAAATGTACTCTAGGCTTGCTCTCATCACAAATGAGATTGCTGGCTTAGGAAGTGAAGAGATGACCGACAGATTCATCATCAAGAAGATCCTAAGAGCCTTGGATGGAAAATATGATACCGTGTGCACATTGATCCAAATGATGCCCAATTACAAAGATCTCAAGCCAAGGGAAGTCATTGGAAGAATTGTTGGTCATGAGATGTCACTTAAGGATAATGAAGAGCTTCACAACAAGTCAAGTGGTGCTTACAAAGCCTCATGTGATGCTCCCACATCATCAAGTGAGAAACAAACCTTCAATGAAGAATTGAGCCTAATGGTGAAGAACTTCAACAAGTTCTACAAGAGTAGAAGCAAGGAAAGAAGTTCCAAGTCAAGGTCCTACAATGACAAAAGATCTTAAAGTCGTGAACGTAATTGCTACAATTGTGGAAGACCTGGACACTACTCCAATGAGTGTACGGCTCCCTACAAAAGAAGAGAAGATTCTCCTAAAAGAAGAAGTAGAAGAGAAGAATCACCACCTAGAGAGAGAAGGAGTAGAGACGATCGTTATGAGCGAAGACCCTCTCAGAGAAGCAAGGATTCAGAAAGGAAGGACAAGTCATCAAAGAGCTACACAAAACGAAGACATCGAGCTCATGTTGGTGAATGGGTATATGGCTCCGACTCCGACAATCACTCTGAAAGACGTTACCACTCTGACTCCGAATACACTCAAGATGAAGGTGTTGCCGGTCTAGCACTTGTGTCAACTGACTCCTACGACATATTTGACTCACCAAATGAAGGAATTGGAAGATGCTTCATGGCTAAAGGCCCAAAGGTATCACACCCGAGTATGTTTATTTCAATAGTGATGAAGATGATTTGCTAGGTGATGATGATTTACTTGTTGACAACTCTAGTTATGAAAACTATGATGAACTTGCAATTAATTATGCTAATCAAGATAAAACGAATGACAATGATAAGAAGGAGATTGAGCATCTAACTAAAGAACTAAACACTCTTAAGTTAGCTCATGATACTACCTTGGAAGATCATCGATAAGTTTTAAAGACTCATGAGAAGCTACGCTTTGAAAAGCTCAACCTTGAGCAAGAACATGAGTTCTTAAAGGCAATCAATGATGATCTTCACAAGAAAAGTTCTTCTTACATTGCCAAGCATTTACTCTTGTCTACTTAGATGCCACAAGTTAAATCTAGCAACAAGAACAAGAAAGATTCTTCTTCTAGTAGTAACAATAATCATGCTAAAACCGATGTTATTGCTTCTAGTAGTTCTCTTGATTCCACTAATGATTCTCTTAGCCAAGTTACACTCGAGCATGAAAATAGCTTATTGAAGGGAATTATAGAGAAATGTGTTTACAAGAGTCTTGCCGGAAGTAAGCAATTTGAGGAAATTGTACGCAAGCAAGGAAGACACCGGAAGAATCAAGGTGTTGGTTTTGAACGAAAGTTTAATGCCAATGGAGTTGAGTGGGAAGAAGATCAATACCCCGAGACGAAGTTTGTTCCCCAACAAGAGAAGTATGGTCCTACTTCTTTCCAAGGAACACAATCTCAAGATGATCTTCCACCACAAGACCACAAGCTAAAGGGCAAGGACAAGCTTCAAGAGGAGATTGATGCATTTGAAGAAGCCCCTAAGGCATTGGTCAAGTGGGTTTCCAAGACTACATCAAGTTCTACTTCATCAAGTACGACTACAACTCCAGGGATTCCCATCAAAATGGTGTGGATCCCGAAGAATAATAACTAGAGAGTTCTTGAGGGTGACTCCACCAACATACTTCACTCATATCATTTTGGCAAGGACAAGTGCAAAAAACTTCCATATCTTGCACTAGTTCAAGGAGTCACAAACCCTCTTGTTGCTAAGACAAGGGACAAGGTAACCTAATGCATTCATGGACATCATCTCATGTGAATGTCACTCTATGTCTATGGATATCCTTGTTTGTTCCTTGTGGGACTAACCCGTGTAGGTATTGAAAGTGCAACTCACTCCAAAGGATTGCTCTGAATGATTTACATCAACTTTGAGCACCTACATCTTCAGCACCTACATGAAGTCATCATCGACAAAACCCAAGGTTAGTTCATCCCTCCTAGGGGGGATATCACATCTAGGGGGAGCTTTACTCTAAACAATTGAGCTAAAGCAACTCTAACGATGTGAACACGACAATGCATTATGTAAAAGTGGTAACCCCACTTGTGCTTAAACGATGAGTATGACCTACGATCAAATGTTCTCATTTGACTCCTCAGTCAATATAATCATATATAGATGACCTAGTCATCGCCAAATTTCTTGATAGATGCTAGAGTGATTGTGCATGCTTTGCCACATATTACATTTGCCATCTTATTGTGTGAGCATGTTGGTTGCATATTTTACTCATTTGAGGACATCCATTTGTTGCCTTGATTGTTTAGCCTTTTCTCTTTTGCCAAATGGATGGACAAGAATGCCTAAGGACTTCCTCTAGCTATCTATGCTTTTCTCATCTCAAACTCTATTCATGCTACATCACAAAGTTTGATCAAGTCAGATTCGAACCACTCTGTGTGAGGAGCACTCGGAGTCCCCGATTCGTCATAGACTTAAACTTCCAAAACCTCTTTGTGCATTTAGGTATGACCGAGTCATCCATTTCGGTCACACCGAGATCACTAAGTTGATCTAGGTTTTCAATCTCGGTGCAACCGATTTGAACTTTCCGGTCACATCGAGTTGCAGTAACTGCTTGCGATACGGCATCTCGGTGCCACCAAGTTGTTCCACTCGGTAACACCGACAGGGTCGGGATATATATACCCACGGGTGAGATTTTGGAAATTTCTTCAAACTCCTCAGCCCGCGTGTGTGTCCTACTCTGCCCCCTCGGGTCTCTGAATCATCTCCTTGCCGCCAGCGACCTCCTGCCGCTGGTTTCCATCACCGTCAATGGAAATCTGCTCCGCCATTGTCGCTGTAGCGAACTCCCACTGAACTAGGGTATGGGTTCGACCCTTGTGCTATTCTTTTACCTCTAATTCATAGCACATTGTTTTGCCATGATCCTTACCACGAATGCAAACACTTTATCCACTGAAAACATCCTTTAGGTTAGATTTGATTTGAAAATTTAGGGTTAGGTCTCCGCCGAACTCATCTCGGACCGACCGAGTTGTAGAAATCGGTCTCACCGAGTTGGCTTAGGCCATAGCACTTGCAATTTTCGGTCTGATCGAAAACTGCAAATCGGTGTGACCGAGTTCGATTCTCTGTGAAACCCTAGCAATCTCGGTGCCATTGAACTGTGACTCGGTCTAACCGAGTTCACTAGTTTAGGTTCCAAAAGATGCTTCGGTATCACCGAGTTTACAAATCGGTAGCTCCGAAATGCTTTCTATGGAGAACTAAAACTAAGTTTTTAAGTCATCTGTTTTGCAAAAACTCTGCACTTTGTGATGCTCATCCACTCTATCTCATCTACATCTATTCACAGGGTCTGCTGTCAGTGAGTTTGCAGAGATGTCTGATCAGAGTGACAGTCAGAACAGGTCTGAGGAACATGTGCAGCTGAGTGAGGGTTTAGATCCCTCGAGCACTTCTGATGATGGCAGCAGGAGCACTCCACACTAAAAAAATACACTTCCGTGATGATACGTGTTTGTCACAGTAGGTCACGTTTTCTGTCATGCATGTACATCCATGACAAATTTATGACAGAATCAAGATAGTCATACATGTGCTGTCGCAGAAGTGTTCCATGACATTAGCAAAATTATCATCACGGAAGTGTCCACTTCCATGACGATAAATTGCGCGTCACAGAAGTGCTTTCGTCAAGGGTGACCGACACGTGGCATCCACCGTAACGGAACACCATTAAGCTATCGGGTCCGGTTTTGGATCCGATAACCCGTTAACAGCCTCGACCAATGGGGATTTTCCACGTGTAAAATCATCATTGGCTGGAGGAAACACGTGTCGGCTCACCGTTGGGACAGATGTCATCCACTCATTGGACCCAAAGCGCCTATGATACGTCGACACGTGGCACGACCCAGCAGAGGCTCATTCCTGTGAAAAGGCCGGTCCGTTTGACTTGGTCAAAAGGTGGCGGGCTGGCCCACGGCAAGCCTGTTAACGGCCTGTTCACATATAGCCCATTTACAGCCCGCTAACCCAGGGCCCGTTTATGACCTATCCGAATTAGGCCCAGTAGCATCATCTGGGCCGTCCAATATAATTCCAGCCTATTTTAACTTCTGGCCCATGCATGGCCCATGACGTCTTTCGGCCCATATGAGGCCCTTATTACTATCGGCCCATTAACGGCCCGTGGTAAAACTGGCCCGTAATGAACAGTGTATCACTTTATACCCATTAACGGCACGTGGTGAAACTGGCCCATAATGAACATTGTATCACTTTATGGCCATTAACGGCCCATTATTCCGTTGGGCCGTTTCCAGCCCATGTTATCTTTCGGCCTTCTGGGGCCCATTTATTCTTGGGCTCATTTCTACATTCGTTTACTTACGGCCCGTTACTGTCATTTTCTGCTTGTGGGCCAAATTCAGCCCATGGTTATAGTCGGCCCGTTAATACGTTGGGCCGTTTTCATAGCGTCATCAAAATACGGCCGATTAACGACGACCCGTTATGGTCGGCCCATGAACGGTTTCAACTCTAGCCCATTTACGGCCATAATGTGGTCTGTTATTGGCCCATGTTTGGCCAACCGATCATACGGCCCGTAGAAGGCCCATTGATGATACGACCCATAGAAGGCCCATTGTGTCTACAGCCCGTATAAGGCCCATTGTTTCTACGCCACGTAGAAGGCCCATTGTTTCTACGGCCCTTAGAAGGCCCATTGTTTCTACGTCCCGTAGGAGGCCCGTGTTAACTACAATCGGTGGGCATCAAAGTTCGCCACTAGTGAAAATATAGGGAACACCCTACACTATACAAAAATGGCTTGCTGTTTTCTTCAGCCAGTGGCTGCATGTTAAGAACAAATTTTGTATCGCACCAAAACAAATTACAACTATAAAACAAAAGGAAGGTTGGCATAAAAGTTAATAGTCTAGCAGATAAATGCACCACCAGAAGTTCAGAAGCTCAGTTCATTTGACCCGACTGTTATGTTTTCATGCTGTATTGTCCGATGGAGCACCATAACCTTCGCCTTCAGTTCTCCTAGGCTCCTGAACAACATAGCAAATGTCTGATAGTCTGGTTTCAAAACCATGCATATCTTGACAACATCGAATAATGTCTCTCCTTGTTTCACAAAGGGTCTCTGTTAGGGAATGGACTTGTGTCTCGAGCGCAGATACAACATTGTTTTGAGCTTGCATATCTTGATCATGAGGCAGTTTGGACGATATTGCCTTAACAACCAACCCAGTATTACGCAGGAACGTGCTTTTGGCACTGTTAGTGGACATGTACTGATCCACTACAGCAAGGGCTGGCATTGCGGTTATAGTTGCCTCGCCACCTTCAGAAGGTGGCGGTTCCACCATTTTTTCCATAGCTTGCTGAAAAGTTGTGGTTTTACATTAGTAGTACCAGAACAGAAGATATTAAGGAGGCATCAAAACCAAACAAAATAGCTTTGGTCTATATACATAACTTATTCTGGTGAACCCATGTAAAATAATAGTTGTATTTTATTGCAAAGTACATAATAAAACCAGGTTCCAAACATAAGACCATGTACCATCGCTAATGTATTGTCTATTTCTTCACATTGTATTGAGGGCTAAAGATACAGAGACGAAGTTTATAATACGGTAAGCATAGTATGACATCATTCATATCACAAAACAACTGAGAACAGACAAACAGGCAATTGTAATGTTGTGTGGGCAAGTCCAGCACGGAACTAGATTACAGGTCAAGATCAAAGGAACATCACTCCTCTCTTTTAAACCTTGTAAGGTGCAATGATACACTAAGACAATTGTGTATAAAATTGAAAAGAGTAATAGACATTGGCTGCAAACCATGTAGTTCAAGGCACAAGTCAGAGTAAGTAGTAGTTAAAAGGCATGAGGATTAAGGACTTACAACAGCGGCCTTGACTGGTGTAGTCATGCCCTTCTTATTACTAGTGTGACAGTCCTTGAAGATTTCCAAAACATTTGGTTCAGGTACTTTTTGGTCCTTGCGGGCTTTCCTCTACATTTGGAACAAGTCAATATAGATCTGATAATATGGTACAACGAAAAGAGTGAAACAACAGCTAATTACAAGAGCCTGGCAGTGTGCAATATAGCTACAGGATCCTGACATCTGTTGGAATTTCACTTTCGTATGGTTGGCCTTGTTCTTTGAACAGTTCACCTACAAGAAGATAGATTTGTGTGGCACATGCGTAAATAGGACTTCAACATGTGATCTGATCACACACACACAGATATATATATATAATGTACCTGATACTTCGGATCAGACCAGTGTTTAACGAGGCCTCTCCAGTCTTCATCAGATATATTTTCCACTAGAGATGTTTGGGCAAGTTCATTGTTGGCCTTGCCTTCAAAGTGAGTTTTCCTCAAGTTATACCGATACTGTCGCAGAGCAGACTTGAAAACATGGGTGCAAGCTTGTCTGGTTGCATCATCTTGGCTATCCAACATGAACCTCATCTGTTGAAAATTACGGGAGTCTCATTATCAACAACCTAGAAAGTATTGGACAGAGCAAGATGATATTACTAGTTTCCATACATAACCATACTTATAGATAAATGGTCGAGGAAGGTGTTGAACTGGGTTTCGTCTTTGTCATTCCTGCACTGAATCCATGTTGGGAGGATACGTACATGACACCTAACAGCAACCGCTGCCTCTGATACTAACTTGGCTGACTCTGTAGCATCACGTGGCCTTTTTAAACCTGCCTCAAAATGGATCTCCATTCTTCCTCCTCTAGATTTAGTTAACCTATCAATCATTATCCCTGATGTTTGTTTCCTCTTGCGCCTAGGTGCTAGTCCAACAATAAACATAGGAAGTGTTAGTGTACATCAAACTGTGAGACTACATATAAAGAAGCATGCAACTATAACTTGAATCCAGCAACTACCTTCTTGCTGTTGAAGCTCACAAAGTTCATCTGATCTTGCCAACTCATCTTGTGTCAAGAGTGCTTCGGAAGTAGTGTCAGGTGGCAAGGGAGCTTGGGAACGTGCTGCTAGCTGACTTGACCAACGAGTAAATCATGCAGCTGGTGGTACCGTGGAAGGTGTTGCAACAACTAGGGTTGTCTTTGCTTGTTTGGTGGCAGCTATTTGTTTCTGTTTGGCTTGTTCTGCAGCTCGTGTAGCATGGGATACCCTGTCAGTACAATTTTCTGCTGGACTTTGACCTTCTATTGCACCATCAGTACCAGCAGAATCTGCAGGATTGTTCAGCTTCCCTTTCCCTGTCGTTCTGTCTTGCTTCCTCTTTCTATGTGCCATGTTAAGTCAAGCCGACAAGAAAAACAAATAACAATTTAGTTCTTCAGAACAAATGTACTTTGATGTAAGAACATGGTGTGATAGACAGATATTGTATGTTCTAGAAACAGGAACACGTGTCTCAGTCATAAGTATAATGTGTAAAGTAAGCAGATGAAATTCAACAAAATCAGAAGCAATACAAGCTAGACATCATACAGAACATGCAACCACATATAACGGTGCCAAGTTAGAGGGAGCACCTGTGATGGTGCACTAGGGGAGACGTGCTCATCACCAACACAACTACGTTGAGTGTCTATGCATGTGTTGTCTTGGAAATCATCTTGGGGGGATGGAGGAGTAGAATCTGTAGAGGCCCTCCATTTGGAAGGAGAACCTTCATCCGCTGCCTTGCTAACTTCCTTCCGCTTTATTGATTTTGAAGTGTCAAGTAAAACCGACAAGAAAAAGCAATAAAATTCATTCTTCAGAACTCATTCGTGCATGATACTGACAATCACTACTTTGATGTAAGGCAAACACATGATTCCAGGATGGAATAATACGAAAAATAGGATGGCATGGCATATTCACAACTGTTTGTGTAAACTAAGCAGAAACTATTTCACCAAATAAGAAGCAATGCAAGCTAGACACCACGTGAAAGATGCAACCAATATGACTCTGCCAAGTTAAAAGTATCCCATCATAAATGGCATTTCAACAAATTAGAAGCGGCGCATGCTATAAATCGTATCAAAGATGCAACTAATATCACATTGCATATACTAAAGGTGTCTCGTCATATTGATTTATGCGGGATACAAAAAAACAATAGTTTTATGTGAGGACATACTTAATAGACAGATGTACTATGTACTAAATACAGGAAGGCATGTCACATTAACAGGTATAATGTATAAGCTAAGAAGAATGGCACATGCAGTTTAACCAGATTGGAAGAATTACAATCTAGACACCATATGCAACATGCAACCACATATCATGTTGCCAAGTTAGAGCAAGCACCTGCGATGCTAGTGTAGGGGAAATGCGGTAATCAACTACAGAGCTACGTTCACTATCTTCATCTAGCCTTGCTATTTCTTGAGAATCATGTCGGGAGGCTGACGCTGCATTCTTTAAATGAGGAGTAATCCGCTTGCCTGACTGCCTCATCATAAGTGATTGATGAGGGATACACAAGAACATTAGTTTGATGTAAGAACATGGTTAATACACAGATGTACTAGTATGTACCAAAAACAGAAAGGCATGTCATATTCAAAGGTATAATGTGTAAGCTAAGCAGATGCAATTTAACCAAATTGGAAGCAATACAAGCTAGACATCCGGCTAGAGTGGTGAGCATGATCATCTTGGACCGAAGAGCCTGGTGGGAGGCGGGGTGCTTCACCACCATCGCAGCTTTTTAGTTGGCTTCCAGGTGATGCCTCTCTTTGCTGGGCTTGTCACTGGCTCGGCCAGTGCCCTGACTAGCTATTTGTCTTGTGGTGCTCACGGGATGGCAGTTCATGTAAAAAATATCTTTCCTTATCTTAATAAAGACCGACTTCGGCCTTTCGAATACAAGCTAGACACCATATGGAACATGCAACCACATATGACACCGCGAAGTTAAAGCAAGCATGTGGGATGGTGGTTCATTGCGAGCGAGGTCATCAACTCCAGAGCTACATTTACCGTCTCCATCTGCTGACACTACACCTATTATAAGGCTGAAACATGTCTGGCCTATCCGCATACGACGCTGGAGCGATTTCTCTCTTTTCTCTCTTTTCTTCTCTCATAGAAGTAGAGTCTGAAATACCCTTGCATAAAAACACAATAGTGAGAGTATGGATGAAGTGTGTGCAGAACTAGTGCACTGTAAAAGTAGCAGATAGCAGGTGGCTGAAAAATAAATGACATGAGACATATGATAGCTCTACAACATTGCATGGCAAACAAAATTAGATTCTACTCTATATGATTTTGTAATATATGAGCACAGGAAATGCAGGTACTCCTACAGCACACAACCACATGTGGTCATATCAAGATAACAGTCGATTGGAAATAAATAGGTCAGTCGATTTTTTTAATGAACTGTCCGATCTATAAGGAACATGCAGATGGCCTTCGTCTACCTCCCGCCAGTCACTGTTGACGATCTTTCTCGAACCGCCAGCGACCACCGGCCCAGACCCCTGCCTCCGCCGCCCCACCCTCCCCTCGACCTCACACCACCGTTGTGCTTGGCAGCGCCCCAGGCCATCCCTTTAATCCCGCCCGACCTCCAGATCGGGCGCCAGTAGCTCTAGGCCCCACACGCCCCTAAGATAAACACCGAGGCGCTGCTTCCCCGGCGTAATAGGCGGACTAGCGCCTGTTACACCAGGGAATGCTTCCGTTAATTGGGAATCAACTGACCAGGAATTGAAATTCAGGGGGGCGAAGGACCTCTAGCTAAGGTGAAATAGTGTATGAGGACAAACCTTGTGCATCGCGAGTTACTAGGAACATCTAGTATCAAGAAGAAGCGGTCAACTAGTGTATTCTGTGGGATGAATACCGTGCAAGCAGACACGTAAGATTTGCACGAATAAGGGAAGAGGAGTACCATTTTCGGTTGCTGGTGTGGTCGCCTCCACATGTCGCGCCGATCTTCTTCTTTTTGCCAGGGAAACCGATGTTCTGGAGGAGGGTGCAGGCTTGGACAAACCCATGGCCAAATTGTTGACTGTGTTGCCGTGGCCGTATGTCAGTGGAGGGGAAGCAGATCTGAGGCGGCGAAGGACGGCGTAGCAGGAATAGCTCCGGTGCGGTGGAGGGTGGCAAAGTTGGAGCGGTAGCGAAGTTGGAGCGGTAGCGGTGAGGCGCAAGACGGCGTGGTTGCACTGGCTCGGGTATGGACGGCTCGGCCTCGGCTTCAACTACTAGCCATGGAGGGAGTTGCGGTTGAGGTTGCGGTGGACGACGACGTCGGGGTATCGGCTCCGGCGTGATGGAGGAGGGCGGCGGTTGATGGGTGGAATGGGGTAGCGGACGGAGGACGCCGGGGTTTCGCCGTTGGTGGAGAGGTAGTTTTTGCGCCCCGGAGTACGAATGGGGAATCGAATGGGTGGGCGGGGGGGGGGGGGGGAGGGGGGAGAACCATGTTTAGGTCTGACGCGCTTGTTTTTGGCTTTTTTGAACAGAAGATGGGACACGCTTGTTTGAAATTTGGGGAAAGTACAAACTTCCCCCCCCTCTTAAATTTCAGACCTACTGCGTGTCGGGGGTAGGATGGTAATCCCAGGTGTCCCAAATAGTGGGCGGGAGCGATTGTGGCCGCACGCATGTGTGCTTAGGCGGCCATTGTGTATGAATGTTTTTCGGAGGCGGTTGCGTGGCATCTAGATGAAGCTACAAACCTACCTCGGTTTAGACCTTTGGACGTCAGGCCGGTAGGTTTCACGGGTCGGAGTTATTAGAAAAGTAATTTCCTTGTATTACCAAACATTGGTCTCGCGCGGTTTCGGGCGAGTAGAGGCTCTTTTGGCGCTTCGTTCGAAATTTTGAAACACAAGCATTCACGTTTAGAGTACTCTTGAACTTTGAGGATTGACCTAAATAGACAACGTTAAATTTGACCTTGTATGTTTGAAATCCTCATTAAATTATCCGCTTCTTTTTGAAATTTTGACACTTGAAAATCCTATAACTACGATTATTTTAGAATGCAGGAGCTAAATTAGAATCTATTTTGTACACGACTACATATGCTATTATGTACAAAATCAGAGCAAAGATTGGTGCCCCCATAATTTAGGTATGATTTACAAATGCCATGATATAAAATTCAAATAATTGAATGGACTTCATGTTGAATTCGATTTTTTAAACCACCTTAAGTTGAATTCAAATGTATGCTAGTTCATAGGTAGCTATTTATGATGTTCATTTTGTAACTTTCGTATGTATAATGTGCTTTACAACACAACATGAACTATACTCACGTTTATATTCGATTGCTAAAGCGATGCATTGTCTGGAGTTCAAAATACTAACTATGTGGATCAATTGTGTCGAATAATAACATAGACATGCTCAAATTCGATAGAATCTACATGTCTGATGGATCAATGACCGTTCCTTACGCGAACTGCAAATATCATGATCCCATCCTAATATTTGGATACAATTTATACCTTTAATCAATGTGTACAGCAGTCTTGTACGTGTAGTTTCACTCTCCATCGGTGGTCTCTCACACATGCTCACACACTCTCTCCCGAGGTGTCTTTCTCGCACACATGCTCTCGATATAATCCTCCCTCCCTCTCGTAACCATTTACGACTGTTTTCACTAACCTTTATCACAAGCACTCTTCCTCTCGCAAGCACACACACGCACAATCCCCATCGACCCTTTCTATATACATAGACCTGCCTACGTGTCTCCTGTACGCACATTATCTTTAGGCTTGTCTCTCACGCATTGTCTCATACCTCTCTTCCTAATCGACGAGTATGATTCTAGCAGATCATTCTGTAGGATGCCCCTTAAAGTTAGGTTGGATGAATAGTAATATCAGAGATAAAGGGGTTACCTTAGTCCAAGAACCTAGGGTTAGAAATCCTATCCGGCTTTGTTAGTGGACATAGAGTCCTTCACAATTATGCTATCTTTGTCTTGTACGACTAGTCATCCATGTGTCTCCCTAAATGCGTCACGGGCCGACCAATGTGGCGCAGGACGGAACCGAACGAAGGGCCTCACCTCGACCCACCGTACCTCACGTGGTGACACACCCTCTGCCCCACGTCTCGTTATCTTCTCACACCCACACATACCAACACAGACACCACACACAAAAAATATATTCTCCTGGTGACTCTATCCACTCCCTCCTTGCATATAGACACTCAAGGGAATCTCTCGCCGTGATGTCATATTCGCCTCTCTCTCTAGATCACTCTCATTTCTCATGCTATCTCTCCCACGCCCCCCTGTCAGCCCCTCTATCCATGCCTCTCTTGAATACGTAATACACACATACCTCTCTAGGCCCTGCCAAATGCATCAACTACACATTCACACATGTTACATCACGTACCCCATTGATCTAAAAAGCCCTCTCTTCACATTTATTTCGCATACAACATTCCTTTTGAATAAAGTGTGGCCAAAAAAATATTTTAGAATTTCTACATATATACAACATTACAGAGTTATATGGAGGAGTATGAACGCTTGCATTGCATGGTGCCCACAATGATATTTATTCCGCACTGTGAATTTGTATATTTTTATACTATATATAAAGTTAGTCATAATAAAGAGAAACGAAGAGCATCTCTCTCTCTCCATCTCATACCCCCCTCTATGCCCCTTTCACGTACGCACACAAACTATCTCCAGGTCCTCTAAAAGTAAGCCCCCAGCACATTGATACATCTCCGTCGTATCTACTTTTCCAAACACTTTTGCCCTTGTTTTGGACTCTAACTTGCATGATTTGAATGGAACTAACCCGCACTAATGGTGTTTTCAGTAGAATTGCTATGGTGTTATTTATGTGAAGAAACAGAAGTTCTCGGAATGACCTGAAACTTCACGAAACATCTTTTTGGAAATAATAAAAAATCCTTGCAAAAGATGAAGACCAGGGGGCCCACCACCTGTCCACGAGGTGGGGGGTGACGGTGTCCTGGACTAGGGGGTACTCATCACGTCGTCTCCCGATCAGTTGGATTGGGCCGAGGACCCCCATGGCCGCATACTCATGGGCCAGTTCGGACAGCTGCCGCATACAAGGAAGATTCCACAAGACTTGGCGATCAAGACAAGGACTCCTCCCCACCGGCGTATTCGGCTAGGACTCTTGTTATCCCAGGCCTCTGGTGCATTATATAAACTAGGGCTAGGCTAGTCGATAGAGATATACATACAATCATACCATAGGCTAACTTCTAGGGTTCAGCCTCTCCGATCTCGTGGTAGATCTACTCTTGTACTACCCATATCATCAATATTAATCAAGCAGGACGTAGGGTTTTACCTCAATGAAGAGGGCCCGAACCTGGGTAAAACATCGTGTCCCCTGCCTCCTATTACCATCCGCCTTAGACGCACAGTTTGGGACCCCCTACCCGAGATCCGCCGGTTTTGACACCGACATTGGTGCTTTCATTGAGAGCTCCGCTGTGTGATCGGCAAAAAGGCCGATGGCTCGCCTGCAGATCAACTGCGACTTCGGCATCTTCGTCACCAGCTCGACTGGCCACCTTGGTTTGACCAAGAACTGCGCCTCGTGTTCGGATCACCATGTTCGGACGAGGGCCTTCATCAAACATCAACTCCGATCTCTATCAAGATCAGGGAGGAATCATCCATGGAGCTTGAGGGCTCAACGTCAACATTGCCCTCGGGCGGCCATGCTGTTTTTATGAACAACGAACTTGTATTCGCCGTGACCGCCTCCTCGAGCGTCGGTTTGACGATTGCTTTGGTGGAATAGTGAGGAATTACATCTACAACATCCATGCAAAATTTCGTCGAGTTCTGATGGAGGAATTTCCGACAATCTATGATATACCGGAGCCCTGCCAAATCTAGACGAGAATCTGGACGAGTTTAGGGTGTGGTCTCCAGAGCCTAGCTCGGAGGTCCTTTGGAAGATCCAACCGTTCATCCACTGCGTAATTCCCATATCTACCACCCCTCCAAATTTCAGCTCGATCCGACGGTTCAAACTCTGGGAACCTTCCGATGAGTGGATCAATTTTCGGATCCGTTTTCTGCGCGAATACGGATCCGACCCGAATTCATGTTTCTTTATGAACGTGACATTGGACAACATTTTAGAGGAATTCTCTTTTAGGGTATTGTGCGTTGTTTTTAAACACGTGCCCGTAAATTTTTAAGCCTCCCTTGAGGTCACCTTCATCATCATGCTGGTGTCAAACCAGTCCGGCGATATTGCCCCAAGGCTGCCGACCTGCGCTAGACACGTCGACACTTTGTTGAGCCGAGCTCAACTTCTTCGGATCATGATCTCGGCAAGCCGAACAAGAGTCCGGCATCGCGAAGGATAAATCATCACCAACATCGCCGCCCCACGGATTACACGGAGCGGGCATACCGGCATCGCCGCACGGTCACTTCATCAAGCCGGCATCGACCACGTCACGACCTGCATCGGCAGGGCCGCGCTATTGCTTCTTCAAGCTGGTGTCCATCACGCCGACCTACTTCGACTCATCGGCTGACATTGAGGCTTTGACATCTCGGCTGGACCGGGGGCTTCCCCATCTCTTCATCAACCTACTCCAGAGACTTCGGCGTCACTAGCCGACCAGCTCCGTCACGTTAGCTGGACCGAGGGCTTTGCCTCGGCGAGCCAACCTTTGCTAGAATCGCCATACCATCGCTTTATCGCCCATTAGGCAATGGGTGTGCGGATCGAGTCCCAATTTTGGGAATCATCTTTCTTCGGACTGCTACAACAAATAAACCAGGTGCTATTAATCCTAGTATTTTTTGCTTGTTTGGGTTCATTTTTCCCAAGGAATTATTACTCTGGTTTGTCCATCATATGAACACAGGTATATCAAATGGTGGCCACATTAACGACGGCCGCATGGTGGTTCGGTCAGTTTCCGTATATAGTCCGGCGAACGCCGCATCCGGAACTCAGACCGACCTGTGAATTCAGGCTTTGCCACACCTTTACCGCATCACGCCGACGCCCTGCATCGACATTGACTTCGGCGCCAAGCCATATTTCTTTTATTACTCACTTTGCATAAATTATTTATTATGCAACGATTTTTTTAATTATTATTACTATTATCTCCAATTTGCACTATTTTTTGTGCACAGGAAAATGATCCGGGGACTTCGGCATCATTGTGCCGGTCCGTATTGACCGTGCTACGTCACCACTTGGGCGTGTCGAGCTCTCCGCTCCGCCACCTCGGGACCGGCTTGGGGGATGGAACCTCGTCCCGCATCAAGCTCGGACCGCGTCATCAATGCCGAACACATTAACCAGCTAAGTCGCTTTCATGCTCAAAGTTTTAATTTTTAACTTGTGTTCGGTTCGACCAAGCATTATACTTTTTTGGAAAAAACTTGCTTGTAAAAAATTTTCTTGTCCAAACTTTGTTTGTGACACACATATTCAAATACCCCGTTTATTTGGGGGCTTCCTTTATGAAGCTTTTCCTCTTGCATATGATTATACTTGTACGGGTTCGTTCCTTGTTCGTGTATTACGCCACAATATGCACCATATTAACTTAAGCGATTTGCAAGCTGGGTTGCCTGGCTCCTGTGCTTACCCCTACGTTCCCGATTGTTCGGCTAGGGAGTAAAGGGAGCACCTCTGCGATTGTCACGACCGGGTCCTCCGAGCTCTGACCTCAGACTGGGTGAAGCCGAAAGCTAGCGCTCTTATTGTTTTCAATCATGGTCGGCACACAACGGAACTCATGAGTACAAAAAATCTATTGCACAAGTCTCATAGTAATAATGAGCACCGAAGAAAGGTATCGGTGGGGGTACTATTTTCTTCGAAGATGCTTCTTACACTTCGTCTGTAATATATCATAAGTTCGCTGAGCGCGCTTTGTCTGTTACAGCCTTATGGCCCGGTTGCCTGGTTATCAGAAACACTGTCGATATTCTCGATAGGTGGAGTACATAACACTTTTTGGTCCTTGACCGAAGAGGGAGAAGTCGACGGTCGGTTAAGACGCATTTAAAGTTTGGTTGAACAAAGATATACGTACTTCGGTACATACAATCATTATCAATAAAATCTTTTACCCAAGTCACTTGGGGGCTCTTAAAATTTATATGAGCTATTTTATAGTAAATGTGTTTTCTTCTTGGTCGTTGCAAAGTCTTTTTCTATCGCTCCTTTTTCGACATGAGTGTGTGGTCAATAGCCAGATAACCCATTTTCTCTCTAGTGACCGCTCGAGTTTAGTTCGCTAAACTGGTCTAACGAGAAGCACTCCGCCTTCGGGATAGGAGGCTGCTGCCGTAGGCTGACCCGCTTGAAGTCTTGAGATCGGATGTGTAATGTTAAAGCACGACAGAAGCACTCTTTTTTTTTCTAAGACCAATTTTCGGATTGGCACCGAACACTTGATCTTGTTCGGACGTCAAGTTTTTACTAACGTTTTTTGGTTTTCCAAGCTTATGGCACTTTTAAACTATTTGTGTGTTTTCAGCACAAGTCTTGCAGTGCAATGCCAGACACCTTTATAGATTCGGCAAAAATATTCTCGGATATTGCTATATATGCATCGGTTTCGAATTGTGTCTTCGGTCAATAGTTGGGTTGCCCGGCTCCTGCACTTGCTTCCTACGTTCCGCTTTGTTCGACTAGGCATGCAAAAGGAGAACCACTGCGATTGTGCTTCCAGCTCACATGGTTAAGCACCTCAGTGGAGAAAGCCGAAAACTGACTGTCACAATAAGCGTAAACTGGTCAGCGATCCGATGACTGTGTTAAATGACGGGCCACTCATAACAATGGCCGAAGTGTTTACGGCTTGACCTCGACTGTCGCCGAACACTACCGGGGGCTATTAACTGGCCTCCCAAACTAAATCCTCGATATTTTCTCTTACATTAGAGCTGAGGTTTCATGATCATGCTTAGCATGACAACCCAAAGAAAGAAACCGATAGCGGGACTATTTTCTTTGGAAGACATTTCTTATGTTAAACCGTAATATAACATATCTCTCTGCGTACCTTTGTTTATAAAACCATATGGCCAGATTGCCTTGTTTGTCGTAAATCTTTGCCCTCATAAAAATGCTTTATAAAGTAGGACAAACACTCCTCGGCTACTGGCCGAGGAGGTGGGAGCCGATGGTCGGTCAACAAAGTTTTGTACAATGCGGATCCGAGCATTAATGACGTAAAGTACTTGGATACATAGAGTCATTACACATAATTTGTGATTTTACTATGGATATCGATCCTTAATTCGGCCACCCGTGCCCGCATTAAGGCTCAAGGGCTACTGGGCTTCGGGCTTATTATTTACAAATATTAAAGGAGCACATCGATCCCCTGATCTGGTGTTGCCACCCGACCATTGTCTCGGGGGCTACTGCATTGCATGTCCAATGCAGAAAATTTTATGTGCAATATAGTTTCCGAGGAGATTTTGATCCTCAGGTTGGTCGGCCGCACCCAAGCTGAGTCTCGAGGACTGAGCACGCCGCTTTTTGTGTCCCGAAGTATTCTGCCGAGCTAGGAGTTAATCCTCAGACCGATTTTGCAAATCAACCTGAGTCTCAGCGGCTACTGGGATTAGCGGTCTTATGTCATCCTTCAGGTGCATCTCGGGTTTTAGACCGATGCACACCTTGAGGGCTACTAGCTATATATCTCGGCAGAGAATAAATTGCACCAATAAAAAATATTGACAAAAATCGGCCCACAGTCGGGGTGGTGGACCACCTCGGAAGCAGTCCAGCATAAAGCTCGGGCCCTAGTGGCTAGCTCCATAGAGGGCATTTCCAGTATTAAGCTCGGCTAAACTCCTTCAACTTTTTTGGACCAAGCTGATCTATGACATCTTGGATATAGTCTGGCGTTGGAGCTTGGACACAGTCCGGCGTTGGAGCTCGGATATATTTCGGCGTTGGAGCTCGGAAGCAGTCCGGCATTAGTGCTCGGCTGCAAAAGATACCTCGAATGCTATCCGGCGTTAGAGCTCGGACGCAAGAGGACACTGCCTCCCGGGAACAACTTCAAACCCGAGGTGTGGCCTAAAAATAACAAGGTATTGATAAAGGCCGGAAACTTAAAGGGGCTCCTCGGATACCCGACGTGTAAACTCGTCGAATGCATTTCGGCGATCCTCAAGATCGAAGATGGGAAGATTTGTTGAACCAGTTTCCAAGACCGACAACCGAAGATGAAGAACAGTTTGGAAGAATCGAGGAGCGTTCCTAACTTGAAGACCGGTTCAGGGGGCTACTGACGGTGTCCTGGACTAGGGGGTACTCATCACGTTGTCTCCCGATCAGTTGGATTGGGCCGAGGACCCCCATGGCCGCATACTCATGGGCCAGTTCGGACAGCTGCCGCATACAAGGAAGATTCCACAAGACTTGGCGATCAAGACAAGGACTCCTCCCCACCGGCATATTCGGCTAGGACTCTTGTTATCCTAGGCCTCTGGTGCATTATATAAACCAGGGCCAGGCTAGTCGATAGAGATATACATACAATCATACCATAGGCTAGCTTCTAGGGTTCAGCCTCTCCGATCTCATGGTAGATCTACTCTTGTACTACCCATATCATCAATATTAATAAAGCAGGATGTAGGGTTTTACCTCCATTAAGAGGGCCCGAACCTGGGTAAAACATCGTGTCCCCTGCCTCCTGTTACCATCCGCCTTAGACGCACAGTTCGGGACCCCCTACCCGAGATCCGCCGGTTTTGACACCGACAGGGGGCGCGCCCCCTACCTCATGGGCCCCCTGGAGCTCCTCCGACCTCAACTCCAACTCTATATATTTGGTTTCGGGGAGAAAAAAATCAGGGAGAAGAAATCATCGCGTTTTACGATACGGAGCTGCCGCCAAGCCCTAAAACCTCTCGGGAGGGCTGATCTGGAGTCCGTTCGGGGCTCCGGAGAGGGGAATCCGTCGCCATCGTCATCATCAACTATCCTCCATCACCAATTTCATGACGCTCACCGCCGTGCATGAGTAATTCCATCGTAGGCGTGTTGGGCAGTGATGGGTTGGATGGGATCTATCATGTAATCGAGTTAGTTTTGTTAGGGTTTGATCCCTAGTATCCACTATGTTCTGAGATTGATGTTGCTATGACTTTGCTATGCTTAATGCTTGTCACTAGGGCCCGAGTGCCATGATTTCAGATCTGAACCTATTATGTTTTCATCAATATATGAGAGTTCTTGATCCTATCTTGCAAGTCTATAGTCACCTATTATGTGTTATGATCCGTTAACCCCGAAGTGACAATAATCGGGATACTTACCGGTGATGACCGTAGTTTGAGGAGTTCATGTATTCACTATGTGTTAATGCTTTGTTCCGGTACTCTATTAAAAGGAGGCATTAATATCCCTTAGTTTCTGTAAGGACCCCGCTGCCACAGGAGGGTAGGACAAAAGATGTCATGCAAGTTCTTTTCCATAAGCACGTATGACTATATTCGACATACATGCCTACATTACATTGATGAACTGGAGCTAGTTCGGTGTCACCCTAGGTTATGACTGTTACATGATGAACCGCACCCAACATAATTCTCCATCATTGATCCATTGCCTACGAGCTTTCCATATACTGTTCTTCGCTTATTTACTTTCCCGTTGCTATTGCTATCATCACTACAAAATACCAAAAACATTACTTTTGCTACTGTTACCTTTTGCTACCGTTACCACTACTATCATATTACTTTGCTACTAAACACTTTGCTGCATATATTAAATTTCCAGGTGTGGTTGAATTGACAACTCAGTTGCTAATACCTGAGAGTATTCTTTGGCTCCCCTTGTGTCAAATCAATAAATTTGGGTTGAATACTCTACCCTAGAAAACTGTTGCGATCCCCTATACTTGTGGGTTATCAAGACTATTTTCTGGCGCCATTGCCAGGGAGCATAGCTCTATTCTTTGAGTCACTTGGGATTTATATCTGCTTAACATTATGAAGAACTTGAGAGATCCAAAAACCAAGATTTATCCCTCAACTACGAGGGGAGGTAAGGAATTGCCATCTAGCTCTGCACTTGATTCACCTTATGTTTTGAGTAAGCTTGCGACACCTAAACCTGCTTCTGCTATTTGTTCTGATATGTTGCATGTTATTGATGATGCCACTTCTGCTATGCATGATACTTATGATGAAACTACTTCTATGCTTGATACTACTGTGCCACTTGGTGAATTTCTTGATGAACAACTTGCTAGGGTTAGAGAGAGTGAAAATATTGAATCTGATAATACTGATGAAAGTGATGATGAAGACTTGCCCATTATTCCTAAGGGTTATGTTTTTGATAAAGATGCTTCTTTAGCTATTTTAGCTTGCAAAGATAGATACGAACTCAAGAGGTTTTTAGCTAAATGGAAGCAGCAATCTCTAGATGCTAGAATGAAACCTGACCCTAGTTTTGCTACTTCACCTATCCGTGTTACCGATAAGGATTATGAATTCTCTGTTGATCCTGATATAATTACTTTGGTTGAATCTGATCCTTTTCATGGCTATGAATCTGAAACTGTTGTGGCACATCTTACTAAATTAAATGACATAGCTACCCTGTTCACTAATGATGAGAGAACTCGTTACTTTTATATCCTTAAAATATTTCCATTCTCATTAAAGGGTGATGCTAAGATATGGTTTAATTCTCTTGATCCTGGTTGTGTGCGTAGTCCCCAGGATATGATTTATTACTTCTCTGCTAAATATTTTCCCTGCTCATAAGAAACAAGCTGCTTTAAGGGATGTATATAATTTTGTGCAAATTGAAGAAGAGAGTCTCCCACAAGCTTGGGGGAGGCTTCTCAAATTACTTAATGCTTTGCCTGATCATCCTCTTAAGAAAAATGAAATACTTGATATCTTTTATAATGGACTAACCGATGCCTCCAGAGATTACCTGGATAGTTGTGCTGGTTCTGTTTTCAGGGAAAGAACACCAGATGAAGCTGAAATTCTATTGAATAATATGCTAACAAATGAAAATAATTGGACACCTCCTGAGCCAGTTCCTGAGCCTATTCCTAAACCAACTCCAAAGAAGAGAGGTATTCTATTTCTCAGTCCTGAAGATATGCAAGAGGCAAAGAAATCTATGAAAGAAAAAGGTACTAAAGCTGAAGATGTTAAGAATTTACCTCCTATTGAAGAAATACATGGTCTTAATTTACCGCCTGTTGAAGAAACATATGATCTTAATCCATTACCTACTGAAGAAACTCATGGTCTTGATAACCCGACACAGGTAGTAAAGGTAAATTCTCTCTATAGATATGATAAAGCTGAAATCCCATTTACTAAATTTGCTAGCCCATGCTTAGATGAGTTTGATAAATTTATGGTTAAGCAAGAAAACTTCAATGCTTATTTTGGTAGACAATTGAAATACAATTCAAATATGCTTGAACACTTGGGTGATTATATGGCTAATATCAAAGGTGAACTTAAACTTATTAGCAAACATGCTTCTATGGTTACCACTCAAGTAGAACAAGTACTTAAAGCTCAAGATGATTTGCTCAATGAATTGAATAGTAAGAATAATGATTATGCTGTTAGAGTGGCTACTAGAACTGGTAGAATGACTCAGGAACCTTTGTATCCTGAAGGCCATCCTAAGAGAATTGAGCAAGATTCTCAGAGAAATAATGTGGATGCACCTAGTCCTTCTAAAAAGAAGAAAACGAAAAATGATAGGACTTTGCATGCTTCTAGTGAACCTATTACTGAAACACCTGAGAATCCAAATGATATTTCTATCTCTGATGCTGAAACACAATCTGGTAATGAACCTAAAACTAGCGATAATGTTAATGACAATGTTCATGATGATGTTCAACCTAGTAATGATAATGATATAGAAATTGAACCTGCTGTTGATCTTGATAACCCACAATCAAAGAATCAACGCTATGATAAGAAAGACTTTGTTTCTAGGAAACATGGCAAAGAAAGAGAACCATGGGTTCAAAAACCCATGCCTTTTCCTCCCAAACCATCCAAGAAAAAGGATCATGAGGATTTTGTGCGCTTTGCTGAAATGATTAGACCTATCCTTTTGCGTATGCGATTAACTGATATGCTTAAAATGAACCCTTATGCTAAGTATATGAAAGATATTGTTACTAATAAAAGAAAGATACCGGAAGCTGAAATTTCCACCATGCTTGCTAATTATACTTTTGAGGGTGGAATACCAAAGAAACTTGGAGATCCAGGAGTACCTGCTACGTCTTGAGCTTGCGTTGGTTTTCCCTGAAGAGGAAGGGATGATGCAGCAGAGTAGCGTAAGTATTTCCCTCAGTTTTTGAGAACCAAGGTATCAATCCAGTAGGAGGCCACGCTCAAGTCCCTCGTACCTGCACAAAACGATAGCTACTCGCAACCAACGCGATTAGGGGTTGTCAATCCCTTCACGGTCACTTACGAGAGTGAGATCTGATAGATATAATATTTTTGGTATTTGTGGTATAAAGATGCAAAGTAAAAAGTAAAGGCAAAGTAAAAAGCAAAGCAAGATTAAAGTGATGGAGATTGATATGATGAGAATAGACCCGGGGGCCATAGGTTTCACTAGTGGCTTCTCTCAAGAGCATAAGTATTCTATGGTGGGTGAACAAATTACTGTTGAGCAATTAACAAAATTGAGCATAGTTACGAGAATATCTAGGCATGATCATGTATATAGGCATCACGTCTGTGACAAGTAGACCGAAACGATTCTGCATCTACTACTATTACTCCACTCATCGACCGCTATCCAGCATGCATCTAGAGTATTAACTTAAAAACAGAGTAACGCCTTAAGCAAGATGACATGATGTAGAGAGATAAATTCATACAATATGAAATAAACCCCATCTTGTTATCCTCAATGGCAACGATGCAATACGTGCCTTGCTACCCCTTCTGTCACTGGGAAAGGACACCGCAAGATCGAACCCAAAGCTAAGCACTTCTCCCATGGCAAGAACTACCAATCTAGTTGGCCAAACCAAACGGATAATTCGAAGAGACTTGCAAAGATAACCAATCATACATAAAAGAATTCAGAGAAGATTCAAATATTATTCAAAGATAGACTTGATCATAAACCCACAATTCATCGATCTCAACAAACACACCGCAAAAAGAAGATTACATTGAATAGATCTCCACAAGAGAGAGGGAGAACTTTGTATTGAGATTCAAAGAGAGAGAAGAAGCCATCCAGATACTAACTATGGACCCGAAGGTCTGAGGTAAACTACTCACACTTCATCAGAGGGGCTATGATGATGTAGAAGCCCTCCGTGATGACGACCCTCTTCCGGCGGAGCTCCGGAACAGGCCCCAAGATGGGATCTCATGGATACAGAAAGTTGCGGCGGTGGAATTAGGTTTTTGGCTCCTGTTCTGATCGTTTGGGGGTACGTAGGTATATATAGGAGGAAGGAGTACGTCGGTGGAGCACCGGGGGGCCCACGAGGCAGGGGGCGCGCCCTAGGGGGGGGGGCGCCCCCACCCTCGTGGCCTCCTCTTTGACTCCTTGGAGTAGGGTCCAAGTCTCCTGGATCACGTTCGGTGAGAAAATCACGTTCCCGAAGATTTTATTCCGTTTGGACTCCGTTTGATATTCTGTTTCTCCAAAACACTGAAATAGGCAAAAAACATCAATTCTGGGCTGGGCCTCCGGTTAATGGGTTAGTCCCAAAAATAATATAAAAGTGGAAAATAAAGCCCAATATAGTCCAAAACTATAGATAATATAGCATGGAGCAATCAAAAATTATACATACGTTGGAGACGTATCAGGCATCCCCAAGCTTAATTCCCACTCGTCCTCGAGTAGGTAAATGATAAAATAAGAATTTTTGATGCGGAGTGCTACTTGGCATAATTTCAATGCAAATCTTCTTAATTGTGATATGAATATTCATATTAGAAAGATTCAAGACAAAAGTTTATATTGACATAAAAATAATAATACTTCAAGCATAGTAACAAAGCAATTATGTCTTCTCAAAATAACATGGCCAAAGAAAGTTATCCCTACAAAATCATATAGTCTGGCTATGCTCCATCTTCACCACACAAAGTATTTAAATCATGCACAACCCCGATGACAAGCCAAGCAATTGTTTCATACTCTAACTTTTTCAAAACTCTTTCAATCTTCACGCAATACATGAGCGTGAGCCATGGATATAGCACTATAGGTGGAATAGAATTGTGGTTGTGGAGAAGACAAAAAGGAGGGGAAGAGAGTCTCACATCAACTAGGCGTATCAACGGGCTATGGAGATGCCCATCAATATATATCAATGTGAGTGAGTAGGGATTGCCATGCAACGGATGCACTAGAGCTATAAATATTTGAAAGCTCAACAAAATAAACTAGTGGGTGTGCATCCAACTTGCTTGCTCACGAAGACCAAGGGCAATTTGAGGAAGCCCATCATTCGAATATACAAGCCAAGTTCTATAATGTAAAATTCCCACTAGTATATGAAAGTGATAACATGAGAGACTCTCTACTATGAAGATCATGGTGCTACTTTGAAGCACAAGTGTGGTAAAAGGATAGTAGCACTGCCCCTTTTTATTTATTTTCTTTTTTGGGCCTTCTTTTATTCTTTGGCCTTTCCCTCTTTTTTTATTTGGGACAATGCTCTATTGGATGATGATCATCACACTTTTATTTATTTACAACTCAATGATTACAACTCGATTCTAAAATAAAGTATGACTCTATATGGATGCCTCCCACGGTGTATCGGGATACGCAATGAATCAAGAGTGACAAGTATGAAGAAATTATGAACGATGGCTTTACCACAAATACTATGTCAACTACATGGTCACGCTAAGAAATATGACAATGATGAATGTGTCATGATGAACTGTAATGACCCGACCCAATATCGGTCAAGTCTTTGTGTAGCTGTACCATCCCAAGATCATGCTGGCACACACAGTACATTGATGAAAAGATTCAAAGTTCAATCACACCTGAATTTATTACACGATTCTCATATCGAGTCTTTATTACAATAGAATAAATTCAGCCGAAGGCCAACTCATGAGAAATAAACTAAATAAGCTGCGGAAGCGTAGACGAATAGCGAGTCCATCCGACTCCATAGGGCAATCGCCAAGCGTGGATCATAGCCTCACTCCTGGTCGAAAAACTCCTCTGCAACATAAGACGTTGCAGCCGTGTAGGTCAGCATTTTGAATATGCTGGCAAGTCATAGAGAGAACAACAATAATAATGCTAACACTATATGCAATTTGGCTGTGGGGCTCTAAGTTTTATGTTTTTGCGAAAAAGCCAAATTTTCCCTATGACAAAAGGACTTTCTTGCAATTACTACAAAATGTTGGTTGTTATTGAGATGGTTCCGCCAACCAATGTCTCATTCCCAATTATTAAATAACCCCTCAATTAATTTATTAAGTTCGGTGTTGAGATTTCCGAAATACTCCAATTTCCAGAGGCTCATCTGTCTATAACCGGGGACACGGCTAATCGATTAGGTTGTTACTCTGCAGAGTCTTGTGCACTTTACCCGCAAGAATCGTTCCCTCCTTTATGTCCTCGCACTGCCTGGTGTTTGAAGACGGGATGAACGAAATAGGGTCTTCCGTAGAGTTTCTCTGAGCACTGCCGGTACCCATCCATGTCCTACCGTTCTTCTACATCTGCTAGCACTGTCCGTCTAGAGTCACGCCTAGGGTCAACCCAGCCAGAGCCCATAATGGCTTGCAGCTGCACAGGTAAGCTTCCGGTCAAGGGGTATCCATCCGTCTCTTCATGGCTGGGTGAAGCTTTCCGCAAGATGTCATGGCGCTTCTTCATGCATCCCGGCCATCCGCTGGTTTCTCCAGGGTGCCCGTCAACCGTCCTCCACCCAGTAGTGAATTTGAAGTCCATCTTGAGCTTGAAGTCATGGGGTTGTCATCATCTTGACTCTCACATCTCCCTTATGAATCACTCAACCAACCCCGTCTACGAGCATAGCAAAATAAACTACATCGTCCCGGGCAATGGTAACAAGGTGAATTGGGTTCATCCTACCTCATGATACTACTCAAGAACATAACTTAAAATTCTCCTACTGCGTGCATGGTGGGGAGGAATAATTCTAATGCAACAAAATCATAGGTATTGTAAAACATGATCAAATGACTTGCCTGGCTGACGGTCTTCAAACGCTAGTGACTTGAGATAGCAAGCTTCGCACTCCGGAAATTCTATCGAGTCAAACAATAGCACAAATAAGTACTTCACTAATGACATATCAGCAAACTGAAGGAAAACAAACAAGCATCAAAGAAAACTCGAGGAAAACAAAATCAAGGTTTCCATCACATCAAGCAACAACAAAGAAATAGTTTTAACCTACTAACACTTTTCTTTACAGATCCAAAACAATGGTTTTACTAACTAACATAAAGGAAAACTGTATACAAACTAGGTGCAAAAAGAATCAAACCAATATCTATTATAGAACTCCTGTTATACCTAAAACAAAACTAATAAGAAAATAAAATAAAACCTTTTATTTTGCTGTAAATAAATGTTCACTCTCTGTAACTACAGAAACTAATCTAAAATAAATTATAACATAGGAAAAATAAAATTTAAAAATAACTAGAACTGCAGAAAACAACAGCAAGATAAATAAACTAGAAAAGATTGTTTTCGCATAAAAACTATTTTTAATAAAGACTATAAATGCCCAAATAAATTCCTATTGCTAGGCAAGGTCAAAACAAAGCAGTGACAAAAAGAATCACTAAAATAAAATAATCCTAACTCAATTTATAGCAGAAAAACTAATCTGACTAAAACTAATATAAAACAATTTTTAAAAACCTAAACATGGCCGAATCTAATTTTCTACAGCAACTATAGGAAATTTGCAAACTAGAGCAAAAAGAATCAACTAAAAATATTAAATAACTTAAAAGATATAGATTTTACAAAACTGGAACTATTCTGTTTTAAAAACAGAAACTAAACTAAAACTAAACAAAAACTAACGCGCTAATGGGCCGAAACAGTGGGCGTTCTAACACTAAACAACGCTCATGCGTTGAATAGGCTAACACGCGTACGGTTTAATAATAAAATAACCGATCGGGCTGGTCTACACTAAACCGAACTAAACCGGAAATAAACCGTAAACTAAACCGATCTATTGAAAATAACCTAACCCTTCGCTAGTCTAATCTAAGCCGTACATTGCAGATCGAACGGTGGAGGGAGGTCCGGTGGCTTACAACGGCGACGATGGACGACGGCGGCTCGGGCGACGGTGGCGGGGGTGCTCCGGTGGTCCGGGGCGGTGGCGGAGTCGTCGGGCGGGTGCGGCAGCTCGAGTGGAGGTCGGGGATGGAGTCAGTGGAGCTCGGGGTCGACGGAGGCAGTCGGGGCGACTGCTCCCTGGTGAGCTGCAGCTCCGACGAGCGGCGGTCGAGCTCGGGGGCGACGGCTTCGGCGGTTCCTGGGCGATGAAAGGGTGTCAAAGAGGTGCAGAACGAACAGGAGGTTCGGGTGGTGTAGCTTGGAAGCAAGGGGAATGCTCACCGGTGGCAGGCGGGGCGGCGAACCGAGGCGGCGGCGGCGAGATGCGTTTGGCGAGGGCGAGAGCTACGGGTGGAGTTGGGGTAAGGTTTTTGGGGGGTTCGGAAGAGGAGATGTGTGGGTATTTATAGGACATAAGCGTGGGCGAGGGGTCGACTCGGGATCACGATCCCGAGAGGATCGCGGTGTCGGGCGCGCTCTGCGCGTGCTCCGGCGCGGCGTGTCGTGGGCGAGGGGTTAGGGATAGGGCGGGTCCCGCGGTTTGTGAGAGAGAGGGAGATCGAGAGAGAGGGAGAGCGATCGGGCGGCCGATCGGAACGGGGTCGACGCGTGTGGCGCGCTGGGCTGCGTCGGGTGGTCGGCTGGGCCGGTTGGCCTGGCTCGCGCCTGGGTCTTTTCCTTTTTTTTTGAATTAAGGCAGAGAGAGAGAGAGAGAGAAAATAAAATAAGAGAAATCTATAATATTTTATATAGGACATATATATATATATCAAAATTCTCACGGGAATTAATCCTATAGGGTGGACATTTTTATAGAGGCAAAACAGAAACTAAAAAAACATTTTCTGCAAACTCCAAATAAAATTCAAATTTGAATTCAAACCTTTTGGCAATATTTTCTTCTGACATTTTTGGAGTGTCATGTTAGCTCCTCTCATACTTTTTCTCAAGTATTTGTCAAGGATATTGAGGTAAATTTTCAAATGCCAAGTTGAATCCAAATTCAACCAAAACTCAAAAGCCTCTGAAAATTTCCAAATGTCACTCAAATCAAACAAAATGCATAGATGCTTAGCTAATAATTGTAAAACATTCCATATTGAAAATTTGGGATGTTACATGAACTAGATGGTGGAAAGTTGCATTGCAATATATCTCGGAATGGCTATGGAAATGCCATAATAGGTAGGTATGGTGGCTGTTTTGAGGAAGGTATATGGTAGGTGTATGATACCGGCAAAAAGTGCGCGGTATTAGAGAGGCTAGCAAATGTGGAAGGGTGAGAGTGCGTATAATCCATGGACTCAACATTAGTCATAGAGAACTCATATACTTATTGCAAAAATCTAGAAGTTATCAAAGCAAAGTATTACGCGCATGCTCCTAGGGGGATAGATTCGTAGGAAAAGAGCATCGCTCGTCCCCGACCGCCACTCATAAGGAAGACAATCAATAAATAAATCATGCTCCGACTTCATCACATAATGGTTCACCATACGTGCATGCTACGGGAATCACAAACTTTAACACAAGTATTCTTTAAATTCACAACTACTCAACTAGCATGACTTTAATATTATCACCTCCATATCTCAAAACAATTATCATGCTTCAATCTTTTCTTAGTATTCAACACATTCAAAAGAAAGTTTCACAAATCTTGAATACCAAGCATATTATTATTAAGCAAATTACCATGCTATTAAGACTCTCAAAATAATTTAAGTGAAGCATGAGAGATCAATAGTTTCTTTAAAACAAATCCACCACCGTGCTCTAAAAGATCTAAGTGAAGCACATAGAGCAAAATTATAACGCTCAAAAGATATACGTGAAGCACATAAAGCAAAACTACTTAGCTCAAAAGATATAAGTGAAGCACATGGAGCAAAACTACTTAGCTCAAAAGATATAAGTGAAGCACATGGAGCAAAACTACTTAGCTCAGAAGATATAAGTGAAGCACATAGAGTATTCTATCAAATTTTAATTCATGTATGGCTCGCTCAAAAGGTGTGTACAGCAAGGATGATTGTGGCATACTAAGACACAAAGACACAAATAATACAAGACGCTCCAAGCAAAACACATATCATGTTGGTGAATTAAAATATAGCTCCAAGTAAATTACCAATGGAAGTGGACGAAAGAGGGGATGCCTCCCGGGGCATCCCCAAGCTTTGACTTTTTGGTGTCCTTGGATTATCTTGGGGGTGCCATGGGCATCCCCAAGCTTAGGCTCTTTCCACTCCTTGTTCCATGATCCATCAAAAGAATTCACCCAAAACTAGAAAACTTCACAACACAAAACTCAAAATAGAAAACTCGTGAGCTCCGTTAGCGAAAGAAAACAAAAGACCACTTCAAGGTACTGTAATGAACTCATTCTTTATTTATATTGGTGTTAAACCTACTGTATTCAAACTTCTCTATGGATTATAAACTATTTTACTAGCCATAGATTCATCAAAATAAGCAAACAACACACGAAAAACAGAATCTGTCAAAAATAGAACAGTCTGTAGTAATCTGTAGCTAGAGTAAGATATGGAACCCCCAAAATTCTAAAATAAATTGCTGGACGTGAGGAATTTATCTATTAATCATCTAATTTTTTTAACTAAATAGCACTCTTCAAATAAAAATGACAGCAGTTCTCGTGAGCGCTAAAGTTTCTGTTTTTTACAGCTAGTTCAACAAGACTTTCCCCAAGTCTTCCCAACGGTTCTACTTGGCACAAACACTAATTAAACACAAAAAATACAATAAAAACAGAGGCTAAATAATTTATTTATTAAATAACAGCAAGGAAAAATATTGGGTTGTCTCCCAACAAGCGCTTTTCTTTAAAGCCTTATAGCTAGGCATTGATAATTTTAATGATGCTCACATGAAAGACAAGAATTGAAGCACAAAAGGAGCATAATAAAGCATGTGACAAACACATCTAAGTCTAACATACTTCCTATGCATAGGCATCTTATAGGCAAACAAATTATCAAGGCAAGCAAAAACTAGCATATGCAAGGAAGAGGAAAGAAACAGCAATCTCAACATAACGAGAGGTAATTTAGTAACATGAAAATTTCTACAACCATATTTTCCTCTCTCATAGTAATTAAATGTAGGATCATAAGCAAATTCAACAATATAGCTATCACATAAAATATTCTCAACATGATCCATATGCATGCAAAGTTGGCACTTTTCCATGATCCATATTCATGACCTTCCCAAACGCACTCTTATCAAAAACTTCATAAGTTTGAACATTCTCTAAATATGTGGGATCTAGAGTTGACATTCTTCCAAACCCACTTTCAATATTATTGCAAACATTATAATCAATCTCATATTCATCATGGGGTTTAAATAAATTTTCAAGATCAAAAGAAGAATCACCCCAATCATGATCATTGCAACAAGTAGAGGACATAACAAAACTAGCATCCCGAAGCTTAGGGTTTTGCATATTATCAGCACAATTTTCATTAATAGAATTTATAATAACATCATTGCAATCATGCTTATTATTAAAAGATCTATCGTGAATCACTTCATAACATACTTCATCGCAATTTTCAGATTCACGAATTTCAAGCAAAACTTCATAAAGATAATCTAGTACACAAAACTCACTAGCAATTGGTTCAACATAACTGGATCTCTTAAAAAGATTAGCAAGCGAATGAGGATCCATAATTCTTAGGTTCTCTGTTTAGTAATAAATAAATGACTATTCCAACCATACGAGCAAACAAAAAGCAAACGGGCCAGAAGCAAATACAGAGGGAGGATAGAGAGAGAGGGCGAATAAAACGGCAAGGGTGAAGTGGGGGAGAGGAAAACGAGAGGCAAATGGAAAGTAATGTAATGCAAGAGATAGGGATTGTGATGGGTACTTGGTATGTTGACTTTTTGCGTAGACTCCCCGGCAACGGCGCCAGAAATCCTTCTTGCTACGTCTTGAGCTTGCGTTGGTTTTCCCCAAAGAGGAAGGGATGATGCAGCAGAGTAGCGTAAGTATTTCCCTCAGTTTTTGAGAACCAAGGTATCAATCCAGTAGGAGGCCACGCTCAAGTCCCTCGTACCTGCACAAAACGATAGCTACTCGCAACCAACACGATTAGGGGTTGTCAATCCCTTCACGGTCACTTACGAGAGTGAGATCTGATAGATATAATATTTTTGGTATAAAGATGCAAAGTAAAAAGTAAAGGCAAAGTAAAAAGCAAAGCAAGATTAAAGTGATGGAGATTGATATGATGAGAATAGACCTGGGGGCCATAGGTTTCACTAGTGGCTTCTCTCAAGAGCATAAGTATTCTACGGTGGGTGAACAAATTACTATTGAGCAATTGACAGAATTGAGCATAGTTATGAGAATATCTAGGCATGATCATGTATATAGGCATCACGTCCGTGACAAGTAGACTGAAACGATTCTGCATCTACTACTGTTACTCCACTCATCGACCGCTATCCAGCATGCATCTAGAGTATTAAGTTAAAAACAGAGTAATGCCTTAAGCAAGATGACATGATGTAGAGAGATAAATTCATGCAATATGAAATAAACCCCATCTTGTTATCCTCGATGGCAACAATGCAATACCTGCCTTGCTGCCCCTTCTGTCACTGGGAAAGGACACCGCAAGATCGAACCCAAAGCTAAGCACTTCTCCCATGGCAAGAACTACCAATCTAGTTGGCCAAACCAAACGGATAATTCGAAGATACTTGCAAAGATAACCAATCATACATAAAAGAATTCAGAGAAGATTCAAATATTATTCATAGATAGACTTGATCATAAACCCACAATTCATCGGTCTCAACAAACACACCGCAAAAAGAAGATTACATCGAATAGATCTCCACAAGAGAGGGGGAGAACTTTGTATTGAGATTCAAAGAGAGAGAAGAAGCCATCTAGCTACTAACTATGGACCTGAAGGTCTGAGGTAAACTACTCACACTTCATCGGAGGGGCTATGATGATGTAGAAGCCCTCCGTGATGACGGCTCTCTTCCGGCGGAGCTCCGGAACAGGCCCCAAGATGGGATCTCGTGGATACATAAAGTTGCGGCGGTGGAATTAGGTTTTTGGCTCCTGTTCTGATCGTTTGGGGGTACGTAGGTATATATAGGAGGAAGGAGTACGTCGGTGGAGCACCGAGGGGCCCACAAGGCAGGGGGCGCGCCCTAGGGGGGGCGCCCCCCACCCTCGTGACCTCTTCTTTGATCCCTTGTAGTAGGGTCCAAGACTCCTGGATCACGTTCGGTGAGAAAATAACGTTCCCAAAGATTTTATTCCATTTGGACTTCGTTTGATATTCCGTTTATCCAAAACACTGAAATAGGCAAAAAAACAGCAATTCTAGGCTGGGCCTCCGGTTAATAGGTTAGTCCCAAAAATAATATAAAAGTGGAAAATAAAGCCCAATATAGTCCAAAACAGTAGATAATATAGCATGGAGCAATCAAAAATTATAGATACGTTGGAGACGTATCAGTACCCACTATACCATGCTCTATTAAAAGAAAATATGTTAGAACTGCTTTATGTGATCTTGGAGCCGGTGTTAGTGTTATGCCTCTCTCTTTATATCGTAGACTTGATTTGAATAAGTTGACACCTACGTAAATATCTTTGCAAATGGATGATAAATCAACTGCTATACCTGTCGGTATTTGTGAGGATGTGCCTGTTGTAGTTACAAACGTTACTATTTTAACGGACTTTGTTATTCTTGATATTCCCGAGGACGATAGTATGTCTATTATTCTTGGAAGACCCTTTTTGAATACTGCAGGGGCTGTTATTGATTGCACTAAAGGCAATGTCACTTTTCATGTTAATGGTAATGAGCATACGGTACACTTTCCGAGGAAACAACCTCAAGTCCACAATATCAATTCTATTGGAAAAATTCCATCGATTATATTTGGAGGTTCTGAATTTCCTCTTCCTACTGTCAAGAAGAAATATGATATTCTTATTATTGGGGATGTGCATATCCTCGTTGAGGTAACATAGTGTTATTCGAAATTTCTCCGGTTCCATGTTATTCGGAATGAGTTTGTTAACAAGACTTGATCAACCTTGTTAGTGGATTCCTTTTGATGAGCATGAGATGGATGAAACTAGAAGGCACAACCTTCTGTATCCCACTTTTACTTTCTGTTATTTATATTAAATAAAATAAAAATAGTATTTTCTGTCTGTTATCTGAATTATCCGTGCAATATAAAAATGTCCTGAAAATAAAAGTTCTCCAAATGCCCTGAAATTTAAATACGATTTTTTCTGGAATATTTGAGAATATTTGGCACTGAGAACACAACAGGTGGAGCTGGCACCTGGCCATGAGGGTCAGGGCGCGCCCTACTCCCCTGGGCACAACCTTCACTCCTGCCTCGTGGGCTCACGATGGCCCTCCTCCACTTATCCTTTCACCCACACACTCCTTCTTCCTCCCATAAACACGAATAACCAGCTCAAACCCGAGTCCAAGCTCATTTTGCTGCCATTTTGATCTCCTTGCTCAAAGCACCTCTCACAAAACTGCTTGGGGAGATTGTTCCTTGGTATGTGACTCCTCCATTGGTCCAATTAGTTTTTGTTCTAGTGATTTATTCATTGCAAATTTGTGCTGCCTAGGTGACCATGTTCTTGAGCTTACATGTCAAATTTATATGGTTCCAAGTAGTTTTGATGCATGATATAGGCTCTAGGCACTTGTAGGAGTAGTTGCTATCAATATTATTGAGTTTGGTTTACTTTTATTTTGAAGTTACTAAAGATTTTCAGAATTTTTCAGAGGAAGAAATATGCTTAGGAAAATGTTCACCACCAGTTTACCTAGACTTTAATGCTATGGTTCACCACCAGTTTGTCGAGAGGAATGAATCACCTCTCCAGTATCGACTAATCTTTGTCATACGGCATGCTGTCCGTATTACTCTCCCTGCTCCTGCCTTGTTTGATTATCAGGCAAAAGGAAGATATGTTATTACCAGAGAAGAGACAGATGAGTACGAGAGGAGAGCGGAGGCCGCTCGTCGCCACGCTGCAGCTCAGGAGGCGATAGCCGCTGCATCGCAGTACGACCCCAACTACTATTATGGATATCCGCCAGGCCAGCCGTGGCCATAGACCAACTTAGGCCAAAAGCCTAAGCTTGGGGTAGTACGTATTTCCCACCGACATTACATTTATATTCACACACTCATTGCTATATGTCGGTGCTCATACTTTTCCATTGTATCATCCATGCTAGTTTATTTTTCTTTTTATGCTTTCTTCTTGTGTGTTTAATAAACCTTAAGAAAAACCCAAAAAATTAGTTGTAGCTTTTAATTAGTTTACTTTCCATGCTTGTAGTAGTAATTAAAAAGAAAACCCAAAAATATTTCCTGTTCTTCTTTTGCTTGTTGGGAGCTTTCCCGTGTAAATAGTTTTATTTCTTTTCTTTTCTTTGGGGGTCGATAGGAGAAGACCATGATTAAATTGTTGAAGTGGCTCTTATATGCATTATTGTTGATCTGACAAAAGAGCCCATATTGCCTTGTCTTCTCCTGTTTATTGAATGCTTGCAGATTCTAGCTTAGTCCAATGCACGCGCAGTATTATTATTATTCACATCGTTCAGTCGTGCAAGTGAAAGGCAATTATGACGATATATGATGGACTGACTGAGATGAGAAAGGCTGGTATGAACTCGACCTCTTTTGTTTTTGTAAATATGATTAGTTCATCGTTCCTGATTCAGCCTATTATGAATAAACAGGTTTGCAATGACAACTAGAGATCATAGTTTCTTGTGCCATGCTTGATTAGCTGGGAGCTTATAATGGTTTACCTTGCGTGCCAACATGCTATCAAAATGGTTGTGATGTGGTTTGATAGGGTGGTATCCTCCTCTGAATGATTTAAGTGACTTGACTTGGTGCATGTTCACGCATGCAGTTGAAACAAAATCAACATAGCCTTCACGATATTTATGTTCATGGTGGATTATATCCTACTCATGCTTGCATTCGGTGTTGATTAATTTTAATGCATGTTCATGACTGTTGTCACTCTCTAGCTGGTCGCTTCCCAGTCTTTTGCTAGCCGTCACCTGTACTAAGCGGGAATACTGCTTGTGCATCCAACTCCTTAAACCCCAAAGTTATTCCATATGAGTCCACCATACCTACCTATATACAATATCTACCTGCCGTTCCAAGTAAATTTGTATGTGCCAAACTCTAAACCTTCAAATAAATATCATGTTTTGTATGCTCGAGAGGAGTGGACTCATGTATCAACTAGGGTTGTCCGTATCTTCCATGTTAGGCGGGTTATTCTCAAGAGGAGTGGACTCCGCTCCTCACTCACGAGAAAGTGGCTGGTCACCGGGATGCCCAGTCCCATGCTTTATGCAAACTAAATCAAAATAATTGCAAAAAAACTCCCCCTGGGACTCTTGTTAGTTGGAGGCACTGTTGTTTCGAGCAAGCCATGGATTGATGCTTGTTGGTGGAGGAGTATAAACTTTACCATTCTGTTTGGGAACCGCCTATAATGTGTGTAGCATGGAAGATATCGCCATCTCTTGGTTGTTATGTTGACAATGAAAGTATACCACGCAAAAATATTATTCATCTCTATTTCAAAACCGAGCTCTGGAACCTCTGCAAATCCCTGCTTCCCTCTGCGAAGGGCCTATCTATTTACTTTTATGCTGAGTCATCATCCTCTTATTAAAAAGCACCAGTTGGAGAGCACCGCTGTCATTTGCATTCATTACTGTTAGTTTACATTGAGTATGACTTGACTGGATCTCTTTTACCATGAATTACAATGTCTAGTCAGTCCTTGATCTTTAAAGGTGCTCTGCATTTATGTTTTGCGGTCTCAGAAAGGGCTAGCGAGATACCATCTTGTTATATCATATTATGATTGTTTTGAGAAAGTGTTGTCATCCGAGATGTATTATTATTGCTCGCTACTTGATTATGCCATTGATATGAGTAAGCTTGAGACCTAAGCGTTATTGTGAATGTGGTTAGTCATAATCTTTGCTGCAAACTTGAATGCTGGATTTACATATTTACAACAACAAGAGCAAACAGAGTCTGTAAAAGTTTTTCTTTATCACTTTCAGTTTATCAACTGAATTGCTTGAGGACAAGCAAAGGTTTAAGCTTGGGGGAGTTGATACGTCTCCGTCGTATCTACTTTTCCAAACACGTTTGCCCTTGTTTTGGACTCTAACTTGCATGATTTGAATGGAACTAACCCGGACTAATGCTGTTTTCAGTAGAATTGCTATGTTGTTATTTATGTGCAGAAACAAAACTTCTCGGAATGACCTGAAACTTCACGGAACATCTTTTCGGAAGTAATAAAAAATCCTTGCAAAAGATGAAGACCAGGGGGCCCACCACCTGTCCACGAGGGTGGGGGGCGCGCCTGCCCCCCTAAGACGCGCCTGCCCCCCTAAGGCGCGCCCCTACCTCGTGGGCCCCCTGGAGCTCCTCCGACCTCAACTCCAACTCTATATATTTGGTTTCGGGGAGAAAAAACCAAGGAGAAGAAATCATCGTGTTTTACGATACGGAGCCGCCGCCAAGCCCTAAAACCTCTCGGGAGGGCTGATCTGGAGTCCGTTCGGGGCTCCGGAAAGGGGAATCCGTTGCCATCGTCATGATCAACCATCCTCCATCACCAATTTCATGATGCTCACCGCCGTGCATGAGTAATTCCATCATAGGCTTGCTAGACGGTGATGGGTTGGATGGGATCTATCATGTAATCGAGTTAGTTTTGTTAGGGTTTGATCCCTAGTATCCATTATGTTCTGAGATTAATGTTGCTATGACTTTGCTATGCTTAATGCTTGTCACTAGGGACCGAGTGCCATGATTCAGATCTGAACCTATTATTTTTTCATCAATATATGAGAGTTCTTGATCCTATCTTGCAAGTCTATAGTCACCTATTATGTGTTATGATCCGTTAACCCCGAAGTGACAATAATCGGGATACTTACCGGCGATGACCGTAGTTTGAGGAGTTCATGTATTCACTATGTGTTAATGCTTTGTTCCGGTACTCTATTAAAAGGAGGCCTTAATATCCCTTAGTTTCTGTAAGGACCCCGCTGCCACAGGAGGGTAGGACAAAAGATGTCATGCAAGTTCTTTTCCATAAGCACGTATGACTATATTCGGAATACATGCCTACATTACATTGATGAACTGGAGCTAGTTCTTTGTCACCCTAGATTATGACTGTTACATGATGAACCACATCCGACATAATTCTCCATCATTGATCCATTGCCTATGAGCTTTCCATATACTGTTCTTCGCTTATTTACTTTTCCGTTGCTACTGTTACAATCACTACAAAATACCAAAAACATTACTTTTGCTACTGTTACCTTTTGCTACCGTTACCACTACTATCATATTACTTTGCTACTAAACACTTTGCTACAGATATTAAATTTCCAGGTGTGGTTGAATTGACAACTCAGTTGCTAATACTTGAGAGTATTCTTTGGCTCCCCTTGTGTCGAATCAATAAATTTGGGTTGAATACTCTACCCTCAAAAACTGTTGCGATCCCCTATACTTGTGGGTTATCCCACATTCATGCATGTTTCATCTTTCTCTCGCGATATATACAGTGACGATCATTGTATTTCAAGCGAAAGCATGATATATACATTGGACTTCAGAATCCACTCATTACGGTCACCATTTACGTTTTGTGGTTATTATACAGTCACGGGCTCACCGTACAACTCTGTATTTGCTCAAGACACGACTAGTTGACCAGTTAAACGCTCCACGTGGCACCTCTAGTGCTGCATCACATTATCTCACTACCATCGGGCCCACATGTCGGCTTGTATCTACTCTACATCTACACTCTTATAAAATACTAACAAGATGCCCATGCATTGCACGGAACATCAAGATGCATTTGTATGAGTAGTTTATCTTGTGGGAGAAAAGGATGAACAAGGGAAGGCCTTATTTGCAAGTGTGAAGAGGGGTGTGGGTATCTTTTTGCAAAATTGCCATAGTTTCTTTCCTATCCATACTCTTATAAAAAACAGAGTTGGTGATGATGGTGTGCCTGCCATCCTGCAATATAGGCCGTCCGATCTATATCTGATGGATAGGAAAGAAACTATGACAATTTTGCAAAAAGGTACCCACACACCTCTCCACATTTGCAAATAAGGCCTTCCCTCGTTCATCCTTTTCTCTCACAAGATAAACTAGTCATACAAATGCATCTTGATGTTACGTGCAACGCATGGGCATCTTTCTAGTAAGAATGAAAACAACCAACAAAAAAATATTGGACGGTGGTTTGAAGTCATGACCGCCGGCACATCGGACAAGGTGGCCTTGTATTGGTATGATGAGCCGTCTGTTTTAACACACAACAGCTGGTGTGGTGATTATACACACACGCACACATGCACACGAACTGCATGCACGCAACACTCACACAAACACATGCACCCACGCACGCACGCAACACTCACACGTACACACCCATCCATGCACACACGCAACACTCTCACACACACACGCACGCATGCATGCACACACCAGTACACCACACGACCAACACACACTCTCACGCTCAAGTGCTCAACCTACACGTGCATGCGCACACATCAGGCCCTAACAGACACATACACAACCAGGTGATTCCCGCGCACGAGGTGGAGTCTTGTCGCGCCTGCGTAAATTTGTGTTTATCTGACCTTTTCCCTATGCGAACTGACAGGTGGGACCCACAAGGAACATGGTCAATTTAACTAGTCAACATGGTGCCACGTAGACTATTTGGCCGGTCAACAGAGTGCAATCTGATGCTGAACCGTGAGCAAGTGACCATATAATCACCGGAGAACATATATAGTGACCGTAATCAGCTTATTCTGAAGTTTGGTGAACGTATTACGATTTTCTCTCTGTAGGCCCTCCAAAACTACATCTCTACACGTTCTCGCATGTTACATCTAACAACTATGCAATACAGCACTAGTACTACACTCTAACACAATAAATCATAGTATGTGTTTTTAGTTATACTAGATATCATATTGTTACTTAATTATTCAGTTTGCATACATTAAAATTGCCTTTTAAATGTATGGCCAGTATCATATACCGCACGGGAAAAATCCCGCCCTTTCCTGTTTAATTGGGTTTGTATCGATGGATCGTGTGAAACAACAAAACTATAGTACTATATATAGTACAAGTGACAGTTCACGGGGCCGTCGTGTCGTGTACTCCTCCGTCGTAAGAGTGGAGCGCTCGCTTTCATAAATCTTCTAGTCCCTTTCGCCGACATGTGGGGCATCAAGCTACCAGGTCCACGTGCCATATCGGAATACAGTGTAGAGCAGCCGGGGTGAAGCACCCAGTCATGGCGCCGGCGTAGTAATGAGCAATGAGGCGTCAAATCACAAAGATGCACCTTACCCGCAGTTAAGTTGGAGGGATGAAGTAATAATGCTAAAAAAGAAGTTGGAGGGACGAAGCAACCATCATTTCACTCGTTGCTGAATCCGCTTCTCCCTCATCTTCTTCAAGTTAACCACGTGTTGCTTCTGCCGTTGTTCTGCCTCATGTGGGAAGCGGATCGGCTTGGTAAAGCACTGACACGTGGGACCGCATGTTAGAAAACCTCCAGGACAATGTCATCTAAAAATAAGAAACCTCCCCCGCCATTCGCGCAGCAAAATCACCTCCTTTTTACTAATCTTGATTCTATAATTTTTTAGATCAATATAATTAAGATTTGTATAGATAGCACACAGGAGCAAAACCAAGTGGTACGGTTAAGGGCATCCACAATGTGTAGCCAAATGTGAAAATAGCTTTTGGCATCATGGGAACCATTGTGGACGGTGTTGCCAAAGCCAAAAGGATGGAACCGAAGCTCCCTGATTGATTGATTGAAGGAATAGAAAAATGCAACGTCTCTCCTCTTTCTCCCGTGCTTGGACGCATGTATATTATAGAGGACAGAGTCTACTCCCCTGTCCGTTCTATCAGAAATCACAAAGCAGTGAGGCATCAAATCACAAAGCATGGACGAAGCAACCATCATTTCACTCTTCGCCGACTCCGCTTCTCCATCATCTTCTTCGAGAAACCATCTCACCGCACTAAGCTGGACGGACGAAGCTATTGTGTATGAGTAGTACTAGTACATTTACGCGTCCTTTGGTTCAACGGAGTTCCTGGATGCAAATAAGGCGGTTGTCTCGGCTTGCAGGCGGCACTTGCGAACGACTTACCGTGGTCTCCCTCAATGGTGTTCTCCGTCGAACGCACTTCGCCAAACCACAATGTTCGAGATATCATCGACGTCACTGCAATGGGAAAGGAAGTCAAATATAGTTACTACCTCCATTTTTTGTACACAAGGCCAGTATATCAAAATTACAATTTGCAAAAGGCCACTAACACTAATCGAGGCAAAATTGATGGGGTTTGCCTCATACTAGGTACCAAGGACATTAATATCCCCTGCATGCATGCGGAAGTGAGAAGGTTGGTTTGCATGGCACTGCATTAATCAAGCGATGATGAGTGAGATGGTTAGCTCTTTGGGCTTTGGAGAAAAAAATACGCAATAATTGACACGTGAAGCGAGGATTTGTATGTGAAGGAAAACCCCACCTTTCTTTTTTAACACTAGTACTCCAAGTACGTAGTACTACGTACTTATCCTGTTTGGGTCTAGGCCTTGCATTGCCATACTTCGCCACACATTTTTGCCAAGCTTGCCTAAAGTTTTCAAAATGTAAAGGAGGTACACTTGCACACGGCTGTCGCGGTCGCACCGCACCCTCACACAGTCGCTCCTGCACGCCGCGGTCGCACCGCACCCTCACATGCATAGTCGCTCCTACATGCCGCAAACCCAACCAAGGGAACACACCCTCACTAACACGTGTTGTCGCATGTGAACAAACCAAACTCAGCCATCCTACCGCTGACACATAATTTTCGTTCATAGAGTATGTTTATCCAACCGCATGTTGGGGAGTATCCGTACGGCCTGTGCGGTGGTCTGTTGGGGAAGAATAAGAGGTGAGGAAGAAGGGTTAGGAGACGTAGGATATTCAACCAACCGCCTGAAATGGTAGACTGACCCAAGTCAGGCGACTTGCATAACAATATATGTTTTTACACAATCCATAAAAACAACAACATAAAGAAAAACTACCACTGCTCGCGGAACGAGACGACCTCGTCATCTTTGGCTGCCGGCGCGAACCAGTCGTAGCTGCCGACGTGTGTCTCCGCACCGTGGTTGTCCTCGGCCTCCAGCTACTCGTTCACGCGGAGCATGCGGGTGCTCTGCACCGACGAGAGCACCGCCCGGTTCAAGTCGAGGACGTCTGGTTCCGCCTGCAGGAGGGCCTCGATGGCAGCGGCATCCGCGTGCTCCGCATCGAGTCGAGCCTCCGCCGCCCGGTTCAAGTCCAGGATGTCCGGTTCTGCATGCATGAGGGCCTCGATGAGAGCGGCATCCGTGCTCTCTGCGTCGAGTTGTGCCTCTACCGCCCGGTTCAAGTCCATGACATCCGGTTCCGCCTGCAGGAGGGCCTCGATGGTAGCGGCATCCGCGCGCTCCGCCTCAAGTTGAGCCTCTGCCGCCCGGTTCACATCCACGATATCCGGTTCCGCCTGCAGGAGAGCCTCGATGGCAGCGGCATGCGCACGCTCCGTGTCGAGTTGAGCCTCTACCTCTCGGTCCTCTTTTAGTATCGCCAGGTTGAACCACTGGTCTCCTGCACCATGGGGGACTCGGACGCCGGCACGAAGTCGACGTCCATTGTCTCATACCCATCGGGGGCCTTCTGCGCCACGACCTCCGCCATGAACATTGGATCGACTTCCTCCTCCTCGTAGCTTGGCTCCAGAGAACTCAGGGATTGGCCCGCCGCAAAGCGAGCTTGGGAACGGAGGTCTCTGGCGCCGACCGCCGCCGCGATTTCTGCACGACGCTCCGGCGTCAGCATCTTGTAGTACGTGATCTTGCAGCACACCATGGCTTTCGAGCGAACTAGAGGACGCTTGATGCGGGCTAGGGGATTGAAAGGTGGGGGAAGGGGCTGGAGATTAGGTGTGGTTTTTGGGCAGTGGCTGGCGTAGGCCGAGCAGCGAAGGTTCTGATGTGAATAGTGGTTCCGGTGACGACCGGTCAATCGATTTTGACTGTACATCGCTCTTGTCGCGTTCGCGTTGTAGCCCGGCTCGCTGGACCCTCCACGTCGCTCACCGAATGGAATGCGCTTCGTCTTGCGTTTTCGCTCGCTTGTGGGACCGCAGTTGAGAGCAAACCGACGTCCCTCCCCCTCCCCCGCCCGCATCAGTTTATGCGGAGTAAATATAAACAAAGGGAGTATACTACAGATGAGGATCCCCTAACGTGTCCGAACCCATTGAGTAACTGACATGCGGGGCCTAGCAAGCACGGGGTCCGCCAGTAAGTGACCGAAAGGGAGGGTAAGGCAGGGATACGTATGTGAAAGGAGCTTCCAATGATATAATTTTCACATTATACATCTCATGTACTATTAATCTTGTCAATAGTCAAATGCGGTTTTGAAAAATGCATTAGAGCATGGTTAATAATATAGCCAGTCGATGGCTATAAGGAACTGCCATGTCATCTATAGCCATCATCTATTATATGCACTCATACAGTAGTGTGGGCTATAAGGTTGGCTATTTCCCGCAAAAAAATTATAAGGTTGGCTATTGTATTAGTACTTTTTTCCATCTCCTCTCCATCTCTTTCTTCATATTTATTGTACGTATTTAACTAGGAATGCGTATATAGCTAGGCTCTTGCATGAGAGCTCACTCCCCTTACTTTTTCTCATCTCTCTCCTCCACATAGGCCCTATATAAATGGAAGGAGGGAGTACAACTATGAGCACTGCATACTCTAGTACAGATGTTGTCAGTACTCCACTAGTACTATTGGACAGGGAGCGTAAAAAAAGTTACTATTGGACTAGCTATACGTGGTGAAATCCTAGTAGGAAGAGCATGCGCGAGAACAAGCACATTCACGTGGTTGAAAACAAATTGGAAACCATCTCGAGTACAAATCTAGGAGTACGTACGAATCTAACAATATCGATTGGGCGTTGTTGAGTGTTGATACTTTTTTTATCAAAGTAGAGATACTTTGACTACACATAAAACTTATATGTAAACTAGAAAGGATAGGAGGGAGTATATTGTACGTTCAAAAACGAAACGAACATTGAATACCCTCTATATATGATTTGCGGATACTATGATCACTGGTTCAAAATTTTGAATCCGCCTTAGGTATCACACATGCCCCCACTCGTTCTCTCTCGATTTCATCTCGGGGTCCGGAGATCGATTGAAAGAGGACTAGGGTGGGTACAATATGTTCGTTTCGCTTATGAACGTACAATATAATCCCTCTGATCCCCACACCCCCCCCCGCGGGTCATTTCTATCATAGAAACAGACCAAACCTTTATCTCCTTGCACGACACGCAATAGATCTTTGAACATCTGTCGGCGTCCTGGGAACGGGGGTCCCCAGACTTGCCTGCCTGCGGCCTGCTGCGTGGCTAAGCCAGCAGGCCGTATGGCCCATCTTCATCAACAAGGCATCCAAGACTGTCGGTGTCAAAACCGGCGGATCTCGGGTAGGGGGTCTCGAACTGTGCGTCTAGGCCGGATGGTAACAGGAGGCAAGGAACACGATGTTTTACCCAGGTTCAGGCCCTCTTGATGGAGGTAAAACCCTATGTCCTGCTTGATTAATATTGATGATATGGGTAGTATAAGAGTAGATCTACCACGAGATCAAGGAGGCTAAACCCTAGAAGCTAGCCTATGGTATGATTGTTGTATGATGAAGTTGTCCTACGGACTAAAACCCTCCGGTTTATATAGACACCGGAGAGGGTTAGGGTTATACAAAGTCGGTTACAATGGTAGGAGGTCCTGAATATCCGCATCGCCAAGGTTGCCTTCCACGCCAAGGAAAGTCCCATCCGGACACGGGACGAAGTCTTCAATCTTGTATCTTCATAGTCCTGGAGTCCGGCCGAAGGTATAGTCCGGCTACCCGAACACCCCCTAATCCAGGATTCCCTCAGTAGCCTCTGAACCAGCCATCAATGACGACGAGTCCGGCGCGTAGATTGTCTTCGGCATTGCAAGGCGGGTTCCTCCTCCAAATTCTTCATAAAAGTTTGTAAACACCAAGAGTAGTGTCCGGCTCTGCAAAATAAGTTTCCACGTATTGCCACAGAGAGAATAATATTAACACAAATCTAATCTGCTGACGTATTCTGCAGCATGACATCACACTACGGCCAAGCCTTTATTCGAATCGTTTTCACTTTTCCACCTCAGCGTGTTTTGCGAGGCGGTTTCCTTGGCACGTCTTGTCAAAGCAGAGATCGTGTCCCCCATTTACGGGATTCTCATCAATACGAGCGTGGGTAACCCAACCGCGCCATTTATCATGGCGCTTGGGAGGCAAGCGAGTTTTACTAGGCTGGTGGGGACGCATAGTCGCATCCGCCCATATAAGGGGATAAGGATCCACCTTTTTACCTACGCCTTCTTCCTCCTTTGCCTATCCATCTTCTGCGCACCCGAGCTCCAGCGCCCAAGCCCGCACTTCCTACCTCAACCTTCTCCAACAATGTCTGGAGCGGGAGGCAAATGGATGGTCTCCTCCGTCACGGAGGGCCATGTCAAAAAGCTAAGGAAGGCCGGATACCTGTCCAAAGACATCGCGCGCCGGCTTCCTGAGGAGGGGCAGCTTCTCCCCACCCCAAGGCCCCATGAGAGGGTAGTATTTCTTCCCCACTTCCTCCGCGGACTGGGTTTTCCTCTCCACCCATTTGTCCGCGGGCTCATGTTCTATTATGGCCTAGATTTCCACGATCTGGCCCCGAACTTCATCCTCAATATCTCGGCGTTTATCATCGTGTGCGAGGCTTTCCTCTGCATCCGTCCCCATTTCGGCCTCTGGCTCAAGACCTTCAACGTCAAGCCAAAGGTGGTGCGCGGCAACCAAGCGGAGTGCGGAGGTGCCATGGCGGGCAAAATAGCCAACGTCCTATGGCTCGAGGGCTCCTTTGTGGAGACCTTGAAGGGGTGGCAGTCAGGGTGGTTTTACATCACCGAGCCATGCGATCCAAAGTGGATCGCAGCCCCTGAATTCCGATCCGGACCCCCTACGCGGCTCACGTCCTGGAAGGAGACGGGCTTGTCGTGGGGCGACGAAGAAAAGGTGACCGGACTACAAAAATGCATCCAGTCCCTGGTGAACAAGCAGCTCAAGCTTGTCAACGTAGTCCAGGTCATGCTCGTCCGCCTGATCCTTCTGTGTCAAGAACGGGACTTCAATTTGTGGGAGTTCAACCCGGCGCAGCACCGAACTCTGAGCAGGCTCTTCGACACGACGTACGAAGATGTCTGGAGGGGGCTAACCAAAGGCGCCGAGGCTCCCACATCCGCCTCCGAAGACCGCGGATTCAGCTTGCAGCGTCCTGCTGGCGAGGTAAAATATTTTCATCTTTTACAGGATGTTAAGTTTTCTTCATAGTTTGACTCTATGCGGGATCTAAACTCCCTCACCTTTGACAGGATTGGCGGGCGAAGTCTGGACTGATTAACTGTCCGGCTCCCTTGCCCGAAGACCCAGCCCCTGCTCTCCTAGTGAAGTTGCTGGTTCCAGCACCTTATGTGGTGCCGGAGAAGGTCAAGAAGAAGACGACCATGGGGACTCGAAAGAGTTCCCGGCATATGGTGGTGTCGGACTCGTCGGACGACGAGTCCGAGACACACTCCTCCCGTGAAGACGAGGAGGAGGAAGAAGAGACCTCTCCCCCTCCAGCAGGGGGAGGAAAGAAGAGGAAGGCCGCCCCAGTAGGGGAGGCCGAAGGGTCCAAGAAGAGGAAAACCCCTCCGCCGGACTACGCCCCCGACGCCGACGAGGACGAAGAGGAGTGGCCGGACATGGCCAAGCATCCGGCGCAATCGTAAGTGTTCGGATACCAGAGTAACTCATGATATTCCTTTTGTTGTGCAGCTTTCCCTAATGTCGAATATAATCATGCAGCCCGCCCAAGGACGGGCTCGACGAGTCGTCGAGCGGCTCCCTGGATTCATCGGACGTGAATTCAGTTGCGCCCGCTGCCTCCCCCTGTGCTGCGGATGACGCCGAAGTGGCGTCGCGACAAGCTCCGGGGCAAGAGGAGGTGGTCCAGGAGGAACCATGAGGCGACCTCCCGGACTCCAGGAGTAAAGGGGACCAGACCCCCAGGGCTCCAAGTCCGGCTTTAAGCCGGACACCGCGCTGGAATCATCAACGGTTTCGGACCGCGGCAGGCGAACTCCTACCAAGAGGAGCAAGCCTATTGAGCTGGCGTCCTCCGTCCAACCGGAGGAGCCGGGCAATCTGCTGGAGGTGCTTAAGGGCGCCTCCATCGACGAGGAGCACCGTACCATCATGAGTACGGTGGTCCAGAAGGTTCGGTCCGCCAAAAGCGGACTGACTGAAGCTTGTGCTAGCCTTCTAACAGGCTTCGAGGTAAGTAAAAAATATGTAAAAATATTACCGCATAGACAGTAGCCCCTGATGCTCTGTTTGGCGTTCGGAAAGAAAAGCCGAATAGAGGATCTATTAAATATCGCAGGAGTCTAACTAAAAAGGAGTCAATATACGTATGCAGGCTTCGCTGCTGGCCACCGCCGCACTGACTGCGGAGGTGGGTGCCCTGAAGCAGGGCCTCGAGTGGACCGAGCAAGAGCTCGGCCTTGCCAAACGGCAGCTCGAGGAGAAAGAAGGTAAGAGCTACATTATAGAAAAAATGCCTATAAGAAGACGCAATTGCAAAAAATGACAGGAGTACACTGCTTATTGTAGGGGCCACAATTGAGGTGGCGACCCTCAAGTAGGCGCTGTCCGAGGCCGAGAAGAAAACGGCCATGGAGCGCACCGAGCGGGAGAAATTTGAGGCGCAGGTCGGCGAGGTGCAGCAAGAGCTTCAGGCTCTCATGAAAAAACATGAGAGTTTGGAGCTCGACTCGAAGACGCGAGCGTCCGAGCTTGCTGCGGCCCTTAAAACTGCCCAATCTACCAAGGCCGAAGCCCAGAAGGCCCTCCAGGAATTGGATGCGGTGAAAAAGAAAGCGGCGGGTAAGGCATTCTCTATGCAAAGCAGACATATAAAAGTAAACTACTTGTTACTTACCCGTATCCGGAGCTCTCCAGGGGCATTCGCAGATCTTCCCTGCAGCATATCCGATGCCACCGCATTCTACCGAGCCGAGGAAGGCAGCTCGACGGAGAAGGTGTTCTGGTCTCAGTACGCTGAGGCCGGACACCCTGTGCCCTTGAGCGACCAGCTGAAGCAGTTGGTCGAGCTCCACAAGGCGGCCTAACAAGCCCTGAAGGGCTTCATAGTTCGGCTGTGGCCTGGAGAGGCCCTGCCTGGGAGCTACTTCAGACTGGTGCGGCGGCTGGTGGAGGCTTGTCCAAGGCTCGAGGTCATCAAGCGCTCCGTCTGCATCGAAGGTGCCCGTAGGGCCCTTGCCCGTGCAAAGGTGCACTGGGGTAAGCTGGACGGTGAGAAGCTTGTGAGGGACGGGCCGCCACCGGGGAAGGAGCATCGCAAGCCCGAGAACTATTACAAGGATGTTCTGGCTAGTGCCCGCCTTATGGCGGATGAATGTACCAAGGATGTAATTTTTGAATGAACTCGCTCGTGTTATCCTGTGCGCTGAAAACTTGTTCATATGCGCTAAGCAATGCTTGTTGAATTTAAAATATTACTTTCTGTACGGCTGTTTATCAAAAAATTGAGAGATGGCCAGTCTTCGGCTTCTGCCCCCATGCCACTAGTGCTGGGGTGTTCGGGATAAACCTGAGCGCTCTTTTTCCCATGATTGGGTCCGTCGAGGGAGGCGCTCAGCACAACGAACAAGGCAATCGGACTATAATGCTTGAACACTCTCACATAGCCATAGAAATCTATAATTTTAAATTTCGGCGAAGCCCCTAGTATTCGGAAGACCGAGTTCAGGGCGCTATCCATGCCTTGGCCGGACAAAGCCGGTTCCTCGCTCAAAGCGGCATAAGTCTTTAAGGACTTGAAAAATCTCTCGAACAGCGACCGGTCTCTCGCCACATCATGACAGTCAGTTTTAGCTTTCTCTACTGAGGTGCTCAACCCAGCTCAACTGGGGCACAATCGCAGTAGTTCTCCTGGTGCTACCTTAGCCGATATAGCGGAACATAAGGCACCAAAACATAGGAGCCGGGAAAACCCAACTATTGACCCAAATCATGATTCAGAGCTGATGCATATAGTGCTATAAGTTCGGGGTGCCGCACTTGTGAAAGTGTACGGACTTCTCACGCCATATTGATGGGTACTGAAGCCCCTGGCGTATTTTTTCCGTACCACAGTGTACGGATGCAACATGTTATTAATAAACATATATATAAAAAAGAGGATAATGCAAAAAATAGACAAAAAGCTATGCATTGTTTATAGAAAGGCTGCTATGAAAGCGGAACTATACAAATAGTGCGATAAGCAAAAGAAATTGGACTATTTAACATGTCCTGGCCAGGGGCAGGTCGCGGAATTGTATTAAAAAACAGGTATACTGCTCGCAATAGAGACCACCTGGGAGTTCCATAATGCGGCGTGGCTTGTCTGCTTTCCTGGATCATGCATCGTTTGTGCGGCAGTTGAATTGCCGAACGGGTCATCCGAAGTATGGAGTCCTGAGAGTAAGAGAAAAAAAGGAATCCGGCAGCCCCTGGTGCGGTTCAAGCCGTATTTCGGGCATGCCGTGATAGTGCCCCTTCCCCTGTGCCCATGGTATTTCAAGAGCGTAGTTATGTACGTGAAGCACTGGTTTCACTATATCGTGAGGGCTAGGGTTGGGGCCGCATTGCTACGCTAGCTCAGAACATGCCAGGCGGTCTTGTGGTAGGGTACTCCGGGCGCGCTTGACAGTGTCCGGCTTTTTGAAGGCCGAACTGGAGAACTGCCTAGAGATGCTGCTTTGTACTTCTGCTGCGAGTGCTACCGTGTGCTCCTCCGTTCGGAGGGAGCGTTCAGTGTTCCCATTGATCGTGATTACTCCTCTAGGGCCTGGCATCTTGAGCTTGAGGTATGCATAGTGTAGTACCGCGTTGAATTTTGCGAATGCGGTTCGCCCGAGCAGTGTGTGATAGCCACTACAGAACGGGACTATGTCGAAGATTAACTCCTCGCTTCGGAAGTTATCCGGAGATCCAAAGACCACTTCCAGTGTGACTGAGCCTATACAGTTGGCTTCTACACCTGGTATGACTCCTTTAAAGGTCGTTTTGGTGGGCTTGATCCTCGAGGGATCTATGCCCATTTTTCGCACTGTATCCTGGTAAAGCAGGTTCAGGCTGCTGCCGCCGTCCATGAGGACTCTTGTGAGATGAAATCCATCAATGATTGGGTCTAGAACCAATGCGGCGAAGCCGCCGTGATGGATGCTAGTGGGGTGGTCCCTTCGATCAAAGGTGATCGGGCAGGAGGACCATGGGTTGAACTTTGGGGCGACTGGCTCCATCGCATATACGTCCCATAACGCACGCTTCCGCTCCCTCTTGGGGATGTGGGTTGCGTATATCATGTTCACCGTCCGCATTTGCGGGGGAAATCCCTTCTGTCCACTGTTGTTCGGCGGCCTGGGCTCCTCCTTGTTGTCGCTATGCAGCCCCTTGTCTTTGTTTTCGGCTCTCAACTTGCCTGCCTACTTGAACACCCAACAATCCCTGTTGGTGTGATTGGCTGGCTTTTCGGGGGTGCCATGTATCTGGCACAAGCGGTCAAGTATTTGGTCCAAACTGGACGGGCCCTGAGTATTTCTTTTGAATGGCTTTTTCCGTTGACTAGATTTGTAGCCTCGGAGTCTGGCATTAACTGCCGTATCCTCATTGCCGTCGCTGTTAACGCGGTGCTTTTGTTTGTTCCGACGCGACCTGTCGCTTTTATCCTTGGTATTCGAATTACCAGGGTTCTTGGTTAAATTGTTGCTGCGAGCTAGCCAGCTGTCTTCTCCCGCGCAAAAGCGGGTCATGAGTGTCGTGAGGGCTGCCATAGATTTCGACTTTTCCTGTCCCATGTGCCGGGCAAGCCACTCGTCACGGATATTATGCTTGAAGGCCGCTAAGGCCTCTGCATCCGGACAGTCAACTATCTGGTTTTTCTTTGTTAGGAACCGTGTCCAGAATTGCCTGGCCGATTCCTCCGGCTGCTGAATTATGTGGCTTAGGTCATTGGCGTCCGGTGGTCGCACATAAGTGCCCTGGAAGTTATCAAGGAATGCGGCTTCCAGGTCCTCCCAAGAACCGATTGAGTCTGCTGGCAAGCTGTTAAGCCAATGCCGGGCCGGTCCCTTAAGTTTGAGTGGGAGGTATTTTATGGCGTGTAGATCATCACCGCGGTCCATGTGGATATGAAGGAGATAATCCTCGATCCATACCGCAGGATCTGTTGTGCCATCATACGATTCGATGTTTACGGCTTTGAAGCCCTCAGGGATTTTATGATTCATTACTTCATCTGTGAAGCATAGTGGGTGTGCGGCGCCTCTGTATTGGGCTATATCACGACGCAGCTCGAAGGAGCTTTATCTGTTGAGTTCGGCCCGGCCGGATTTATTGCATCCGGAGTGACGATCACCGTCATGCACCATGGGGCGCCTGCGCGACCCGTAGATCGATCTTGTTTGCCTTGCCTTGTCCTCCAGTATGTCGCGCAGGTCGGGCGCATTTTCCCGTGCCTTATTATGCTTGACGTGACATCGGGGCATGGCTTGAGTGGAGGGCCAAGAGGCCTCTCTGTCGCGGCCACGAGGTGGCCGGTCGGCCATGTCATGCGCTGGTGATGTAGGTGCTTCCTCCTCTAGTCAGGGTAGCAGCCTGTGCTTTGGGTAACTCTTGGAGGGGCGTTCGAGTTCATACTCTTCGGCCGCAAGGACTTTGGTCCATCTGTCAGCTAGCAAATCCTGATCAGCTCTAAGCTGTTGCTGCTTTTTCTTGAGGCTGCTTGCCGTGGCCATAAGCCTGCGTTTAAAATGCTCTTGTTCGGCGAGATCCTCTGGCATGACGAACTCGTCGTCGTCGAGGCTTGCTTCGTCTTCGGAGGGAGGCGTATAATTATCGTCCTCAACCTCTTGGTCCGCCGCCCTCCCGTGAGGGCTGGCTTCTCTGTCCTCCTGTGCCGAATCTTGCTGGAGGGGGTGTTCTTCGGCGCTATCTGGAGTAGTATTATCTCCCGTGTCGGACTCACCGTTTTTGCTTTGGCGGGACTTAGAGCGGCGCCGCTGACGTCGGCGCTTGGGCTGTTTCTTAGAGGTATCGTCCCCTGCTGTTCCATCACCATCTCCATCATTTGGAGTGTCCACCATATATATGTCATATGACGAGGTGGCCTTCCAGCGCCCTACAGGTGCTGGTTCTTGTTCGTCTCCTGCATCGTCGTCCATGCCGTCGATGTCTTCGGAGTCGAAGTCAAGCATGTCGGTTAAGTCGTCGACAGTGGATACGAAGTGGGTGATGGGTGGGTTTTGAATTTCCTCATCGTCCGTATCCCAAACTTGCTGACCGTAGTCCGGCCAGGGCTCTACTGATAAAGAGAGAGACTTTAGAGAATTCAGGATGTCGCCGAAGGGCGAGTGCTGAAAGATGTCCGCGGCAGTGAACTCCATTATCGGCGCCCAATCGGATTCGATCGGCAGGGGCGCGGGGGGCTCGGAGTTCGGAGAGGAATCCGGCTCCTCGGAGTCACGGGCCATGCGGAGTGCGGGGCTGGAGTTCGGCTCGATTGACTCTGAGATCGCAGCCCCTGAGGCAGCGTCCAACCGTTGATCCTCGATCGGCGCAGTAGGCTCTGAATCAATGGTCGGAACCGATGCGTGTGCGGCCTCCAAGGCGCTGTTCGGCGGCAGAGCTATATCATGCCCATCGAGACAGTGCGGCGCGCCTGGCTGTGGCTCGAATCCGTCGAAGATCAAGTCCCCGCGGATGTCAGCCGTGTAGTTTAGGCTTCCAAACCTGACCTGATGGCCAGGGGCGAGCTTTCGATCCGCTCAAGGTGGCCAAGCGAATTGGCCTGCAGTGCGAAGCCGCCAAAGACGAAGATCTGTCTGGGGAGAAAAGTCTCACCCTGGACTGCATCGTCGTTGATGATCGAAGGAGCCATCGAGCCTAAAAGCGATGACACAGAGGAACTCTCAATGAAAGCACCAATGCCAGTGTCAAAACCGGCGGATCTCGGGTAGGGGGTCCTGAACTGTGCGTCTAGGCCGGATGGTAACAGGAGGCAAGGAACACGATGTTTTACCCAGGTTCGGGCCCTCTTGATGGAGGTAAAACCCTACGTCCTGCTTGATTAATATTGATGATATGGGTAGTACAAGAGTAGATCTACCACAAGATCAAGGAGGCTAAACCCTAGAAGCTAGCCTATGGTATGATTGTTGTATGATGAAGTTGTCCTACGGACTAAAACCCTCCGGTTTATATAGACACCGGAGAGGGTTAGGGTTATACAAAGTCGGTTACAATGGTAGGAGATCCTGAATATCCGCATCGCCAAGCTTGCCTTCCACGCCAAGGAAAGTCCCATCCGGACACGGGACGATGTCTTCAATCTTGTATCTTCATAGTCCTGGAGTCCGGCCGAAGGTATAGTCCGGCTACCCGAACACCCCCTAATCCAGGACTCCCTCAAAGACCCTCGCGAGGGGCCAAGCCTCACGAGGCAGACGACACAAGACCTCCTCTGGAGCGGCCTAGTCAGGCAGGCTCACGAGGAGCGGAGATATCAAGGCAAGGCGAACCTCACGAGGCTCTCGTGATGTGAGCCATGACGATTGACACCAGGCTGGCGCCAGGCGGGCACCAGCGCGTGCAGCGTCCTTGTTTCCTCTTTGGTGCTAAGGAAACCAGCGCTGGCGAGGAGTATCGAGGCATCAGGCAAAGGTTGCCATTTTGGTGCAACAAGACCAAGACCAGAGGGACGACAAGACGGAGGTCATCGTGGAGCCCAAGACGGCGTCACCACCAGAGCCTTTGGCAGGCGAAGACCACTATATTCGGGATAGCTTGTACTAGCTGTCCCCCTTCAAATTTGCCCGCCATTGTTGGCTCCCTTCCCGCTCAAGATTTGGGGAGAGGACCAGGGCCTTTATAAGTAGGACTAGCCACCACCATAGAAGGTGAGAGGACATCTTAGATCACTCTCACCCACACAAGTTGGCGAAGCACAAGAACACCTCAACCTCAAGAGGCTGTTCTTCCCCTTGTATTGTTCATCATCAGCCCAAGAGGCAATCCACCACCACCACACTGGAGTAGGGTATTACACCACAACGGTGGCCGGAACCAGTATAAATTTTGTGTCTTTCTGTGTTGCGAGTGTGCCGAGTTCATCCGTGAAATCTTAGAGAGTTAGGGCGTAGATCGGTGGGAGGAAGAGACTTCACGCGCACCTCAGTGTTCAAACCTTAAGGGTTTGCCGGAACCCCACATCTGACATTTGGCGTGCCATGTAGGGGTGCGCCGGAGCTTCTTCTCCGACAGCCGACTTGCAGACGCTCCGCGGCTACGATGTCCGACGACCCAAGAGCTGACTCCGACCGCTAGGCGGCCTGGCCAGCCCGGTCGGCGCCGCCAGCCTATGAAGACCTCAACCCGCACTCCAGGCGGCACGAGCGCCGTCCAATCCGGCGTGGCGCGGGCGACGCGGCGGGGCGTCATCTACCCCACTCCACGACAAGTGCGGGCCACTGCCAGAGCAGCAAGCCACGCGGCAGCGACGGCGCCGCACTCACGGCAGGAACAAGCAAACACGCGGGCAGCACTCATCATGGCAAGGGAGCTGCTGCGGTGCCGACTGATGGAAAGCGGCCGGGATACACTGCTGGAATGCGTCGCCGAGCTGCTGGATGCGGCGGCCTCGGGAGCCCCGCCCTTCTGCCATCAGCTTCCTCCTCAGGTCGCTACGGGGATTGTCGGCCGGCCACGCAGCCACCATGCACCATCAGGCGTGCCATGGGGCTTCGTGAACACCAGCATGGCCGGCGGCGCCGGGGGCTCTACCACCCCCGTACCACCTGCAACAAGCATGGGCACAAGCGTCGCCTTCCATGGCCCAAGTGGGATGCCACGCTATCACCCCCAGGACGTCACGCTAGGCCGGGCGACATGGAGTGTGGGGCACCACGGTGAGGTGTTCGGGGTAACAGCCCCAGAAGCCTACGTGCCCCGCATGACGGACCAAGAGTACACGCCGGAGGACGATCCCGGCTCGTTCGTTGGAGAAGATTGGGAAGAAGGGACGCTAGGAGTCGAAGCCTTCCAGGAGCTGCCGGGCAACCACCACGACCGCGTGTACGACGACCACTACAGAGTACCCCTAATCCCTCAGGAGAAAGCTTACGCTAACCATGAGTCACAGGAGGAGCTGGTCACCGCAATGACAGGCAGCCCCAGCTCGACGGCCCCTGGCAGCGGGAGGATCGCGTTGGGGGCTGCAGGAGAGGGGCCGGGAGCCAGGCCCCTCCCCAAAGCGTGCAAGGCCAGGGGATACCCGGAGGTAGGCCCTCTGCCGGGAGGCTTCGACGACCCTTCCCCCGGCAGAGGACCTGTGGTCGCCAAGGGAACCGCTGGCGTCCCCTTTCCCTCCTTTGTGTCGTCCTAGTGACCGGTCGGCACAGGGGAGGTCGAGGGTGGCGCAAGGCGGGGCCCTCGTCTGGCGATATGAAGCAAGGCTGGTTCCTGTGAAGAAGGCCCAGTGCCTGTGAAGCTCGCCGCCCATGACACTCTCACGTAATAATGAGTTGTGGCTGTACATGCCCCGGAGTCTCAGGAGCGCCGGCCTCAGGCCTTGGGGCTCCCTCCCACGCCTAGTGGCAGCACTTAGCTCTGCGCTGGTGAGAAGACTTGAAGACCTAAAGACTAGACTAGGTGCCGGACGCAACATTTTGCTTTGGATCTCTCTTTTTGTGGCTTTGCTTTTTGGATCTGGATTTAAGTTGAAGCTGAATTTTTATCGATGCGCGCGGGGGGGTGCCTTTTCTCCTTCGAGCCATTTCTCGCCTTATGGATCTCGTTTGGTTTGGGACTCAAGTCCATCGCCTTTCCCTCGCAAGCTCTTCGCGAGCCGGACTGCGCAAAGCGCGCGCTCGTCAAGCACGCGCCAGCGCTGCGGCTGGCGCTCACCTCTTGAGGGGCCCCCTCAGACGGGGCGATAAGCTCCACGGGATTCTCAGAAGCTCGTCACTTCACGACCCAGCTTGGAGCCGATGCTGACTAAGGTAAACCACGACGGGAAGCTCGCCCCCGGCTTCACGAGTTCACGAGGACACACACCCACATCGCATAGGAAAGTAAAAACTGCAATTTGCTTACATGAGGGGCTCCCCCTCTCAAAATGCTCTTACAAGTCTTCCAGGACCACGCCCGAGTTCTGCGTGCAGGACGAAACAACAGGAGAACATGGGATCAACTAGAAATATCACTCGCTACATCACCCGTGGACGCGTCACTCGTGTCGTCGTCATCTTCGTCGGCGTCGTCGCCGCCGTCGGTGACGCCCCCATCATCGTTGTCAACCACGTCGCCTTCGTCTGCGACGACCACCACCGCATCATCCTCCAAGGTGAAGGCCCTGACCAACGCGTCCACATGGTCCTCTACCCAACGCGCCAGGTCGCCTCGGATGGCCGTGGGTACAGGGGCAATGGTGGCGTCGAAGTCGAAGTTGGGGTCGGCGTTCAGAAGGTGGCTGAAGACACAGGAGAAGGCGCGTTGAAGCAGGCCACGACCCCTTTCCTCCACAAGCTGGCGAGCCCTGGCAGATCGAGCCTCCAGGCACGTCACCACCTTGGTAAAGAAGGTCAGGCGGCTGGCACAGTCATTTGAGTGGGTGGCCGGAGCATTCTCGTCACAGATATAACCCAAGGCGGTGTTGGCCCTGTTCCGGAGGCCTTGAAGCATAGGAGCATGCTCGCGCTCCAGCGTCTGGCGCTGGAGCACCTCCTCCCTGTTTTGCCGTGCGACAGCCTCGGCATCGTCAACCCAGTTCCAGAGAGAAAGCAGCTCGGCGCAGGCAGAGGCCAAGTCCGCCTGCGCCGTAACCAGGGTGGCGGCTGTGGCCTCCGCACGCCTCTCGGCCTCATCCAGCCTAGGCCCGTGGGCGGCGGCTCTGCCCGCATCCTCCAAACCCGCGAGCTTCAGCTTCAAGTCATACCTGCCCTCCAGATTTGCGTGAACCTCGGCCACCCGGCAATTGATCTCCTCCTTGACTCCGGCCTCGCGGGCCCCGACGGCGTCTTCTGCCTGAGCAACTTGACACTCCCTCGTCTCTAGTTGCTCGAGCTCGAGGCTGCGCTCCACGGCTTCTAGGACCAGCGTCTCCTCATGCTTCCGGACCTCCTCTTCCTCCGCGGGCGTCCCCCTCAGCGATGCAAGAGCAGCCCCGCGCGCCTCCACCTGTTGCTCAAGGGACGCGTTCCAGGCCTGGAGCTCCCACGCGCGCTCTTCCGCTGCCTCGTGACGGCGATCGGCCTCGCGAGCATCTTCCAAGGCTCGCGAATGGGCTTCATGGGCGATCTTGAGGGACGCCTCGGCCTTCGCATTCTCGAGGTCGCGCTGGTAGCGACCGAGGTTGATGGCCACCTTTAGCTTGCGTCGCTCCTCCACCAGTCGGAGACCTTCAGCCTCAAGACGCGAATCGACACCAGCGAGCTCTTCACCAAGGCGACTCATTGCGCCCATCGCCTCCTGGAAGAGCTCATGACAAACCACGCTTCGCCCGCGCTCGAGCTCGAACGCTCGACCCGCCTCGTCCTCAACCTCGGGGGCAGCGGGCGGAGCATCAAGTGGAGCGCCACCTCCCGGCGGGAGGCTGGGGGCTGGCGCCGCGCCTGATGTCAGCACGTTCTCACGAGGAGCCCAAGCTGATCGGGGCTTGCTGCTTGAAGAGGAACCGAAGATCGAGGTCAACCAGCGGGCTGCTCAAGAGCAAAGGAGTCTTGGGCACGCTCGCTGAGCTCCACACCAGACCACAGGGGAGGGGCGGCCGAACCGTGGACTCAGCGCACCACGAAGGCGAGGACGCTCCCCCGACTGACCCTGCTCCAAGGGCGGTAGGCAGGCCAGGAATGCTCAAGGTCGATGGGGGAGTTGATGAAGGAGGAGGCAGCCTCTCGGAAGACGCAACAGCTTCAACGGAAGGAGCCCTGAAAGACAGACGTCAGAATAAGAAGACCACACGCAGGGAGCCACGGCAATAAGATGTTTACGCGTCAATGTCGATGTACTTCCATCGCTTCAATGGCCCGAAGATATTGCTGCCGCTGGGGGATCCCTTCCTCTTGCGGAGCTCCTCAAAGTCCACACAAAGACGACCAAAGCGCTGGACGTGACGGCCGGTGTGCGGCAGAGCCAAAGAAGAACCAAGAGGGATGGCTTCAGGGGAGCCCGATCGTGGCGAGTAGCCCTGCGCCCTCTCACTGCAACCTCCCGAGGCTCTTGGAGCCTCAGCCTCGGGAGCCGCATGCCGCGTCTCCTCAACAACCAACGCCTCAGGAGGGGGGTCGCAGGCCCCCGAGGACGACGCCCCCGGATCACCGCTCGTCATGTGCTCCTCGGCACTTGAGCCGCCGGCCCCCGTCGGGGCTCACCCCCTCCCGCACCATCACCTGGGGCGAGCTCGGCACCAGCGGCAAGGAGGGGGACCACGATGACGGGGTTCTCGCGGGACCCCATCAAGCCGATTGGGCGCAGCCCCCACTCATCAAAGGAAGGCATGTTCGCGGCAAATGTGACTTTGTTCTCACAGCGGTACAACAGGCAGCTGTTCCTGAGCATCTCATCCGGCAGAGGGATACCTGATAGGACCGTGAGCATTGTTTGCCACGCCGCAAGAGGAAGCCCCTCCTCCTGAAACCTCATGTTGTCCTGGCTGCGGAGCAAGTCCCACATCGGGCGGGAGTGGCACTGAAGTGGAGCGACTCGACGCCTGACGAACTCCCTCACCACCATAGGTGCAGTCATGCCAAGGTCCTTCAACCACCTTAGCCTGGCCCAGACGGTGGCAAGGAAGGGGCTCGTGAGCTTCTGATGACGCCAGCCGGAGTTTGGAATGGCAGGCCCCACCGGAGCTTGGAGCAGAGGGTTGAGCACGCCGGCGTCAACAAACACCCATCAAGTACGGAACTTGCTCATAGATGAAGGAAGCTCGAAGTCAATCCTTGCGCCTGCCATCGCAGCCACGGCCTGGAAGCCCACACACCCCCAGCTCTGCCAGGGACCGGTGAGATGCAGCGAGAAGAAGTGGCGGAAGAGTGCCACGGAAGGAGCGATGCCCACCATGGCCTCGCACAAGAAGGCGAAGACAGCAAGAAGGGTCACAGATTGAGGGTCGAGATGGAGCATATGGATCTGATAGTGCTCGAGCACCGCGTTGAAGAAGGCGGAGAAGGGAGGAATCAGGCCAGCCCAGAGGGCCTCAATGAAGATCGGGACCTCAGTGACTGCCCGAGCCATGCGAGTGCGAGACACGGGCCAAGCTGCCATTGCTCCCCACTCGTTGAAACTGGAGGCAAGCATGGGGCGCAACCTTGTCCATGGCCTCGTCGTTGAGCACCCGGGGCCGTCTGAGCGCCGACTCGAAGGATGGAGGCGCAGTTGGCGAGGACAGAGGTTTCTTCCCCTCCTCGGTTTGTTTCGGCGCCATGGCGGTGAAGCAGGCGGAGCGCAATCAGATTGGGAGGACGGAGCAGGGCCTCGAGGAAGCAGGGAGATTTGAAGAGCCAGGCACGGCGAAGGAAGAATAACTGAGTAAGAGACGGGGGGCGCATAGCCAGGCGGATTCAAGGGCAGCGTGGGGAAGTGGAGACGCCCACGTCCAATCAGCCGCCACGCGTCAACTGAGGCCGCAGGCTTTTGGGGCCCGCGGTGCTCCGTACTTGGCCCATGGCTTCGCCACGAAGCCAAGCCCGAGCGCGCCTTGGGACCGAGGGCTACTGTCGGCGTCCTGGGAACGGGGGTCCCCAGACTTGCCTGCCTGTGGCTCGCTGCGTGGCTAAGCCAGCAGGCCGTACGACGCATCTTCATCAACAAGGCATCCAAGACCCTCGTGAGGGGCCAAGCCTCGCGAGGCGGACGACACAAGACCTCATCTGGAGCGGCCTAGTCAGGCAGGCTCACGAGGAGCGGAGATATCAAGGCAAGGCAGACCTCACGAGGCTCTCATGACGTGAGCCATGACGATCGACACCAGGCTGGCGCCAGGCGGGCGCCAGCACGCGCAGCGTCCTTGTTTCCTCTTTGATGCTAAGGAAACCAGCGCAGGCGAGGAGTACCGAGGCATTAGGCAAAGGTTGCCATTTTGGTGCAACAAGACCAAGACCATAGGGACGACAAGACGGAGGTCATTGTGGAGCCCAAGACGACATCACCACCAGAGCCTTTGGTAGGCGAACACCACTTTAGTCGGGATAGCTTGTACTAGCCGTCCCCCTTCAAATTTGCCCACCATTGTTGGCTCCCTTCCTTCTCAAGATTTGGGGAGAGGACCATGGCATTTATAAGTAGGACTAGCCACCACCATAGAAGGGGAGAGGACATCTTAGATCACTCTCACCCACACAAGTTGGCGAAGCACAAGAACACCTCAACCTCAGGAGGTTGTTCTTCCCCTTGTATTGTTCATCATCAGCCCAAGAGGCAATCCACCACCACCACACTAGAGTAGGGTATTACACCACAACGGTGGCCCGAACCAGTATAAATTATGTGTCTTTCTGTGTTGTGAGTGCATCGAGTTCGTCTACGAGATCTTAGCGTGTTAGGGCGTAGATCGGTGGGAGGAAGAGACTTCACGCGCACCCCAGTGTTCGAACCTTAAGGGTTTGCCGAAACCCCACATCCGACAACATCAACCGATCTCGTCAACATGTGTCGGGGCATGGACCGAATGGGATGTCAAAACTAAGACGCGAAGCGACATGTAGTGGAGGCAAAGTGAAACTTCAAACGAACCGTTTGTTTGTATGCATGTCTAGGCCCACATGCGAATGATACTCAGCGGAATGTTCAAAGGCATGCGGGAGGATGGACTCGACCGGAGGGTGACATGATCGATGGAGAAGAGGGTTGGAGAGGAATGAGAAATAAGCAAACGCCACATTATTATACTTGAACGACTCAAATAAACAATAAGTTGTCTCGCTTAGCCTACATAGTGAAAGGCCTAATGCACAACGCGGAGCACTGACGCTCGAATATGGCCGGGAAAACAGGGAAACCGACATGTGGGGCACTCCTGTCGGGACGATGTAGCACAAAATAGTCCAATGGAGGAGCTGGCCCACGACCTCCTCGCCACCGGCAACCGTTCATGTGGGTCGTGGGGGCCAACAACGTGGCACAACTCTAGCACCGCCTCTAGACACGGCGACAGCGGTGAGCGACATGCTCATCGTCGCTAGACACGGTCGGTTTCAGTGTGCCGAGGGTGGCGTTAGTGTTGTGGCACGACCAACAGTATGTTTGGTTTGTGCCCAAGGTTGCCCCATCAAAGCATTGGGTAGCCAAAATTTTGGTTGAGGTTTTGGTTGCCCATGATTTGGCCGACATCGTCAAGAAAAATGAACTATAGTTGGCTAGAGTTCATTGGCATGCCAAAAAATGGCAACCATCCAAACAAAGACCAATCTTTGGGTCATGACCAAAATTTTGGTAAGGTGCACTTTGGCCACAATCCAAACACACCCCAACACCCGGCTCGTCAAGGATGCACGGGGCGCCGGGACGCGTCCGCGGAGTGGTGTAGCGTGGCCAACTGCATCCTCAGCACCTAAGACCATGCGGGGTCGTCTTGCTTTTTCAATGACATGCGTCGATCGCATGTGAGCAAAGGGCATCTCCAACGTTGCCACGACCGCATCTGACTACCCTGGCGCACCAAAAACCCTCGCCACCTCACGCCGTCGCGCGGTGCGTTCCCAGCCGGCGCCAGCTGCCTGCATTCATACCGTCCGTACGTATGCCATTGTTAAGAGGCTCGGTGCCCGAGGAACCAACTCTGGAGACTTAATGACGCACCAGGACGCTTGGCCTCACCGGAATGCACTACTTAAAGCGGCAACGCCCAGCTAACGTCCACACCATAGTGCATCGTCCTCCTACCTGGCACCACATCTGCCATGACCGCAAGCGCGAACGCTCTCCGGGAGAGCTTGTCTTCGGGGATGGAGCTCGAGGTCGCCGCCCTCGTTCAAGTCGCCGCACAAGCGTGGCCACGCTGGCGGCCGACGATGGGAGCACCGTCAGCCACGCATCCTACTTGCCGCCGTCCAACGTCCGGCACCGCCGAGGTCGGGGACTCCTCCGAGGATGAGTAGGGCATGGGAGGCGGCAGGGCATGGTGTGCCAACTGGCCGGTCCGTCTCCCATGTTCTACTTTTCCTCACTGGAGACCGCACCTTCACTCCACGGGTCTTGAACCCCACACCCGTACATGGAGATCGTAGATGGAGGACGTCGGTCGCCGTCGTATAATAGGTTTAGGGTCAGGTTTCTTTTATTTTTCTGTCCTATAAAAGTTCGAAATGTAATGAAAATCTGTCGTGTTTGCATTAATCTCGACTGGTGTATATGAACTTTCACAATAATATAGTATATTGTAGGAGTACTAGCAAGATGCCCGTGCGTTGCACGGAAGATCAAGATCTTGTGGGAGAAAAGGATGAACGAGGGAAGGCCTTATATGCAAATGCACATTCATGCATTTCACATCTTTCTACATCTACAGGAACCTACGAAAGGGTTAATGTAAATTGCCTCTCTCTCTCTCCTCCCCTGATTTTCATGGTGGTGGGCCCCTCCCTACCCCAATCTACAATCAACAGCTCACACGTTTCACATTATGTTAATTACATAACTGGGACTACGTAGGTGCAGCATTACTCGTCCTAAAAAACCCATCTAAGCCAACCTCCCAGCATATCGCGCGGGAAAAGACCCGGCCGCGCCATTTTAGTCGGGATTACCGGATTACTAGTAGTAGTATCAATGGATCGCGTGAAGCAAAAAGTTTTTTTAGGGGGCGAAGCACCTAGTTTAAAAGTAAAAAAGGCAGTACACTCACAACACCCCTGTCGCGGTCGCGTTGCACCCCACACACGTTCGGTCTTGCACACGTCTCATGCAAACGGAACGCGCTTTGTCTTGCTCTTCACTGACACGTGGGACTGCACTTGGAGAAACCAACCATGCGCCAAACTCCCCCCGCCCACCGCGCAAAAATCTTCCCCCACCCCAAAATTCCCCCCAAATCCTAGATTCAACCGCCCTTCGGTCAACTAGCCAATAATATTCCCCAAACCCCCCTCCCCCACCCCCCTCCAGTCCATTCGCTCCGCCAAAGCCACCCTCCCCGCCACGCCGATAGGTCGGTGTCGCGGTTCGTCAAGGGGACGCATGGCGATCCTCTTGCTCCCACAGTACGCTCTCATAGACTGTCATCCTCTAGCCGCGCCGCCAACGCTAGCGACGTTCTTGTGGAGGCGCACGGCGGTCAGCGCCGCCACCGCTGGCGACGTTCGTGTGGAGACACACGGCGGTCAGCTTCTCCCACGGTACACGCATTCTAGGCTGAGGCCCCGTGCATGTCGGTGTAGCGTTGAATGTTAGCTGATAGACGCTGTTAATCTCACTGTTTGCCGAAGTAGTTTATAGTCAATATGCTTTGCTTAAGAAGCTTCCTTACCCTGTTCTGCACTCAATCTGCTTAGCTGAGATGGCATGCCAAGGAAGATTAGTTACTAAAATATCCTGCCATATATTTATTGTGACGTAGATTGCCATGGTCTAGTAGTCAATCTGTTAGGTGAAATAGCTCTACACCATCTTATACTCGATCTTTGTTGGTGCGATGGCCTTCGATAGTTCGATGGCTGTGTGCTCGGCCTCATTGACTGCTGAAACAACCTGCCATAATTTAGGACTCAAATCTGTTTGCTGAATTAGCTTTACATATATTTTGTTACTTAGATCTGCTTGTCCAAATATCTTACCATAGCTTTAGACACCAAACTAGGTATTTTCTTCTGGACTTCATAAAAAAACATATATTTTCCTGTAATATCTAGTAGAAGAACTAATTTGTATGTCTAACAGATGGACAAGACTTGGATAACTTCTTCTCAAAGATTCTCCGCTGCATATGTTGAGGGGGTTGAAAACTTCATGAACTTTATCAGAGCTAAGTATGGTGGTCCGAAATCAGATGTGCTCTGCCCGTGTAGCAGTTGTATGAATTCAGTTACAAGACCCCAGGCAACTGTGCAAAATCATCTACACTTGTATGGGATGTCGGTCACATATACTAGGTGGGTTCATCATGGTGAATCTGTGAACGTCAATGTTATTGACTACGTGGAAGCAGCAGATCACCATCTTGATCTGCCTGATGCCCAGGTGGAAGAGGAGGAGGAGGAGGAGGTGGTGGCGGAGCCAGTGAGTTTGACCAGCATTGAAACAATGCTACGAAATGCTCGTGCATTCCGTGAACTTTCACCTGCAGAAGAAAAACGGGGGCCCGCATGTTGGAACAATGCAACGTGGCTGTCACCCCAGGAAATAATCTATCAGTATTCTCAGCTATGGTCACCTTTCTTCAGGTGACGACATCTGAGCGGATGACCAACAAATCATTCAATACGATGTTGGCTTCTTTCTGCAAAGCTTTCCCAGATGCGTGTGAGCTGCCACACACCTACAGTAAAATGAAGAATTTCCTTCGTGCAATTGGAATTGGATATGATATGATCCATGTTTGTAAGAATAATTGTGTTCTGTTCTGGAAGGATTATGCCAACTTAAGTGAATGCCCGAAATGCAAATCATCAAGATGGAAAGATGGCAATGCTGTGAAGAGGATTCCTCATAATATTCTGAGACATTTTCTAATTACACCAAGATTGCAGAGGTTGTTTCATGATGCTAAAACAAGAGAGGATGTACTGTGGCATTCTAGGAACCAGGAGTATAGAGATCAGAATGTAATGAGCCATCCATCACATGGTAGTGAGTGGAAAAGCTTCAATCAAAAGCACAAAAAGTTTGTTGTTGACCCGAGAAACATTAGACTTGGCTTAGCTTCAGATGGATTTAACCATTTGGCCACCAGAGCGCCACATATAGCATGTGGCCGGTGCTTGTTATCCCTTACGACATGCCTCCAAATGTCTGCACCAAAGAATCAAACTACATGATGGCCTTGCTCATCCCAGGTCCAAAAAGTCCTAGAAAGGATTTTGATTTGTTCTTGGAGCCTCTTGTGGAGGAACTTCAACAGCTATGGAGGGGTGTTCTCACTCAAGACATATATAGCAGCCCACCAGTTGATTTCTTTCTGCGTGCTGTTATAATTTGGTGCATCCATGATTATCTGGCTTTGGGCACTATGTCAGGGCGAACGACACATGGTTACAATGCATGTGTTCGTTGTGACAGGAATCCGCTGTCATACGCAATACTTAGCAAGATCTGTTACATTGGACACCGCCATTTCCTTGCCAAGGACAAGCCGCATCCTAGAAAATACCGAAGACATGTGTTCAATGCAAAGCATGAAAACTGTGATGCGCCAAAGAGGCTCACCGCCGATGAGTTGCAAGTGGAATTAGAGAAGGTCAGGCATATTACACCAGGAAACCATCCTGATAATGGTAGCGGGAAAAGGAAGCGTGGCATGGCAGAAGAGAGATTATTGTTTACGCGCAGGTCCACTTTGTGGGACTTGGAGTATTGGAAAGTTTAGGATTTGCTGCATAATCTAGATGTGATGCACATCGAGAAAAATATATGTGACAGCTTTATCGACACACTTCTTAATATTGAAGGCAAGACGAAAGATACCTTAAAATCTAGGATTGATTTGACACACCTAGGTATCAGACAGGATTTGCAGGTGCAAGATGAAGGTAAACCACGGGATATGGCACCAGCTGTGTACGTCTTGGACAAGGTAAAAAGAAAAGAATTCTGCGAGGTCCTGTCACGTGTGAGATTCCCACATGGATTTGCTTCCAACCCTGAAAGGAGAGTCAGTGCGGATGGAAACGAGGTACAAGGGTTAAAAACTCATGACTGCCACGTCCTACTTCAAAGGGTTTTACCTGTTATCCTTAGAGGATTGGGCCGCCCTGACTTATACAGAGCAGTTGCAGAGTTGGGACAATTCTTCAGGGAACTCTGCAGTAGAAATATCAGGATAGATGCTTTGGAGCGTCTTAGAGACAAGATACCAACTATCCCATGCGATCTTGAGAAGATATATCCTCCAGCCTTCTTTGATTGTCATGGTGCATTTCGCTGTTCATCTACCTGATGAGGCACTACTTAGAGGTCCAGTACAGTATGGCTGGATGTACCCTATTGAAAGGTGGCTAGGCACTTTCAAGGGCTATGTTAGGAGCAGAGCTAGACCCGAGGGTTCCAGTGCAGAGGCCTACATTGCTACAAAAGCGTTGACATTCTGCTCAAAATACATTGAAACAGCTGATCAGCTTAGCAAAGAGGTGGATGAAGACAATCCCGGGCTCAATGTTTTCGATTATTCTGTTCGAGTTATAGGGAAGAGTCGACAAGAGGACAAACCTAAAGATTTGGAAAAAATGGTTTGGTATGTGTTGAATAACTGTCCAGAGATACTACCTTATATCAAGTAAGTGCTAAGTACTGCAGCTTATACATCGTAATCTACTAAACTTGCAGCACATTCTTATATATTTAGATGTTTGACGCAAGCACTATGTTGTGCAGCATCTACAAAAAGGAGTTACTGCCGCAAAATCCAAGAAACATTGACAAACTGGTTATGGCAGGATTTGCGAAATGGTTCGAGAGCCATGTAAGCTTTTAAATTGTACTGTCAGTTTTTTTAATATATTGAGTACATAAGATGATCAGCTTGTCTATTTTCTAACCATAGGTTAAGAAGATGCGAGAGGATGGGCAGGCAGTTGATGATGCCCTTTACTCACTAGCAATGGGTCCTGATACTCGGGTAAGACATTATGAATCTTGCATTGGTGGAGATGTGCGCTACAACACCCTTGCACGAGACGAAGGCAGGAAGACACAAAACAATGCCATCATGAGCACGGATACGTATGACAAAGAGACAACTGAAATGTATGCTAACATAACAGACATTGTTCAGTTGCAGTATATCTCCAGTTTCGAGGATCATCGGTGTGTGGTTCTGTTGTGCTGTCGTTTGTATAACCCGTTTTCCAGGATCACAAAACCCAGAGATGATGATTATTTCAAATCCATCAATGTCAAGGTGGCATACCAGACCAATGAGCCTTTTACTTTGGCAAATCAACCAACACAGATATTTTTCTTGGAAGACACATTTGCACGTAGCGATGACTGGAGAGTATTGCAAAGGTTTGAGCAGAGGAATTCGTTTAATGAAGTTGCACAACAAGATGATGCTTACACTGCTCCTGATGTACAAGATAACACAGATGTTCCTAATATCTTTGAGAACCATCACGTCAATGACGCCAGCGAAAAGATTGCCTGTCGTGCTGTGGACATACAAGAGTTGATCAAGAATAAGCCAACATTCGAGGACGTTGAGGACGAAGAAGAAGATGACACCATGGGGAATTACGATTCAGACTGATACACATGGCGAAGATGTTGACGCTGCTACTGCAGATGATGATTACATTGCTTTTGTCATATTTGCCTGTCAGAAGACATTTTTATCTACTATGTGAAATTGTGTTCGCTATGACAACTGAAACCTGATGAACATGTTGTTTAGTATTTTCCTGTGAGAACATCACTTGTTATGTATGCTGATTTGTGTTTGCTGATTGTATGACGACTAAGACATGATGACATTGTTGTCTAATTGTACTCATATTTGGCTGTGAAACTTGAATTTGATGACATAGTTTGCTGTTGGACTGCAATTTGCTCGACGTCTTCGAATGAGAACAAAGATGACCCGACAGGGCCTCTACTAATTTATTTATTTATTACCAAAAGGGCCTCTGCTATTTATTTATTTATGAGCAAAAGGGGATACCCCCTGATTTCCGTTAATAGAAATCATTAGATGTTTACAACACTACGCCCAGTCTACTACATAGGTTCCATTCATTACTAGTTTCAGCAAAGTTCTCATGTCATAGCCACTGAATACATCACGAGTGCTACATACATTGCAAATAAAGAGACAATCATCCTACAGAGCACATCGATTTTGCCCATTATCTTCACAAGGTCTTTCATCTCCTCAATGCTGTCAAGGCCGTTCAGCAGCTGTTGCTTGGCCATGATCAGAGGAACTGCATCTTTAACCTTCTGCTCTGCATCTTGCTCTTCTGACGTTCCTTCAGTTACTTGTCCAACACCCCAACCTGCTGGTATTGGGATTCCTCGGCTACCCAAATAATCAGCATAGTTGCACTCCCCCACATCAGCAACTTCCCAGAAATACAAATCACACGAATCTTCCCTTTTCCGCACGAATCAAATTGGAAGATCATCAACCAAACTATTAAAAAAATTAGCAACTAAAAGCAGCAGAACAACACTTAAACATATTATTACCCCATGATTCGGGCATTTGTAGAAGACTCGGCCAGGGTTGAGGATTGTGGTTGAGAAGCGATGGATGACTCTGCGTGATTTGCAGCGGTGGCACCACACCAACGACAGCGGGTTGCGATGAGCAACCGGCTGCGGTGCGCGTGCTGGCGGAGGTGTGATGACACCCACAGGCGATGGTACAGGTGGCGACTTGGCGCATATTTGGTTTTTGCCTGCTGAAGAGCAGGTGGATGAGCAGCCAGTGGACATGGTTGCTGCGGCCAGAGCTTCTGATGCTAGGCAGAGTAAGTAGAGAAGAGGAGAAGCGTACGTTGGATATGTCAGTTTCATTACTTGTAGAGTAGCATAGCACCATATATAGTCATAGTCTAGGTTTGGATTCGAAACAGATACAGGAGCACGTCTCTCTTGTTTCTAAAACTCAGCAACGTCTCTTTACTGGTACACTAGCTTGTTCTGTACGCCTTCTCAAGTCTTTGATTCCTCCACCTGACATATGGGACCCACCGGAAGGGCCTCTGTATTTCGTGAAAAAAACGTACCCCCCGCTAACAGGTCGGACCCACCAGCTATCTTCGCACGCAAGGAAGTGCCTCCTTATTAAGCAAAAAAAAAATGAATACTCCCCCTACCAGCTGGAACCCAGCATCGTGGGAGGCTGACTTGTGGGCCTACCAAGTTGACGGGGATGGAGGGCTTTGTCAACTTAGTCAATATGAACGATTCTAGCTCCAGTTACCGTACGATGTTCATCCAACGACAGTAGTGCTTCTTCAACCTCTGGTCTTCTTGCTCCAGCCGCCCAAACCAGTGCCGGCCGTGCCGCGTGCTCCTGCCTCCCATGGCCGGTTGTGATGCCGCGGAGGCCTCACCGCCCCCTACTACTCCCAACGCTGGCCAGGGCATCCCTCTACTCACCCACACCCCCTGTTATTCTGCGGCGACGGCAGCCTCACACCGCAACCGAACCAGTGAACCCTCGTACTCCTCTCCGCATGGGTATCCACTACCGCGTCTTCCCCGGCTCCGCGTCGTCCCCTTCCCAGGCCTCGCTGTCATCCACTGCCTTGGTGCTCTTGGCGCGATGTGGTCAATATGGTCAACGACCGACTTCCATCGGAAGAGTACTGTACGTGGCGAGGCTGACAGCTGGGTCCATGGTCGCAGCCGGGTCCATGGCCAGAACCTAGTTTTTTTGTGATTTGCCAAGTAAGTCGCTTTGTCAGGCCTATTGGGCTGCAAATCTTTCAAGATGAGGAGAGCTTCATTCGGCTGGCCGAGAAAATGGCCTATCAGTAATGAGAAATGGGTTGTACATTTTTAAAACACATCAAACCGACAATTAGTTTCAAATTTCTTTTTTTTCATTTTGAGATTTTAAATTGCATTGATTTTTATGCATGGATAATTTGTTGAATTTTATATTGATATATATTTATTTCTAGAATCAGTTTGAATGTGACTCAAAATTTCGGGATTAAAAACAGTTCGAACCGCACCGAAATATGCAAAAATTTCGTATGATTTTTTAACCGTGGCCACAATATGGGCTGTAATGCTAACAAAAAGAATATGGGCTCCAAAAAAACCTTAAGAATTAGCAAATGGGCTGTAAATTATTAGAAATAATGGCAGATGGGTTGTATGATGTTTTCCACTGATTTGAGGCTTTCCTAAAAAAAGGTTGACGCACAAGCAGTGACTGTTGGATTTCCATCCAACGGCCGTCGTGCTTCTTTAATCTTTGCTCTTCCTGCTCCAGCCGCTCAAACAAGCGCCGGTGGGACTGCCCGCTCTCTCCTCCCTGCGGCCTGCTGTGCTGCCGTGCAGGCCTCATCGCCCCACCGTACTCCCATCTCTGGCCTAGCCATCCCTCTACTCACCCACACCTGCTATTATTCTCCGGCGACGGCAGACGAACCAGTAAACCCTCGTACAGTCGTACTCCCCTCCGCGTGGGAAACAACTGCTGAGTCTTCCCTGCCTCCATGTTGTTCCCTTCCTAGGCCTCACCGTCATCCACCTCCCTGGTGCTCTTGGCATGGCCTGGTCAACATGGTCAATGACCGACATGCATCTGAAGTGGACTGTACGTGGAGAGGCTGACAGTTGGGTCCACGGTCGCACACAAGGAAATGCCTCCTTATTACGCGCAAAATAATGATTCCTCCACCTGACATCTGGGACCCACCAAAAGGGCCTCTGTATTTCACGAAAAAACGTTACCGCCGCTGACAGCTTGGACCCACCAGCTATATCATCGCACGCAAGGAAGTACCTCCTTATTACGCACAAAAAAATGAATACTCCCCCTGCTAGCTGGGACCCAGTATAGTGGCAGGAGGACTTGTGGGCCTACTAAGTTGACGGGGACGGAGGGCTTTGTCAACTTAGTCAATATCCACAATTCTAGCTCCAGTGACCGTACGATGTCCATCCAACGGTCGTAGTGCTTCTTCAACCTCTGGTCTTCTTGCTCCAGCCGCCCAAACCAGCGCCGGTCGTGCCTCGTACTCCTGCCTCCCGTGGCTGGCTGCGATGCGGTGGAGGCCTCACCGCCCCTACTACTCCCACCACTGGCCAGGCCATCCCTCTACTCACCCACACCCCCTGCTATTCTGTGGCGATGGCAACCTCACACCGCAGCGAACCAGTGAACCCTCATACTCCTCTATGCGTGGGCATCCACTACCGCGTCTTCCCTAGCTCCGCGTCGTCCCCTTGCTAGGCCTTGCCGTCGTCCACTGCCCTGGTGCTCTTGGCGCGGCGTGGTCAACGTGGTCAAGGAACAACTTCCATCGAAAGAGTACTGTACGTGGAGAGGCTGACAACTGGGTCCACGACAGCCGCAAGGAAGTGCCTCCTTATTATGCAGAAAATAATTATTCCTCCACCTGACAGCAGGGACCCACCGAACGGGCCACCATATTTAGCGAAAAAATGTTTCCCCCCTGACTGCTGGGACCCACCAAACAGGCCACCGTATTTCGCGAAAATGTTCCCCCCGCTGTCAGCTCGAACCCACCGGAAGTGCCTCCTTATTACGCACAAAAAATGAATACTCCCCCAGCTAGTTGGGACCCACCTTGGTGGGTGGCTGACTTGTGGGCCTACTAAGTTGACGGGGACAGAGTGCTTTGTCAACTTAGTCAATATGAACGATTCTAGCTCCAGTGACAGTACGATGTCCATCCAACGGCCGCAGTGCTTGTTCAATCTCTGGCCTTCTTGCTCCAGCCGCCCAAAGCACCGCCGGTCGTGCCGCATGGTCCCTGCCTCTCGTGGCCGGCTGAGCTGCTGCGGAGGCCTCACTGCCCCCTACTATTCCCACCGCTGGCTAGGCCCTGCGGTGACGGCAGCCTCACACCGCAGCCGAACCAGTGAACCCTCGTACTCCTCTCCGTGCGGGGTTCCACTATCGTGTCTACCCCGACTCCGCGTCGTTCCCTTCCTAGGCCTCACCGTCGTCCACCGCCCTGGTGCTCTCAGCGCGGCGTGGTCAACGTGGTCAAGGAACGGCTTCCATCGGACGTGGACTGTACGTGGAGAGGCTGACAGCTGGGTCCATGGCCGCAGCAAAGAAGTGCCTCCTTATTACGTGCAAAATAATTATTCCTCCACGTGACAGCGGTTACCCACCGGACGAGCCACCGTATTTCGTGGAAAAAACATTTCCCCCTGACTGCTGGGACCCACCAGCTACATCTTCGCATGCTAAGAAGTGCGTCCGGGCAAAAAAAATGATTCGCCCCCCTAACTGTTGCGACCCACCAGCTACATCTTCGCATGCAAGGAAGTGCCTGACAGTCGGGACCCACCTGGTCAAAGCATACATAGCGTTTTCATTCTGGTCGTGAACGTGTACGTACATACTGGTCGATGTAGAGGCGCGCACGTGTTGTAGTAGAGGCATGCACGTAGCATGTACACGTACGTACAACATGGAAACGAGGCCTGACATACCGGAGAATGGAGGAAACGGCCTTGTGTTCAACCGGCTGCGGTCGAAACGGGATCTTGTTCATCGGGAGGGGTCTGGCGTATGATACGTCTCCAACGTATCTATATTTTTTGATTGCTCCATGCTATATTATCTTCTGTATTGGACATTATTGGGCTTTATTATCCACTTTTATATTATTTTTGGACTAACCTATTAACCGGAGGCCCAGCCCAGAATTGTTGTTTTTTTGCCTATTTTAGGGTTTTGAAGAAAAGGAATATCAAACGGAGTCCAAACGGAATGAAACCTTCGGGAACGTGATTTTTGGAACAAACAATATCCAGGAGACTTGGACCCTACGTCAAGCAACCAACAGGGAGGCCACGAGGTAGGGGGGCGCGCCTAACCCCCCAGGCGCGCCCTCCACCCTCGTGGGCCCCCTGTTGCTGCACCGACATACTTCTTCCTCCTATATATACCTACGTACCCGCAAACGATCAGATACGGAGTCAAAACCCTAATTCCACCGTCGTAACTTTCTGTATCCACGAGATCCCATCTTGGGGCCTGTTCCGGAGCTTCGTCGGAGGGGGCATCGATCACGGAGAGCTTCTACATCAACACCATAGCCTCTCCGATGAAGTGTGAGTAGTTTACCTCAGACCTTCGGGTCCATAGTTATTAGCTAGATGGCTTCTTCTGTCTTTTCGGATCTCAATACAAATTTCCCCCTCTCTTGTGGAGATCTATTCGATGTAATCTTCTTTTGCGGTGTGTTTGTTGAGACCGATGAATTGTTGGTTTATAATCAAGTTTATCTATGAACAATATTTGAATCTTCTCTGAATTCTTTTATGTATGATTGGTTATCTTTGCAAGTCTCTTCGAATTATTAGTTTGGTTTGGCCTACTAGATTGATCTTTCTTGCAATGGGAGAAGTTCTTAGCTTTGGGTTCAATTTTGCGGTGTCCTTTCCCAGTGACAGTAGGGGCAACAAGGCATGTATTGTATTGTTGCCATCGAGGATAACAAGATGTTTTTTTATCATATTGCATGAATTTATCCCTCTACATCATGTCATATTACTTAAGGCGTTATGATACATCCATTTTGCATCATGCTTTTATATCGATATTTATTGCATTATGGGTTGTTATTTCACTTTATGTCACAATACTTATGGCTATTCTCTCTTATTTTACAAGGTTTACATAAGGAGGGAGAATGCCGGCAGCTGGAATTCTGGGCTGGAAAAGGAGCAAATATTAGAGACCTATTCTGCGCAACTCCAAAAGTCCTGAAACTCCACGGAATGTCTTAAAATAAATAAAGAAAAATCCTCGCCAAAGATGAAGGCCAGGGGGCCCACACCCTGCTCACGAGGGTGGGGGCACCCCCCCTAGGGCGCGCCCCCTACCTCGTGGGCCCCCTGGTGGCTCTTCGACGCCCATCTTCGCCTATATGAAGTCTTTCGATGAGAAAAAATAAGAAAGAACTTTTCGGGACGAGACTCTGCCGCCACGAGGCAGAACCTTGGCGGATCCAATCTAGAGCTCCGATAGAGCTGTTCTGCCGGGGAAACTTCCCTCCGGGAGAGGGAAATCATCACCATCGTCATCACCAACGCTCCTCTCATCGGGAGAGGGCAATCTCCATCAACATCTTCACCAGCACCATCTCATCTCCAAACCCTAGTTCATCTCTTGTATCCAATTATTGTCTCAAATCCGGGATTGGTGCTAGTAGGTTGCTAGTAGTGTTGATTACTCCTTGTAGTTGATGCTAGTTGGTTTATTTGGTGGAAGATCATATGTTCAGATCCTATATGCATATTATTTACCCTCTGATTATGAACATGAATATGCTTTGTGAGTAATTACGTTCATTCCTGAGGACAAGGGAGAAGTCTTGCTATTAGTAGTCATGTGAATTTGGTATTTGTTTGATATTTTGATAAGATGTATGTTGTCTAGCCTCTAGTGGTGTTATGTGAACGTTGACTACATAACACTTCACCATTATTTGGGCCTAGAGGAAGGCATTGGGAAGTAATAAGTAGATGATGGGTTGCTAGAGTGACAGAAGCTTAAACCCTAGTTTATGCGTTGCTTCGTAAGGGGCTGATTTGGATCCATATGTTTCATGTTATGGTTAGGTTTACCTTAATACTTTTGTTGTAGTTGTGGATGCTTGCAATAGAGGTTAATCATAAGTGGGATTCTTGTTCAAGTAAGAACAGCACCCAAGCACCGGTCCACACACATATCAAATTATCAAAGTATCGAACGCGAATCATATGAACGTGATGAAAACTAGCTTGACGATATTCCCATGTGTCCTCGGGAGCGCTTTTCCTATTATAAGAGTTTGTTCCGGCTTGTCCTTTGCTACAAAAGGATTGGGCCACCTTGCTGCACTTTATTTACTTTTTTGTTACTTGTTGCTCGTTACAATCTATCTTATCACAAAACTATATGTTACCACTTATTTCAGTACTTGCAGACAATACCTTGCTGAAAACCGCTTATCATTTCCTTCTGCTACTCGTTGGGTTCGACACTCTTACTTATCGAAAGGACTACGATAGATCCCCTATACTTGTGGGTCATCAAGACTCTTTTCTGGTGCCGTTGCCGGGGAGTGTAGCGCCTTTGGTAGGTGGAATTTGGTAAGGAAAAATTTATATAGTGTGCTGAAATTTACTGTCACTTGTTACTATGGAAAGTAATTCTCTGAGGGGCTTGTTCGGGGTATCTTCACCCCGTCCAGTAGAGCAAAGCGTTGCTCCTCAACCTACTGAACCTATTGAAAATGAAATTCCTTTTGAATTTCCTTCGGGTATGATGGAAAGACTGCGAGCTAACCCTTTTACAAGAGATGGAACAAAGCATCCTGATGAGCACTTAATATATGTGGATGAAGTTTGTGGATTATTTAAGCTTGCAGGTATACCCGATGATGTTGCTAAGAAGAAGGTCTTCCCTTTATCTTTGAAGGGAGACGCATTGATATGGTATAGGCTATGTGATGATATGAGATCATGGGACTATAAAAGATTGAAATTGGAATTTCATCAAAAGTATTACCCTATGCATCTTGTTCATCATGATCGCAATTATATATATAATTTCTGGCCTCACAAAGGAGAAAGCATCGCTCAAGCTTGGGGGAGTAAATCAATGTTATATTCATGCCCCAATCATGAGCTCCCGAGATAAATAATTATGCAATGTTTTTATGCTCGGCTTTCTGGTAACAATCGCACCATGCTCGATACTTCTTATGCAGGCTCTTTTATGATGAAGACTATTGAATTCAGATGGAATTTATTGGATAGAATTAAACGCAACTCTGAAGATTGGGACCTCGACGAAGGTAAGGAGTCAGGTATGACACTAAGTTTGATTGTGTTAAATCTTTTATGGACACCAATATTTTCCGTAAGTTTAGCACTAAATATGGACTTGACTCTGAGATAGTAGCTTCTTTCTGTGAATCTTTTGCTACTTATGTTGATCTCCCTAAGGAGAAGTGGTTTAAATATCATCATCCCATAGAAGTAAAAGTAGTTGCACCTATTAAAGTTGAAGAAAAGACTGTCACTTATAATGATCCAATTGTTCCTACTTCTTATATTGAGAAACCACCTTTCCTTGTTAGAATAAAGGATCATGCTAAAGCTTCAATTGTTGTTCGTAAAAACAATATCAGAACTTATACACCTCCTGAGCAAGTTAAAGTAGAACCTAATATTGCTATTGTTAAAGATCTCTTGTCTGATAATATTGATGGGCATGTTATTCAGTTCAAAGGTGAAACTGCTAGAATTGCTAAACCTTGTGATAAAGATAAACATAGACGTGTGGTAGGCATGCCTGTTATTTCTGTTAAAATAGGAGATCATTGTTATCATGGCTTATGTGATATGGGTGCTAGTGCTAGTGTTATACCGCATACTTTATACAAAGAAATTAAGAATGAAATTGCACCTGCTGAGTTAGAAGGTATTGATGTCACAATTAAACTTGCCAATAGAGATACTATTTCACCAATTGGAATTGTTAGAGATGTTGAAGTCTGGTGTGGAAAAACTAAATATCCTACTGATTTTCTTGTTCTTGGTTCCCCACAAGATAGCTTTTGTCCCATTATATTTGGTAGACCCTTCCTAAATACTGTCAATGCTACCATAGATTGCACTAAGAATGTTGTTACTGTTGGCTTGGATGATATGGTTCATGAGTTTAATTTCTCTAAATTTAGTAAACAACATCGTGAGGAAGAATTACCTAGTAAGGATGAAATTATTGGTCTTGCTTCTATTGCCGTACCTCCTAGTGATCCTTTAGAATACTATTTGCTAGACCATGAAAATGATATGTTCATGAATGAAAGAAGGGAAATAGATGAAGTATTCTTTAAACAGGAACCTATTCTGCAACACAATTTGCCTGTTGAAATTTTAGGGGATCCACCTCCACCCAAGGGTGATCCCGTGTTTGAGCTTAAACCTTTGCCTGATAATCTTAAATATGCTTATCTTGATGAAAAGAAGATATATCCTGTTATTATTAGTGCTAACCTTTCAGAGCATGAAGAAGAAAGATTATTGAAAACTCTGAAGAAGCATCATGCTGCTATTGGATATACTCTTGATGATCTTAAGGGCATTAGTCCCACTCTATGTGAACATAAAATAAATTTGGAAGCAGATGCCAGACCAGTTCGTGATCCTCAACGACGTCTGAATCCTAAAATGTAATAAGTGGTAAGAAAAGAAATACTAAAGCTTCTGGAAGCAGGTATAATCTATCCCGTTGCTGATAGTGAGCGGGTAAGTCATGTCCATTGTGTCCCTAAGAAGGGAGGTATTACTGTTGTTCCTAATGATATAGATGAATTAATTCCACAAAGAATTATCACAGGTTATAGGATGGTAATTGATTTCCGCAAATTAAATAAAGCTACTAAGAAAGATCACTACCCCTTACCTTTTATTGATCAAATGCTAGAAAGATTATGCAAACATACACACTATTGCTTTCTAGATGGATATTCTGGTTTCTCTCAAATACCTGTGTCAGCTAGAGATCAATCAAAGACTACTTTTACATGCCCTTTTGGTACTTTTGCTTATAGACATATGCCTTTTGGTTTATGTAATGCACCTACTACCTTTCAAAGATGCATGATGGCTATATTCTTTGACTTTTGTGAAAAGATTTGTGAGGTTTTCATGGATGATTTTTCCGTCTATGGTTCCTCTTTTGATGATTGCTTGAGCAATCTTGATCGAGTTTTGCAGAGATGTGAAGAAACTAATCTTGTCTTGACTTGGGAAAAGTGCCACTTTATGGTTAACGAAGGTATTGTCTTGGGGAACAAAATTTCTGAAAGAGGTATTGAATTTGATAAAGCCAAGGTTGATGCTATTGAAAAGATGCCATGTCTCAAGGACATCAAAGGTATAAGAAGTTTCCTTGGTCACGCTGGATTTTACAGGAGGTTCATTAAGGACTTCTCAAAAATTTCTCGGCCTCTGTCTAATTTATTGCAAAAAGATATACCATTTTTCTTTGATGATGATTGTGTGGAAGCATTTGAAATACTAAAGAAAGCATTAGTCTCTGCACCTGTTGTTCGGCCACCTGATTGGAATTTACCCTTTGAAATTATGTGTGATGCTAGTGATTATGCTGTAGGTGCTGTTCTAGGGAAAAGAGTTGATAAGAAATTAAATGTTATTCATTATGCTAGTAAGACTCTAGACAATGCTCAAAGAAATTATGGTACTACTGAAAAAGAGCTTTTAGCAGTTGTATTTGCTTGTGATAAGTTCAGATCTTATATTGTTGATTCTAAAGTAACTATTCAAACTGATCATGCTGCTATTAAATACCTTATGGAAAAGAAAGATGCTAAACCTAGACTTATTAGATGGGTTCTCTTGATACAAGAATTTGATTTGCATATTGTTGATAGAAAGGGAGCTGAGAACCCCGTTGCAGACAACTTGTCTAGGTTAGAAAATATTCTTGATGACCCACTACCTATTAATGATAGCTTTCCCGGTGAACAATTAAATGTTATAAGTACTTCTCGTAGTACTCCATGGTATGCTGATTATGCTAATTATATTGTTGCTAAGTTTATACCACCTAGTTTCACATACCAGCAAAAGAAAAGTTCTTCTATGACTTGAGACATTACTTTTGGGATGACCCACATCTTTATAAAGAAGGAGTAGATGGTGTTATTAGATGTTGTGTACCTGAGCATGAATAGGAACAGATCCTATGCAAGTGTCATTCCGAGTCTTATGGAGGACACCACGCTGGAGACAGAACTGCACATAAGGTATTGCAATCTGGTTTTTATTGGCCTACTCTCTTCAAGGATGCCCGTAAGTTTGTCTTGTCTTGTGATCAATGTAAAAGAATTGGTAATATTAGTAGACATCAAGAAATGCCTATGAATTATTCTCTTGATATTGAACCGTTTGATGTTTGGGGCTTTGATTATATGGGACCTTTTCCTGCCTCTAATGGATACACCCATATTCTAGTTGTTGTTGATTACGTTACTAAGTGGGTAGAAGCTATTCCAACTAGTAGTGCTGATCATAACACTTCTATTAAAATGCTTAAGGAAGTTATTTTTCCGAGATTTGAAGTCCCTAGATATTTAATGACTGATGGTGGTTCACACTTTATTCATGGTGCTTTCCGCAAAATGCTTGCTAAATATGATGTTAATCATAGAATTGCATCCTTATCACCCTCAGTCTAGTGGTCAAGTAGAATTGAGAAATAGAGAGCTCAAATTAATTTTGCAAAAGACTGTTAATAGGTCTAGAAAGAATTGGTCTAAGAAACTTGATGATGCGTTATGGGCTTATAGAACTGCATATAAAAATCCTATGGGTATGTCTTCGTATAAAATGGTTTATGGAAAAGCATGTCACTTACCTCTCGAACTAGAACATAAGGCATATTGGGCTATTAAAGAGCTCAACTATGATTTCAAACTTGCCGGTGAAAAGAGGTTATTTGATATTAGCTCACTTGATGAATGGAGAACCCAAGCTTATGAAAATGCCAAGTTGTTTAAAGAAAAAGTTAAAAGATGGCATGACAAAAGGATACAAAAGCGTGAGTTTAATGTAGGTGATTATGTATTGCTATACAACTCTTGTTTAAGATTTTTTGTAGGAAAACTTCTCTCTAAATGGGAAGGTCCCTATGTTATCGAGGAGGTCTATCGTTCCGGTGCCATAAAAATCAACAACTTCGAAGGCACAAATCCGAAGGTGGTAAACGGTCAAATAATTAAACATTATATCTCAGGTAATGCCATAAATGTGGAAACCAATATTATTGAAACCGTAACCCCGGAGGAATACATAAGGGACACTTTCCGGAGCGTTTCAGACCCCAAAAAGGAATAGGTATGTGGTACGATAAGTAAACCGACTCCAAAACAATTTTAAGGCAGTATTTCTCCGTTTTGGAATATTTAGAAAAATAGAAAAATAAGCAGCAGTCCGGGAAGGACATGAGGGCCCCACGAGGGTGGTGGGCGCGTCCTACCCCCCTAGGCGCGCCCCCTACCTCATGAGCACATCGTGTGCCTTTCGGACTCCGTTTTCTTGCACGTTACGTATTTTGGTCGGTAAAAATTCATTATATAATCTCCCGGGGGTTTTGACTCCCGTATCATGCAAAAATCTCATGTCTTTGTTTCGAACTGTTTTTCTGACAGATCTAGATTATCATGACATCCCCAAGTGCTTCCAAGTACAAGTTCTTCGAGAAGGTCATCAACCCTTACCTCGCGGAGGTGCTGCGACACCCTCAAGCCATTGAGATGCGTGATGGGTTATTGCACATCCGCGATGTTGAGGGACCAAAGGGAACCGGAAGCGTGGAGACGAGGCTCGAAGAAATGGAGCAAAAAGTTTTCAAGTGCCAGGGGATGGTGGAGCGTGGAATCAACGCCAGCCACACGATGCTCGCGGAGTTCACTAGCAACTACAAGCCGGATGCCAAGAACACTGAGGAGGCCATATTCAAGCTATATGAGAAGATCGAGCACCTCCAAGCCCAAATCTATGACCTACAAAACCAAAACTGTGAGTATGAATATAGATTCAAAAGAATGAGTTTGGCTGCAGATTCAAGGATTCCGGAGACTCGATCATCCTTCTATGATGGTGAACCTATGCCTTGGAAGATGGAGGACAAGCCTGCATCATCAACATCACCACCACCTTCTTCACCAATCAAGGAGATATAATCACATGGGTATGGGCACTCCCCTTGGCAACTGCCAAGCTTGGGGGAGGTGCCCCGGTATCGTATCACAATCACAACTCCTATCTTTACCGTTTTTCTTAGTTCGATCCTATTAGTAGTATCTTGATCTAGTAGAATAAAGTTTATGGCATGATCTAGTTTTGAGTTTTGCTTTATGATCTTTCTTTGTAATCAAGTCCGTGAGCTATATATAATAAAGATTAGTGTTGAGTCAAGGGCTTGATTATTTCGCCATGATCTTGGGTGAATAAAAGAAAAGAGAAAAAGAATAAAAAGAAGCAAAGGGTTCATATTGATCTTATTAAGAGTTATGACTTCACATAGAAAGAGTATGATGATTAAAAGTTGTTGGGGGTTGGCAGACATAGCTTTGGTCATTGTTGCAATTAATAGGAAGTAACAAGGAAAGAGAGGTTTACACATATAGATATATTATCATTGACATCTTTTATGATTGGGAGCAGTCATTAAAATATGACATGCTAAGGAGTTGATGTTGGACAAGGAAGACAACATAATGAGTTATGTTTTTTTATATCTGAGATAAAGTATGTTGTCATGGATCCTCTAACTTGTTGAGCTTGCCTTTCCCCCTCATGCTAGCCAAATTCTCAGCACCAAGTAGAAATACTACTTGTGCTTCCAAATACCCTTAAACCAGTTTTGCCATGAGAGTCCACCATATCTACCTATGGATTGAGTAAGATCCTTCAAGTAAGTTGCCATCGGTGCAAAGCAATAAAAAATTGCTCTAAATATGTATGATTGATTGGTGTGGGAGAAATAAGCTTTATATGATCTTGTGATGTGGAAGTAATAAAAGCGACAGACTGCATAATAAAGGTTCATATCACAAGGGGCAATATAAAGTGACGTTCTTTCGCATTGAGATTTTATGCACCCAACCATAAAAGCGCATGGCAACCTCTGCTTCCCTCTGCGAAGGGCCTATCCTTTATTATTATCTTCTACCTTATGCAAGAGTCATGGTGATCTTCACCTTTTCTTTTTCATTTTATCCTTTGGCAAGCTCAGCATGTTGGAAAGAACATGATATATATATATATCTAATTGGATGTAGGGGAGCATGAACCATTATTGTTGACATTACCCTTGAGGTAAAAGGTTGTGGGGAAAAACTATAAGCTCCTATCTTTCTATGTGTCCGATTAAAACTCCGTAACCACAAGTATTGCATGAGTGTTAGCAATTATGGAGGACTAAATGATAGTTGAGTATGTGGACTTGCTTTTAACTCTGACATAGACTCTTTCCGATGTTATGATAAATTGCAATTGCTTCAATGAGTGAGATTATAGTTTGTCGGAGCCCAATAAGGTTTATGATTTATACTTTTGCATTGTGAATAGATCATCACTTGAACATAAGTAATCATATGACAAAATCTATATATGTTGCTGTTATGAGAATAATCATGATGCCTTCATGTCCGTATTTCATTTTTTATCGATGCCTCTACCTCTAAACATGAGGACATATTTATTGTTATCGGCTTTTCGCTTGAGGACAAGTGAGGTCTAAGCTTGGGGGAGTTGATACGTCCATTTTTCATCATGCTTTTATATCAATATTTATTGCATTATGGGCTGTTATTTCACTTTATGTGACAATACTTATGGCTATTCTCTCTTATTTTACAAGGTTTACATAAGGAGGGAGAATGCCGGCAGCTGGAATTCTGGGCTGGAAAAGGAGCAAATATTAGAGACCTATTCTGCGCAACTCCAAAAGTCCTGAAACTCCACGGAACGTCTTAAAATAAATAAATAAATAAAAATCCTCGCCAAAGATGAAGGCCAGGGGGCCCACACCCTGCTCACAAGGGTGGGGGGGGCGCCCCCTACCTCCTGGGCCCCCTGGTGGCTCTCCGACGCCCATTTTCTCCTATATGAAGTCTTTCGATGAGAAAAAAATAAGAAGGAACTTTTCGGGACGAGACTCCGCCGCCACGAGGCGGAACCTTGGCAGATCCAATCTAGAGCTCCGGCAGGGCTATTCTGCCGGGGAAACTTCCCTCCGGGAGGGGGAAATCATCACCATCGTCATCACCAACGCTCCTCTCATCGGGAGAGGGCAATCTCCATCAACATCTTCACCAGCACCATCTCATCTCCAAACCCTAGTTCATCTCTTGTATCCAATTCTTGTCTCAAAGTCCGGGATTGGTGCTAGTAGGTTGCTAGCAGTGTTGATTACTCCTTGTAGTTGATGCTAGTTGGTTTATTTGGTGGAAGATCATATGTTCAGATCATATATGCATATTATTACCCCTCTGATTATGAACATGAATATGCTTTGTGAGTAATTACGTTCATTCCTAAGGACAAGGGAGAAGTCTTGCTATTAGTAGTCATGTGAATTTGGTATCCGTTTGATATTTTGATAAGATGTATGTTGTCTAGCCTCTAGTGGTGTTATGTGAACGTCGACTACATAACACTTCACCATTATTTGGGCCTAGAGGAAGGCATTGGGAAGTAATAAGTAGATGGTGGGTTGCTAGAGTGACAGAAGCTTAAACCCTAGTTTATGCGTTGCTTCGTAAGGGGCTGATTTGGATCCATATGTTTCATGCTATGGTTAGGTTTACCTTAATACTTTTGTTGTAGTTGAAGATTCTTGCAATAGAGGTTAATCATAAGTGGGATGCTTGTTCAAGTAAGAACAGCACCCAAGCACCGGTCCACCCACATATCAAATTATCAAAGTATCGAACGCGAATCATATGAACGTGATGAAAACTAGCTTGACGATATTCCCATGTGTCCTCGGGAGCGCTTTTCCTATTATAAGAGTTTGTTCCGGCTTGTCCTTTGATACAAAAGGATTGGGCCACCTTGCTGCACTTTATTTACTTTTGTTACTTGTTGCTCGTTACAATCTATCTTATCACAAAACTATCTGTTACCACTTATTTCAGTATTTGCAGAGAATACCTTGCTGAAAACCGCTTATCATTTCCTTCTGCTCCTCGTTGGGTTTGACACTCTTACTTATCGAAAGGACTACGACAGATCCCCTATACTTGTGGGTCATCACGTTACTCTGTTCTCTTGAACTTAATACTCTAGATGCATGCTGGATAGCGGTCGATGTGTGGAGTAATAGTAGTAGATGCAGGCAGGAGTCGGTCTCCTTGTCTCGGACGTGATGCCTATATACATGATCATACCTAGATATTCTCATAACTATGCTCAATTCTGTCAATTGCTCAACAGTAATTTGTTCACCCACAGTAAAATACTTATGCTCTTGAGAGAAGCCACTAGTGAAACCTATGGCCCCCGGGTCTATCTTCATCATATTAATCTTCCAACACTTAGTTATTTTATTGCCTTTTATTTTACTTTGCATCTTTATCATAAAAATACCAAAAATATTATCTTATCATATCTATAAGATCTCACTCTCGTAAGTGACCGTGTAGGGATTGACAACCCCTTATCGCGTTGGTTGCGAGGATTTATTTGTTTTGTGTAGGTGCGAGGGACTCGCGCGTAGCCTCCTACTAGATTGATACCCTGGTTCTCAAAAACTGAGGGAAATACTTACGCTACTTTGCTGCACCACCCTTTCCTCTTCAAGGGAAAACCAACGCAAGTGCTCAAGAGGTAGCAAGAAGGATTTCTGGCGCCGTTGCCGTGGAGGTCTACGCAAAAGTCAACATACCAAGTACCCATTACAAACCCTTATCTCCCGCATTACATTATTTGCCATTTGCCTCTCATTTTCCTCTCCCACACTTCACCCTTGCCATTTTATTCGCCCTCTCTCTCTATCCTCCCTCTCTTTTCTGTTCGCCTCTTTTCCGTTTGCTTGTCGTTATGGCTAGTCCCTTATCTGTTCCTTTGTCTCCCGAGTTTGAGGTTCTTCACTTCAAACAAAGACAAGGAGAAAAATTAAAAGATGCTTGGTTTAGAATGATGGAATCTTATAGTAATTGTACCCTAGAGGTGAATTTTAGAATTTTTATTTGCAACTTTTATGTTGGACTAAATATGTCTCATAGACAACTCTTGGATTGCGTTGCCAAAGGCAATTTTATTAAAATTGATCCCAGAATTGCGCATGAAATTATAGAAGGTATAGTATGAACTCTACCTCAACAAAAGGGGCCTCATCATACCCAAGAGGAAACGCAAGTTTTTGAGAAAATTTGCGAAGTAACTAAGATTTTATAAAAGTCTCTTGAACCTCTTAAGAGCGTTAGCGGGAATCTCCACCGCATGAATATGTTGATCACCCTTTGCAATAAGTGGTTGGACTCTTTAGATCTCAAGATTTCTGAATATGAAGGGAAACGTAAAGAACCTCCTGGATTCGAGCATAACTCTGCTAAAAGAATTAAGAATCAAGATGATAATACCTAGATCTATCCTTGCTTTTTATGCCTAGCTAGGGGCGTTAAACGATAGCGCTTGTTGGGAGGCAACCCAATTTTATTTGTATTCCTTGCTTTTTGCTCCTGTTTATAAATAAGTAATTTATCTAGCCTCTGTTTTGGTTGTGTTTTTTTGTGTTTAATTAGTGTTTGTGCCAAGTAGAACCGTTGGGGAGACTTGGGGAAAGTCTTGTTAATCTTGCTGTAAAAAATAGAAACTTTAGTGCTCACGAGAACTGCTGCCATTTTTATTTGGAAAGAGCTATTTAGTAAATTATTTTTGCATATGATTAATATATAAATTCCTCACGTCCAGCAATTTATTTTAGAATTTTAGGGGTTCCAGATCTTGTGCTAGCTACAAATTACTACAGACTGTTCTGTTTTTGACAGATTCTGTTTTTCGTGTGTTGTTTGCTTATTTTGATGAATCTATGGCTAGTAAAATAGTTTATAAACCATAGAGAAGTTGGAATACAGTAGGTTTAACACCAATATAAATAAATAATGAGTTCATTACAGTACCTTGAAGTGGTCTTTTGTTTTCTTTCGCTAACGGAGCTCACGAGATTTTCTACTTTAAGTTTTGTGCTGTGAAGTTTTCAAGTTTTGGGTAAGGATTTGATGGATTATGGAACAAGGAGTGGAAAGAGCCTAAGCTTGGGGATGCCCATGGCACCCCCAAGATAATCTAGGGACACCAAAAAGCCTAAGCTTGGGGATGCCCCGGAAGGCATCCCCTCTTTCGTCTACTTCCATCGGTAACTTTACTTGGAGCTATATTTTTATTCACCACATGATATGTGTTTTGCTTGGATTGTCTTGTATGATTTGGGTCTTTTCTTTTTAGTTACCACAATCATCTTTTCTGTACACACCTTTTGAGAGAGACACACATGATTCGGAAATTATTAGAATACTCTATGTGCTTCACTTATATCTTTTGAGTTATATAGTTTTGCTCTAGTACTTCACTTATATCTTTTAGAGCACGGTGGTGGATTTGTTTTATAGAAACTATTGATCTCTCATGATTCACTTAGATTATTTTGAGATTCTTAAATATCATGGTAATTTTGTTAAATAATCCTAATATGCTAGGTATTCAAGATTAGTAAAAACTTTCTTATGAGTGTTTTGAATACTAAGAGAAGTTTGATGCTTGATGATTGTTTTGAGATATGGAGGTAGTGATATTAAAGTTGTGCGAGTTGAGTAGTTGTGAAATTGAGAAATACTTGTGTTGAAGTTTGCAAGTCCAGTAGCATGCACGTATGGTAAACATTATGTAACAAATTTGAAACATGAGGTGTTCTTTGATTGTCTTCCTTATGAGTGGCGGTCGGGGACGAGCGATGGTCTTTTCCTTCCAATCTATCCCCCTAGGAGCATGCGCGCATTTCTTGGTTTTTGATGACTTGTAGATTTTTGCAATAAGTATGTGAGTTCTTTATGACTAATGTTGAGTCCATGGATTATGCGCACTCTAACCCGTCCATCATTGCTAGCCTCTTTGGTACCGTGCATTGCCCTTTCTCACATTTAGAGTTGGTGCAAACTTCACCGGTGCATCCAAACCCCGTGATATGATACGCTCTTTCACACATAAACCTCCTTATATCTTCCTCAAAATAGCCACCATACCTACCTATTATGGCATTTCCATAGCCATTCTGAGATATATTGCCATGCAACTTTCCACCATCCTGTTTATCATGACACGTTGATCATTGTCATATTGCTTTGCATGATCATGTAGTTGACATCGTATTTGTGGCAAAGCCACCGCTCATAATTCTTTCATACATGTCACACTTGATTCATTGCATATCCCGGCACACCGCCGGAGGCATTCATATAGAGTCATACCTTGTTCTAGTATCGAGTTGTAATCATTGAGTTGTAAATATATAGAAGTGTGATGATCATCATTTAATAGAGCATTGTCCCAATAAAAAAAGAGGAGAAAGGCCAAAAAAAGAAGCCCCCCCCCCCAAAAAAAGAAATGAAAAGGGACAAAGCTACTATCTTTTTTCCACACTTGTGCTTCAAAGTAGCACCATGATCTTCATAATAGAGAGTTTCTTGTCTTGTCACTTTCATATACTAGTGGGAATATTTCATTATAGAACTTGGCTTGTATATTCCAATAATGGGCCTCCTCAAGTTCCCTAGGTCTTCGTGAGCAAGCAAGTTGGATGCACACCCACTAGTTTCTTTTGTTGAGCTTTCATACATTTATAGCTCTAGTGCATCCGTTGCATGGCAATCCCTACTCCTTGCATTAACATCAATCGATGAGCATCTCCATAGCTCATTGATTAGCCTCATTGATGTGAGACTTTCTCCCTTTTTGTCTTCTCCGCATAACCCCCATCATTATACTCTATTCCACCCATAGTGCTATATCCATGGATCACGCTCATGTATTGCGTGAAGGTTTATAAAGTTTGAGATTACTAAAGTATGAAACAATTGCTTGGCTTGTCATCAGGGTTGTGCATGATGAGAGCATTCTTGTGTGACGAAAATGGAGCATGACAAAACTATACGATTTTGTAGGGATGATCTTTCTTTGGCCATGCTATTTTGATAAGACATAATTGCTTAGTTAGTATGCTTGAAGTATTATTATTTCTATGTCAATACTAAACTTTTATCTTGAATCTTTCGGATATGAATATTCATGCCACAATTAAGAATAATTACATTGAAATTATGCCTAGTAGCATTCCACATCAAAAATTCTGTTTTTATCATTTACCTACTCGAGGACGAGCAGGAATTAAGCTTGGGGATGCTTGATACGTCTCCAACGTATCTATAATTTTTGATTGCTCCATGCTATATTATCTTCTGTTTTGGACATTATTGGGTTTTATTATCCACTTTTATATTATTTTTGGGACTACCCTATTAACCGGAGGCCTAGCCCAGAATTGTTGTTTTTGCCTATTTTAGGGTTTCGAAGAAAAGGAATATCAAACGGAGTCCAAACGGAATGAAACCTTTGGTAACGTGATTTTTGGAACGAACAAGATCCAGGAGACTTGGACCCTACGTCAAGAAACCAACAGGGAGGCCACGAGGTAGGGGGGCACGCCTACCCCCCAGGCACGCCCTCCACCCTCGTGGGCCCCCTGTTGCTCCACCGACGTACTTCTTCCTCCTATATATACCTATGTACCCCCAAACGATCAGATACGAAGCCAAAACCCTAATTCCACTGCCGTAACTTTCTGTATCCACGAGATCCCATCTTGGGGCCTGTTTCGGAGCTCCACCGAAGGGGGCATCGATCACGGAGGGCTTCTACATCAACACCATAGCCTCTCCGATGAAGTGTGAGTAGTTTACCTCAGACCTTCGGGTCCATAGTTATTAGCTAGATGGCTTCTTCTCTCTTTTTGGATCTCAATACAAAGTTCTCCCCCTCTCTTGTGGAGATCTATTCGATGTAATCTTCTTTTGCGGTGTGTTTGTTGAGACCGATGAATTGTGGGTTTATGATCAAGTTTATCTATGAACAATATTTGAATCTTCTCTGAATTCTTTTATGTATGATTGGTTATCTTTGCAAGTCTCTTCGAATTATCAGTTTGGTTTGGCCTACTAGATTGATCTTTCTTGCAATGGGAGACGTGCTTAGCTTTGGGTTCAATCTTGTGGTGTCCTTTCCCAGTGACAGTAGGGGCAGCAAGGCACGTATTGTATTGTTTCCATCGAGGATAACAAGATGGTTTTTTTATCATATTGCATGAATTTATCCCTCTACATCATGTCATCTTGCTTAAGGCGTTACTATGTTCTCTTGAACTTAATACTCTAGATGCGTGCTGGATAGCGGTCGATGTGTGGAGTAATAGTAGTAGATGCAGGCAGGAGTCGGTCTACTTGTCTCGGACGTGATGCCTATATACATGATCATACCTAGATATTCTCATAACTATGCTCAATTCTGTCAATTGCTCAACAGTAATTTGTTCACCCACCGTAAAATACTTTGCTGCACCACCCTTTCCTCTTCAAGGGAAAACCAACGCAAGTGCTCAAGAGCTAGCAGCGTATCACAAAACAAAGGAAACGGACCTCCTACGGTCGAAACGGGGGTCCTGTTGATCGGGAGGGGTGTGGCATACCGCAAAACAGAGGAAACAGACTTGTGTTGGAGCGCTACAGTCGAAACGGGGGTCCTGTTCATCGGGAGGGGTGTGGCATACTGCAGAACGGGACTCCACGGGATAATGTTCATCTCCACCGTCGACCCCCTCCAGCCTCCACGGGCTACTGTTCATCCACCGTCGACCTCCTCCAGCCTCCACCTGTGACTGTTCATCCACGGGCTCCTGTTCATCCAGCCTCCGCCGCGCGCTACTCCACCGGCTACTGTTCAACCAGCCCTCTCCACGGGCTCCTGTTCAACCACCCCTCCACGGGCTACTGTTCATCCAGTCCTCCACCATCTACTGTTCATCCAGCCCTCCACGGGGTGGTCTGATACGTCTCCAACGTATCTATAATTTTTGATTGTTCCATGCTATTATATTATCAACCTTGGATGTTTTATATGCATTTATATGCTATTTTATATGATTTTTGGGACTAAACTATTAACCCAGAGCCCAGTGCCAGTTTCTGTTTTTCCTTGTTTTAGAGTATCGCGGAAAAGGAAAATCAAACGGAGTCCAATTAACCTGAAACTTCACGGAACTTATTTTTGGAAGGAAAGCAACCCGAGAGACTTGGAGTCCATGTAAGGGAAGCTTCGAGGAGGCCACGAGGTAGGGGGCGCGCCCACCCCGTGGGCGCGCCCTCCACCCTCGTGGCTCCCCTGACGTACTTCTTCCGCCTATATATCTCCATATACCCTAAAAACATCCGGGAGCACAATAGATCAGGAGTTCCACCGCCAGAAGCCTCCGTAGCCACCGAAAGCCAATCTAGACCCGTTCTGGCACCCTATCGGAGGGGGAAATCCCTCTCTGGTGGCCATCTTCATCATCCTAGTGCTCTCCATGACGACAATGGGATATCACATGATTCACTTGATGTATGTTTTGGTGATCAACTTGCGGGTTCCGCCCATGAACCTATGCATAGGGGTTGGCACACGTTTTCGGCGTGATTCTCCGGTAGGAACTTTGGGGCACTCTTTGAGGTTCTATGTGTTGGTTGAATAGATGAATCTGAGATTGTGTGATGCATATTGTATAATCATACCCACGAATACTTTGTGGTGACATTGGAGTATCTAGGTGACATTAGGGTTTTGGTTGATTTGTGTCTTAAGGTGTTATTCTAGTACGAACTCTAGGGCTGTTTGTGACACTTATAGGAATAGCCCAATGGATTGATTGGAAAGAATAACTTTGAGGTGGTTTCGTACCCTACCATAATCTCTTCGTTCGTTCTTCGCTATTAGTGACTTTGGAGTGACTCTTTGTTGCATGTTGAGGGATAGTTATATGATCCAATTATGTTATTATTGTTGAGGGAACTTACACTAGCGAAAGTATGAACCCTAGGCCTTGTTTCCTAGCATTGCAATACCGTTTACGCTCACTTTTATCATTAGTTACCTTGCTGTTTTTATAATTTCAGATTACAAATACTATTATCTACTATCCATATTGCACTTGTATCACCATCTCTTCGCCGAACTAGTGCACATATACAATTTACCACTGTATTGGGTGTGTTGGGGACACAAGAGACTCTTTGTTATTTGGTTGCAGGGTTTCTTGAGAGAGACCATCTTCATCCTACGCCTCCTATGGATTGATAAACCTGAGGTCATCCACTTGAGGGAAATTTGCTACTCTCCTACAAACCTCTGCACTTGGAGGCCCAACAACGTCTACAAGAAGAAGGTTGTGTAGTAGACATCAAGCTCTTTTCTGGCGCCGTTGCCGGGGAGGTTAGCGCTTGAAGGTATATCTTTAGATCTTGCAATCGAGTCTTTTAGTTTCTTGTTTTATCACTAGTTTAGTTTATAAAATAAAATTACAAAAAAATGGAATTAAGTTTGCCTCATACGCTTCATCTTTTTAATATCTTTCGTGAGTATGATGGAAAGGGAAATTGTGCCAAAGTGTTAGAAGAAGAATCCATTAAAATGTTTGGCACTAAATATTTGAATGATGAGCATGATTGCAATGTTTTTAGTATGAATTCCTTGAATATCCATGATGCTAATGATATGCAAAGCCACAAGCTTGGGGAAGCTATGTTTGATGAAGATGATATTTTTATCATTAGTTACCTTGCTGTTTTTATATTTTCAGATTACAAAAACCTTTATCTACTATCCATATTGCACTTGTATCACCATCTCTTCGCCGAACTAGTGCACCTATACAATTTACCATTGTATTGGGTGTGTTGGTGACACAAGAGACTCTTTGTTATTTGGTTGCAGGGTTGCTTGAGAGAGACCATCTTCATCCTACGCCTCCTACGGATTGATAAACCTTAGGTCATCCACTTGAGGGAAATTTGCTACTGTCCTACAAACATCTGCACTTGGAGGCCCAACAACATCTACAAGAAGAAGGTTGTGTAGTAGACATCAAGCTCTTTTCTGGCGCCGTTGCCGGGGAGGTGAGTGCTTGAAGGTATATCTTTAGATCTTGCAATCGAGTCTTTTAGTTTCTTGTTTTATCAATAGTTTAGTTTATAAAATAAAACTACAAAAAATATGGAATTGAGTTTGCCTCATACGCTTCATCTTTTTAATATCTTTCGTGAGTATGATGGAAAGTAAAATTGTGCCAAAGTGTTAGAAGAAGAATGCATTAGAATGTTTGGCACTAAATATTTGAATGATGAGCATGATTGCAATGTTGTTAGTATGAATTACTTGAATATCCATGATGCTAATGATATGCAAAGCCACAAGCTTGGGGAAGCTATGTTTGATGAAGATGATATTTTTCGTCCCGCAAGTTTTGATGAGTAAATTTATTATGATGAAAGCATGCCTCCTATTTATGATGATTATATTTATGAAAGTGGATTTGGAGAGGTCATGACTTTATTTAGTAATGATTCCACTATTTCGGAAGAGGTTTCAATTGATTATGAGAACAAAGTTGCTATCTATGATGATTATTGTGATGACTTGTATGCTATAAAGAATAATGATATCCATGAAACTTGTCATCATGATTTTAGTTTTCAATTGGATTATGCCACACATCATAATTATTTTGTTGAGTTTGCTCCCACTATTATTCATGAGAAGAATTTTGCTTATGTGGAGAGTATAAAATTTCTATGCTTGTAGGTCATGAAAAGAATGCTTTAGGTGCTGGTTATATTGTTGAATTCATTCGTGATGCTACTGAAAATTATTATGAGGGAGGAATATATGCTTGTAGGAATTGCAATAATATCAAGTTTCCTCTCTATGTGCTTAAAGTTTTGAAGTTATGCTTGTTCTGCCTTCCTATGCTAGTTGATTATTGTTCCCATAAGTTGTTTTCTCACAAAATCCCTATGCATAGGAAGTGGGTTAGACTTAAATTTTTAGCAATATTCTTCATGATGCTCTCTTTATGTTTCAATTCTTATCTTTTATGTGAGCATCACTGAAATCATCATGCTTAGCTAGGGGCGTTAAATGATAGTGCTTGTTGGGAGGCAACCCAATTTTATTTTTGTTACTTGCTTTTTGCTCCTGTTTAGTAATAAATAATTTATCTATCCTGTGTTATGATTGAGTTTTTTTATGTTTAATTAGTGTTTGTGCCAAGTAGAACTGTTGGGAAGACTTGGGGAAAGTCTTGTTAATCTTGCTGTAAAAAACAATAACTTTAGCGCTCACGAGTATTGCTGCCATTTTTTTATTGGAGAGTGATATTTAGTTAATTCTTTTTGAAGATGATTAATAGATAAATTCCTCACGTCCAGAATTTTATTTTAGAGTTTTTGGGGTTCCAGAAGTTTGCGTTAGTTACAGATTACTACAGACTGTTCTGTTTTTGACAGATTCTGTTTTTCATGTGTTGTTTGCTTATTTTGATGAATCTATGGCTAGTAAAAGAGTTTATGAACCATAGAGAAGTTGGAATAAAGTAGGTTTAACACCAATATAAATAAATAATGAGTTCATTACGGTGCCTAGAAATAGTGTTTTGTTTTCTTTTGCTAACAGAGCTCACGAGTTTTCTACTTTAAGTTTTGTGTTGTGAAGTTTTCAAGTTTTGGGTAAAGATTTGATGGACTATGGAATAAGGAGTGGCAAGAGCCTAAGCTTGGGGGTTCCCAAGGCACCCCAAGGTAATATTCAAGGACATCCAAGAGCCTAAGCTTGGGGATGCCCCCGGATGGCATCCCCTCTTTCGTCTTCGTTCATCGGTAACTTCACTTGGAGCTATATTTTTATTCGCCACATGATATGTGTTTTGCTTGGAGCGTCATTTTATTTTATTTTGTTTTGCTTGCTGTTTGAATAAAATACCAAGATCTGAAATTATTAAATGTTAGAGAGTCTTCACATAGTTGCATAATTATTCGACTACTCATTGATCTTCACTTATATCTTTCGGAGTAGTTTGTCATTTGCTCTAGTGCTTCACTTATATCTTTTTAGATCACGGTGGTGGTTTTATTTTATAGAAATAGATGAACTCTCATGCGTCACTTATATTATTTTGAGAGTCCTAAACAGCATGGTAATTTTCTTTGGTTACTAATTTAGACCTAATATGATGGACATCCAAGAGGGATATAATAAAAACTTTCATATGAAGTGCATTGAATACTAAGAGAAGTTTGATACTTGATAATTGTTTTGAGATATGGAGATGGTGATATTAGAGTCATGCTAGTTGAGTAGTTGTGAATTTGAGAAATACTTGTGTTGAAGTTTGTGATTCCCGTAGCATGCACGTATGGTGAACCGTTATGTGATGAAGTCGGAGCATGATTTATTTATTGATTGTCTTCCTTATGAGTGGCGGTTGGGGACGAGCGATGGTCTTTTCCTACCAATCTATCCCCCTAGGAGCATGCGCATAGTACTTTGTTTCGATAACTAATAAATTTTTGCAATAAGTATGTGAGTTCTTTATGACTAATGTTGAGTCCATGGATTATACACACTCTCACCCTTCCACCATTTCTAGCCTCTCTAGTACCGCGCAACTTTCGCCGGTACCACAAACTCACCATATAATTTCCTCAAAACAGCCACCATACCTACCTATTATGGCATTTCCATAGCCATTCCGAGATATATTGCCATGCAACTTTCCACCGTTCCATTATTATGACACGCTTCATCATTGTCATATTGCTTTGCATGATCATGTAGTTGGCATCGTATTTGTGGCAAAGCCACCGTTCATAATTCTTCCATACATGTCACTCTTGAGTCATTGCACATCCCGGTACACCGCCGGAGGCATTTATATAGTCATATTTTGTTCGAAGTATCGAGTTGTAATTCTTGAGTTGTAAGTAAATAAAAGTGTGATGATCATCATTATTAGAGCATTGTCCCAGTGAGGAAAGTATGATGGAGACTATGATTCCCCCATAAGTCGGGATGAGACTCTGGACGAAAAATAAATAAATAAAAGAGGCCAAAGAAACCCAAAAAAAAAAGAGAAAAAAGGCCATAAAAAAGAGGAGAAAGGCCCAAATAAAAAATAAAAATAGAGAGAAAAAGAGATAAGGGACAATGCTACTATCCTTTTACCACACTTGTGCTTCAATGTAGCACCATGATCTTCATGATAGAGAGAGTCCTATGTTGTCACTTTCATATACTAGTGGGAATCTTTCATTATAGAACTTGGATTGTATATTCCAATGATGGGCTTCCTCAAAATGCCCTAGGTCTTCATGAGCAAGCAAGTTGGATGCACACCCACTTAGTTTCTTTTTGAATTTTCATACACTTATAGCTCTAGTGCATCCGTTGCATGGCAATCCCTACTCACTCACATTGATATCTATTAATGGGCATCTCCATAGCCCGTTGATACGCCTAGTTGATGTGAGACTATCTTCTCCTTTTTGTCTTCTCCACAACCACCATTCTATTCCACCTATAGTGCTATGTCCATGGTTCACGCTCATATATTGCGTGAAGATTGAAAAAGTTTGAGAACATCAAAAGTATGAAACAATTGCTTCGCTTGTCATCAGGGTTGTTCATGATTTAAATACGTTGTGTGGTGAAGATGGAGCATAGCCAGACTATATGATTTTGTAGGGATAACTCTCTTGGGCCATGTTATTTTGAGAAGACATGATTGCTTTGTTAGTATGGTTGAAGTATTATTATTTTTATGTCAATATTAAAATTTTGTCTTGAGTCTTATAGATCTAAATATTCTTGCCACAATAAGGATAATTACATGGATAAATATGTTAGGTAGCATTCCACATCAAAAATTCTGTGTTTATCATTTACCTACTCGAGGACGAGCAGGAATTAAGCTTGGGGATGCTGATACGTCTCCAACGTATCTATAATTTTTTATTGTTCCATGCTATTATATTATCAACCTTGGATGTTTTATATGCATTTATATGTTATTTTATATGATTTTTGGGACTAACCTATTAACCCAGAGCCCAGTGCCAGTTTCTGTTTTTTCCTTGTTTTAGAGTATCGCAGAAAAGGAAAATCAAACGGAGTCCAATTAACCTGAAACTTCACGGAACTTATTTTTGGAAGGAAAGCAACCCGGGAGACTTGGAGTCCACGTAAGGGAAGCTTCAAGGAGGCCACGAGGTAGGGGGCGCGCCCACCCCCCTGGGCACGCCCTCCACCCTCATGGGCCCCTCGTGGCTCCCCTGACGAACTTCTTCCGCCTATATATCTCCATATACCCTAAAAACATCCGGGAGCACAATAGATCAGGAGTTCCGCCGCCAGAAGCCTCCGTAGCCACCGAAAGCCAATCTAGACCCGTTCCGGCACCCTGCCGGAGGGGGAAATCCCTCTCCAGTGGCCATCTTCATCACCCCGGTGCTCTCCATGACGAGGAGGGAGTAGTTCTCCCTCGGGGCTGAGGGTATGTACCAGTAGCTATGTGTTTGATCTCTCTCTCTCTCTCGTGTTCTTCATTTGGCATGATCTTGATGTATCGCGAGCTTTGCTATTATAGTTGGATCTTATGATGTTTTGTCCCCCCTCTACTCTCTTGTAATGGATTGAGTTTCCCCTTTGAAGTTATCTTATCGGATTGAGTCTTTAAAGATTTGAGAACACTTGATGTATGTCTTGTCGTGCGTATCTATGGTGACAATGGGATATCACATGATTCACTTGATGTATGTTTTGGTGACCAACTTGCGGGTTCCGCCCATGAACCTACGCATAGGGGTTGGCACACGTTTTCGTCGTGATTCTCCGGTAGGAACTTTGGGGCACTCTTTGAGGTTCTATGTGTTGGTTGAATAGATGAATCTGAGATTGTGTGATGCATATCATATAGTCATACCCACGGATACTTGTGGTGACATTGGAGTATCTAGGTGACATTAGGGTTTTGGTTGATTTGTGTCTTAAGGTGTTATTCTAGTACGAACTCTCGGGCTGTTTGTGACACTTATAGGAATAGCCCAATGGATTAATTGGAAAGAATAACTTTGAGGTGGTTTCGTACCCTATCATAATCTCTTCGTTCATTCTCCGCTATTAGTGACTTTGGAGTGACTCTTTGTTGCATGTCGAGGGATAGTTATGTGATCCAATTATGTTATTATTGTTGAGAGAACTTGCACTAGTGAAAGTATGAACCCTAGGCCTTGTTTCAACACATTGCAATACCATTTACGCTCACTTTTATCATTAGTTACCTTGCTGTTTTTATATTTTCAGATTACAAAAACCTTTATCTACTATCCATATTGCACTTGTATCACCATCTCTTCGCCGAACTAGTGCACCTATACAATTTACCATTGTATTGGGTGTGTTGGGGACACAAGAGACTCTTTGTTATTTGGTTGCAGGGTTGCTTGAGAGAGACCATCTTCATCTTACGCCTCCTACGGATTGATAAACTTTAGGTCATCCACTTGAGGGAAATTTGATACTATCCTATAAACCTCTGCACTTGGAGGCCCAACAACGTCTACAAGAGAAGGTTGTGTAGTAGACATCATGGTCCTGTTCATCCTACCCTCCACGGGGTCCTGTTCATCCAGCCCCAACCGGCTCGATCGGTCGGGGTCCTGTTCATCTAGAGGCAACACCACAAGGTCATGTTCATCCACCCCCATCGGGAAATTTCGTCCAAACCCCCCAGCAACGCTCACTATTCATCTAGTGGCAGCATCGATCGGCTTCTGTTAGCAGTAGTAGCGAAGGAATCGCTTGATCGGGTTCAATTAACAGCCATCGATCGATCGCTCGGGTTCAGTAACGCATAGCCTGCAGTGCAATCGCTCGGGTTCAGTTAGAGCCCAACGCCTTGCACCCACGCGCGTGTGTGTATGAGAGAAACGTGCATCGCTCGGCCCCGACCACCCATCGTAACCAGGAACACCCCGATATTTTCCTCGCCCTCACTTCTACCACGGTTTTTTCTGTCATGGACGGCCCAAAGAATGTCATGCAGCTACGTCTCCGGCCCGCCCAGGACGAAAAGCCCATTTTCTGTCATGATTTTTTGTCATAGAAGTAGGAACCTGCCACATCTATGATGATACCGGGTTTTGTCACAATTATCGTCATAGAAGTGTCATAAGTATGATAGAAAAAAATTTCGTTCGGCCCAAAATGTCACGGATGTGTCTTTTTTTGTAGTGATTATATTGAAGGGTCCATTGCTCAGTTGATAAAGCACAAAGCTCTTAACCTTGTGGACGTGGGTTCAAGCCCTAGGATGGAGGCTACATTATAAGATGTTATTTTCATTGAAGTATATATCAAGTCCCAGCTCAATATTACCTTAATGACCCGACGCTTGGGGGCTACACATCACTGCTCAAATCTACATGATTATATTGACAAAGTCCCTGTTCATTATTGCAAAATGACCCGGCCCTTGGGGGCTACACTGGTTGAAGTTTTTATGAGCATAAGGCAATTTCAAGTCCCAGGTTGCTGCAAGCATGACAACCCGTCACTTGGGGGCTACATATGTGGAATACTCAGTTTATGACTAATGACTGAGATGAACAAATCAGTTTTCTTCAAGGCGGTGACATTTATATTGAAGCAAGTCTTAAGATGTTGCTACACTACCTTCTTAAGACTTGGGGGCTACAAGTGATAGGCATATAAGAGGTATATTTTCAAGCTTGATGTTAACTACAATTATAACCTGGTGCCATCAATATTTATAAACCGACAATTTTGGCAACAATAAACAGGGAAGTTCTACATCCTTAAGCCGGCTGAATATCAGATGAGTATTTCAAGGACCAATATTTTTGTTAAGCATTGGGAGCTGAATCAAATGAATTATTCTTCAGAATATTTCTCTATGATAAACCAATGTCAGCAAATTGATTATGAAGCTGGCCTATTGACCCGAATTTTCTAGAAGAAGGAAATGACAAGGACTTAAGGATGATCAAGATGAGTTTAACATGGATAAATCCAAATTAAACTAGGGGCTAATGTCGGGGATATACCCCGCAGTATGACCCGACCGGAGTTATAACCCGGCTGGGACTTGGTAAACCGACAGACAGTTAAGACAGATGGCTAAGACAGATGGTAAACCGGCAGGTGGTAAACTCGTAGACAGTTAACCCAGACAGTAAACCGGCAGGTGGTAAACCGGCAGACAGTTAACCCAGATGACAACCCAGCAGATGTCAAGTCAGATGATAACCCGACATATGTTAAGTCAGATCATAACCCGGCAGATATTAAGTCAGATTTTAACCCGGCAGATGTTAAGTCAGATCATAACCCAGCAGACAGAGTTGCCTGGGGTTAATAAGCCCAAGACGTTAAGTAGCCCAAGATGTTAAGAAGCCCATGAAGAGAAGTCAGAATAGTTTAAGTCTTAGTCCGAGATGGACTCTACATGTAACCCACCCCTTCAACTTATATAAGGAGGGGCAGGGCACCCCAAGAGGGGAGAGGAAATAATCTTAGGGCTAGACATAACTAGGAGAGCCGGTTCACGGCAACTTGATACGTCTCCAACGTATCTATAATTTTTTATTGCTCCATGCTATATTATCTACTGTTTTAGACATTATTGGGCTTTATTTTCCACTTTTATATTATTTTTGGGACTAACCTATTAACCGGAGGCCCAGCCCAGAATTGTTGTTATTTGCCTGTTTTAGGGTTTCGAAGAAAAGGAATATCAAACGGAGTCCAAACGGAATGAAACCTTCGGAAACATGATTGTCTCATCAGATAAGATCCAGGATACTTGGACCCTCCGTCAAGAAAGCCACGAGGTGGTCACGAGGGTGGAGGGCGCCCCCCTAGGGCGCGCCCCCCTGTCTCGTGGGCCCCTCGAAGCTCCACCGACGTACTTCTTCCTCCTATATATATCCACGTACCCCAAACGATCGGGACGGAGCCAAAAACCTAATTCCACCGCCGCAACTTTCTGTATCCACGAGATCCCATCTTGGGGTCTGTTCCGGAGCTCCGCCGGAGGGGGCATCGATCATGGAGGGCTTCTACATCATCATCCAAGCCCCTCCGATGAAGTGTGAGTAGTTTACTTCAGACCTATGGGTCCATAGCTAGTAGCTAGATGGCTTCTTTCTCTTTTTGGATCTCAATACAATGTTCTCCCCCTCTCTTGTGGAGATCTATTCGATGTAATCTTCTTTTTGCGGTGTGTTTGTTGAGACCGATGAATTGTGGGTTTATGATCAAGTCTATCTATGAATAATATTTGAATCTTCTCTGAATTCTTTTATGTATGATTGGTTATCTTTGCAAGTCTCTTCGAATTATCAGTTTGGTTTGGCCTACTAGATTGGTTGTTCTTGCCATGGGAAAAGTGCTTAGCTTTGGGTTCGATCTTGCGGTGTCCTTTCCCAGTGACAGAAGGGGCAGCAAGGCACGTATTGTATCGTTGCCATCGAAGATAACAAGTTGTTTTTTTATCATATTGCATGAAACTATCCCTCTACATCATGTCATCTTGCTTAAGGCGTTACTCTGTTTTTAACTTAATACTCTAGATGCATGCTAGATAGCGGTCGATGAGTGGAGTAATAGTAGTAGATGCAGAATCGTTTCGGTCTACTTGTCTCGGACGTGATGCCTATATACATGATCATACCTAGATATTCTCATAACTATGCTCAATTCTGTCAATTGCTCAACAGTAATTTGTTCACCCACTGTAGAATACTTATGCTCTTGAGAGAAGCCACTTTTTTTTGACCAGTGAAAACAGCAGGAGAGCCTCCTACTGTTGTATTTTTCTTTATTACTTTAAGATGTTAACCATTGGTTAACATTACAGATAGTTCTTGATTTACATGGCTTTAACAAGAATTCAGAAGGTGTGAAACTAGCCTATGAAAACTAGGTGTCACAGAGACAAAGAGCTTGCAAATGTTTCCAAACAAGTTAAACTTTGAGGGTTGATCCTATAGCCCAGGATCACAAAATCTTCCTTGAGCTTCCTCAGCCACTCAGTATGCATGGCTACCTCTTCATCAAAGATCTCTCTATTGCATTGCTTCCAAATATTCCAGGAGGTTAATATAGTTATCTCTTTGAACAAAGGTCCTCGCCACCTCTCTCTAGCTCTGTCATACCTGTGTTGTATGTCTGGATCGTTTTCGAACTCAATGCCCACGACATCCCAGCACTTGGTTGCAAAAGAACACTCATAAAATAGATGTGCATTTGTTTCTACAACTCCCATGTTGCACATTGGGCATTTATGATCTTCTCCAATATTAAAGTGTCTTCTCAGCAGCAGATCTCTTGTATTGACCCTGTCATTTAACATCAACCATGCAAACACTTTATGTCTCATGATACATTTCGTCTTCCAATCTCCATGGCCCCCGGGTCTCTTTCTCATCATATCAATCTCCATCACTTTATTATTGCTTTGCTTTTACTTTTTACTTTGCATCTCTATACCAAAAATACCAAAATATTATTTATCATCTCTATCATATCTCACTTTCGTAAGTGACCGTGAAGGGATTGACAACCCCTAAGCGCGTTGGTTGCGTTGAGCTATTGTTTTTGTGTAGGTACGAGGGACTCGAGCGTAGCCTCCTATGGGATTGATACCTTGGTTCTCAAAAACTGAGGAAATACTTATGCTACTTTGCTGCATCATCACTTCCTCTTCGGGGAAATCCAACGCAGTGCTCAAGAGGTAGCAAGAAGAATTTCTGGTGCCGTTGCCGGGGAGTCTGCGCAAAAGTCAACATACCAAGTACCCATCACAATCCCTATCTCCCTCATTACATTATTTGCCATTTGCCTCTCTTTTTCCTCTCCCCCACTTCACCCTTGCCGTTTTATTCGCCCTTTCTCTCTATCCTCCCTCTCTTTCTCTACTTGCCTCTTTTTCCCGTTTGTTTGCTCGTGTGTTAGTTTGTTTGCTTGTCGTCATGGATAGTCTCATATCTTCTCCATTGTCTCCCGAGAATGAAGTTCTAAATTTTAAACAAAGGGAGGGAGAAAATCTAAAAGATGATTGGTATAGAATTTGCAATGCTCAAAATAGATCTACCAGGAAGCAATCTACTTTAGTTCTTCTCCGCAATTTTTATGTAGGTGCTAATCCTTGGTATAGATATATCCGTGATACCATTACCCTAGGGAACTTCTTGGGTAGCCATACTTTTGATTCTTATAATGCTATGTTAGATTTATTTGGCTCACCACCTCTTTTGGTCAATGGAACTATGTTAACTTTGGAGCATGTCATGCAAAGACTTGAAATTATTGAAAATAAAGTTGCTACTATTGAGTTAATTTAAAATCTAGATAAAAAGATCCACAATCAAATTACCCAATATGGATCTAAGGTAGGAATGACTTTGAAAAATATTAAGGAAAAGGAACCCATAGTTAATGAGAAAATAAACTTAGATTCTACTAGAATCGATAAACTTGAGGGTATCATTACGAACTTGGGAACCGCTTTTTCTTTCGTAAAGAATACTCCAAGTCCTCCTACTAAAATTGCTAAGCTTATGTATGTTCCTAAAAATAAGGGTGAATCATCTAGTAAGGAAACTGCGGATCTTAAATCTATAAGTATTCATCCCAATCTTTTTGCTATCATTAAGAACCAATTGCTACAAATGAATTTTTCGATCTTGTGCCTAAGAGTTTGATAATCACTAGAAAGAAAGAAATTCCTAAGGGAGGTAGATGCCTCATTGAAGAATTTCCTACCAAAGATGGCAATACCTAGATCTATTCTTGCTTGTTATGCCTAGCTAGGGGCGTTAAACGATAGCGCTTGTTGGGAGGCAACCCAATTTTATTTTTATTCCTTGCTTTTTGCCCCTGTTTAGTAATAAATAAATTATCTAGCCTCTGTTTTGGTTGTGTTTTTTGTGTTTAATTAGTGTTTGTGCCAAGTAGAACCGTTGGGAAGACTTGGGGAAAGTCTTGTTAATCTTGCTGTAAAAAAAACAGAAACTTTAGCGCTCACGAGAACTGCTGTCATTTTTATTTGGAAAGTGATATTTAGTTAATTATTTTTGCAGATGATTAATAGATAAATTCCTCACGTTCAGAAATTTATTTTAGAATTTTTGGGGTTCCAGATCTTGCGCTAGCTACAGATTACTTCAGACTGTTCTGTTTTTGACAGATTCTGTTTTTCGTGTGTTGTTTGCTTATTTTGATGAATCTATGGCTAGTAAAATAGTTTATAATACATAGAGAAGTTGGAATACAGTAGGTTTAACACCTAAATAAATAATGAGTTCATTACAGTACCTTGAAGTGGTCTTTTGTTTTCTTTCGCTAACGGAGCTCATGAGATTTTCTACTTTAAGTTTTGTGTTGTGAAGTTTTCATGTTTTGGGTACAGATTTGATGGATTATGGAACAAGAAGTGTCAAGAGCCTAAGCTTGGGGATGCCCATGGCACCCCCAACATAATCTAAGGACACCTAAAAGCCAAAGCTTGGGGATTCCCCGGAAGGCATCCCCTCTTTCGTCTACTTCTATCAGTAACTTTACTTGGAGCTATATTTTTATTCACCACATCATATGTGTTTTGCTTGGAGCGTATTTTTATGATTTGAGTCTTTGATTGTTATTCTACCACAATCATCCTTGCTGTACACACCTTTTGAGAGAGCCATACATGATTTGGAATTTGATAGAATACTCTATGTGCTTCACTTATATCTTTTGAGCTTTATAGTTTTGTTCTAGTGCTTCACTTATATCATTTAGAGCACGGTGGTGGATTTGTTTTATAGAAATTATTGATCTCTCATGCTTCACTTAGATTATTTTGAGAGTCTTAATAGCAATGGTAATTTTCATAAAATCCTAATATGCTTGGTATGCAAGATTAATAATAAAACTTCTGTATGAGTATGTTGAATACTAAGAAAAGTTTGATGCTTGATTGTTTTGAGATATGAGGTAATAATATCAAAGTCATGCTAGTTGAGTAGTTGTGAAATTGAGAAATACTTGTGTTGAGGTTTGCAAGTCCCGTAGCATGCACATATAGTAAACGTTATCCAACAAATTTGAAACATGAGGTGTTATTTGATTGTCTTCCTTATGAGTGGCGGTCGGGGACGAGCGATGGTCTTTTCCTACCAATCTATCCCCCTAGGAGCATGCGCGTAGTGCCGAGGTTTTTGATGACTTGTAGATTTTTGCAATAAGTATGTGAGTTCTTTATGACTAATGTTGATTCCATGGATTATACGCACTCTCACCCTTCCATCCTTGCTAGCCTCTTCGGTACCGTGCATTGCCCTTTCTCACATTGAGAGTTGGCGCAAACTTCGCCGGTACATCCAAACCCCGTGATATGATACGCTCTTTCACACATAAACCTCCTTATATCTTCCTCAAAACAGCCACCATACCTACCTATTATGGCATTTCCATAGCTATTCCGAGATATATTGCCATGCAACTTTCCACCATTCCGTTTATCATGACACATTCATCATTGTCATATTGCTTAGCATGATCATGTAGTTGACATAGTATTTGTGGCAAAGCCACCGTTCATAATTCTTTCATACATGTCACTCTTGGTTCATTGCATATCCCGGTACACCGCCAGAGGCATTCATATAGAGTCATCTTTGTTCTAGTATCGAGTTGTAATCATTGAGTTGTAAATAAATAGAAGTGTGATGATCATCATTATTAGAGCATTGTCCCAAGTGAGGAATAATAAAAAAAGATAAAGGCCATAAAAAAGAGAAGGCCAAAAAATGACATAAAAAAAGAAAAGGCCCAAAAAATGAGAGAAAAAGAGAGAAGGGACAATGTTACTATCCTTTTACCACACTTGTGCTTCAAAGTAGCACCATGATCTTCATAGTAGAGAGTCTCTCATGCTATCACTTTCATATACTAGTGGGAATTTTTCATTATAGAACTTGGCTTGTATATTCCAACAATGGGCCTCCTCAATTGCCCTAGGTCTTCGTGAGCAAGCAAGTTGGATGCACACCCACTAGTTTCTTTTGTTGAGCTTTCATACATTTATAGCTCTGGTGCATCCATTGCATGGCAATCCCTACTCCTTGCATTAACATCAATCGGTGGGCATCTCCATAGCCCATTGATTAGCCTCGTTGATGTGAGATTTTCTCCTTTTTTGTCTTCTCCACATAACCCCCTCATTATATTCTATTCCACCCATAGTGCTATGTCCATGGCTCGCGCTCATATATTGCATGAAAGTTTATAGGTTTGAGATTACTAAAGCATGAAACAATTGCTTGGCTTGTCATCGGGGTTGTGCATGATGAGAGCATTCTTGTGTGACGAAAATGAAACATGACTTAAACTATATGATTTTGTAGGGATGAACTTTCTTTGGCCATGTTATTTTGAGAAGACATAATTACTTAGTTAGTATGCTTGAAGTACTATCATTTTTATGTCAATATGAACTTTTGTCTTGAATCTTTCGGATCTGAATATTCATACCACAATTAAGAAGAATTACATTAAAATTATACCAAGTAGCACTCCGCATCAAAAATTCTGTTTTTATCATCTACCTACTCGTGGACGAGCAGGAATTAAGCTTGGGGATGATTGATACGTCTCCAACGTATCTATAATTTTTGATTGCTCCATGCTATATTATCTACTGTTTTAGACATTATTGGGCTTTATTTTCCACTTTTATATTATTTTTGGGACTAACCTATTAACCGGAGGCCCAACCCAGAATTGCTATTTTTTGCCTGTTTTAGGGTTTTGAAGAAAAGGAATATCAAACGGAGTCCAAACTGAATGAAACCTCTGGAAATGTGATTTTCTCATCAGATAAGATCCAGGAGACTTGGACCCTCCATCAAGAAAGCCACGAGGCGGTCACGAGGGTGGAGGGCGCCCCCCTAGGGCGCGCCCCCTGCCTCGTGGGCCCCTCGAAGCTCCACCGACGTACTTCTTCCTCCTATATATCCACGTACCCCCAAACCATCGGGGACGTAGCCAAAAACCTAATTCCACTGCTGCAACTTTCTGTATCCACGAGATCCCATCTTGGGGCCTGTTCCGGAGCTCCGCCGGAGGGGGCATCGATCACGGAGGGCTTCTACATCATCATCCAAGCCCCTCCGATGAAGTGTGAGTAGTTTACTTCAGACCTATGGGTCCATAGCTAGTAGCTAGATGGCTTCTTCTCTCTTTTTGGATCTCAATACAATGTTCTCCCCTCTCTTATGGAGATCTATTCGATGCAATCTTCTTTTTGCGGTGTGTTTATTGAGACCGATGAATTATGGGTTTATGATCCAGTCTATCTATGAATAATATTTGAATCTTCTCTGAATTATTTTATGTATGATTGGTTATCTTTGCAAGTCTCTTCGAATTATCAGTTTGGTTTGGCCTACTAGATTGGTTGTTCTTGCCATGGGAGAAGTTCTTAGCTTTGGGTTCGATCTTGCGGTGTCCTTTCCCAGTGACAGAAGGGGCAGCAAGGCACGTATTGTATCGTTGCCATCGAGGATAACAAGATGGGTTTTTTATCATATTGCATGTAACTATCCCTCTACATCATGTCATCTTGCTTAAGGCGTTACTCTGTTTTTAACTTAATACTCTAGATGCATGCTGGATAGCGGTCGACGAGTGGAGTAATAGTAGTAGATGCAGAATCGTTTCGGTCTACTTGTCTCAGACGTGATGCCTATATACATGATCATACCTAGATATTCTCATAACTATGCTCAATTCTGTCAATTGCTCAACAGTAATTTGTTCACCCACCGTAGAATACTTATGCTCTTGAGAGAAGCCACTAGTGAAACCTATGGTCCCCGGGTCTCTTTCTCATCATATCAATCTCCATCACTTTATTATTGCTTTGCTTTTACTTTGCTTTTACTTTTTACTTTGCATCTCTATACCAAAAATACCAAAAATATTATTTATCATCTCTAGCAAATCTCACTTTTGTAAGTGACCGTGAAGGGATTGACAACCCCTAAGCGCGTTGGTTGCGTTGAGCTATTGTTTTTGTGTAGGTACGAGGGACTCGAGCGTAGCCTCCTACTGGATTGATACCTTGGTTCTCAAAAACTGAGGGAAATACTTATGCTACTTTGCTTCATCATCCCTTCCTCTTCAGGGAAATCCAACGCAGTGCTCAAGAGGTAACACAACTCCCTCGCGATGATAATGAGACCTAGCCACAAATAGCATGATGTTTCCCGGGGCCCGAAGCTGTCTAAGTCCTTGTCTTGTGTTGCGTCTCTCGATCCTGCTCAACCCCTCTCAAGCTACCACATAGATGTGTTGGCCTCATGATTAAGTCCTCGCACTAGGACATCTGCCGTGACAATTCCACGACAGAAACAATGGGCCTTCTAAGGGCCGTAGAAACAACGGGCCTTCTACTGGCCATAGCATCAATGGGCCTTCTACGGGTTGTATGATCGATCGACCAAACATGGGCCAATAACAGACCAAATTATGGGTCGTAAACATGCTAGATTTGGAATCGTCCGTTCATGGGCCGACCCTAATGGGCCGTCGTTAACCAGCCATATTTGATGACACTATGAAAACGACCCAATGGATTAACGGGTCGCAAACGGGCCGATTGTAACCACAGGCTGAATTTGGCCCACAAGCAGAAAAGGCCAGTAACGGGTCATAAGTAACTGAATGCTGGAAATGAGCCCAAGAATAAATGGGCCCCGAGAAGGCTGAAAGATAACACATGTTGGAAATGGCCTAATGGAATCATGGGCCATTAATGGGTATAAAGCGGTACACTGTTCATTGCGGGCCAGATTCACCACGGGCCATTAATGGGCCAAGAGTTACAAATGGCCTCGTATGGTCCGAAAGACATCATGGGCCATACATGGGACGGAAGTTACAACGGGCTGGAATCATATTGGACAACCCAGATTAAGCTACTGGGCTTAATTCCGATAGGTCATAACGGGTCGTGAGTTAGCGGGCCGTAATTGGGCTATATACGAACATGCCGTTAATAGGCTTTCCATGGGCCAGCCCGTTACCTTTTGACCAAGTCAAACATGTCGGCCTTTTCATCGGAATGGGCCTCTGTTGGGTCGTGCCATGTGTCGACGTATCATAGGCGCCTCTTGTCCAATGAATGGATGACATCTGTCCCAACGGTGAGCCAACACGTGTTTCCTCCGGCCAATGAGAATTTTACATGTGGAAAATCCTCATTGGTCCGGGCTGTTAACAGGTTATCAGATCCAAAACCGGACCCGATAGTTTAACGGCGACCCGTTACGGTGGATGCCACGTGTCAGTTACCCTTGACGAAAACACTTCCATGACACGCCATTTATCATCATGGAAGTGGACACTTCCATGATGATAATTTTGGTAATGTCATGGAACACTTCTACGACAGCACATGTATGACTATCTTGATTATGTCATAAAATCATGATGGATGTACATGCATGACAGAAAATGTGGCCTACTGTGATAAACACGTATCATCACAGAAGTGTATATTTTTGTAGTGCCTGATGTACTTAACATGCCTGTCCATGTACTTACGCAGGGTCATAACAGCCGATGCTAATGTTTGCCGTCGAGGTTAGCTGCATCCCATGTCTTACTGTATTTCACATCATTTGTGCAATTGCAGTTTAACTTCTAACATTTATTGGTTGCCTATATGTACACATGTCAGTGGCACTGATCCACGCTTCGACCCGGAGGAACTGCTCGCCTCCACCCCTGCTAATTTTGGGCGGGCTCTGGCCAAGATGAAGTGCCCCGACAACTACCTTTGAGGACTTACCAAGTATGTGCTCACCAGTTCAATCTCATCAATACAGGTTGCAATTAATGGCTATGTTTTATACGGTCGATGTATTAAGCATGTTGTAGTAAACATGCCTAACACGTTTTAGCTATTTTCCCTACCTTTTTATAGACAACTGGGCCATTCTCTGCTCTGGCAGCACCTACCTTGTGATGTGTAACCCTGCCAATTGATTTTTATCAGTACAGGTTTCAATGGCTATTAAGCCTGTTGCAATTAACAGTTGTATCCATTTTTAAACAATTGTATGTCAATGGCTACAAACTTACAAAACATGACTTAGGATGTTGTTAAGCCTGTTGCAATTAATAGTTGTATCCATTTTTTAATCTGTACCTTTGCTACCGTGCTACTCTCCGCAATGAAGATATACTATAGATGCTGCCCATTTGCTATTTTTGGTGGATTCTAACCCTATTGTAGTTAACATCCTTTTCCACATACTTATGCAGGGCCATAGCGGGCGATGTTGTTGTTTGTCATCGAGGTTAGCTGCATCCCATGTCTTACAGTATTTTACATCATTTGTGCAATTGCAGTTTGGCATCTAACATTTACTTGCTTCTTGTAGGTACACATGTCGGCGGCATTGATCCACGCTTCAACCCGGAGGAAGAGCTAGCCTCTGCCGCCGCTGACTTTGGGTGGGCTCTGGCCAAGATGAAGTGCCCCAGCAACTACCTCTCAGGACTTACCAAGTATGAACTCATCAGCTCAATCTTACCAATACCAGTTGCAATTAATGGCTATGTTTTGTACGGTCGATGTATCAAGCATGTTGTACTAAGCATGCCTAACACGTTTTAGCTATTTTCCCTACCTTTTTATAGATAACTAGGCCATTATCTGCTCTGGCAGCACCTGCCTTGTGATGTTTAACTCTGCCAATTGCATTTTTATCAGTACTGGTTTCAATGGCTATTAATCCTGTCGCAATTAACAGTTGTATTTCAATGGCTACAAACTTACAAAACATGACTTAGAATGATGTTAAGCCTGTTGCAATTAACAGTTGTATCCATTTTTAATCCGTCCCTTTGCTACCGTGCTACTTTTTCGCAATGAAGATATCACTACAGACACTGTCGTTTTATTACCATTTGCTATTTTTGGTGGATGTTAACCCTGTTGTAGTTAACATTAGCTTTCCATGTACTTAAACAGGGCTATAATGGGTGATGTTGTTGTTTGCCGTCGAGCTTAGCTGCATCCCATGTCTTATACACCATCTATTCCTAAATATAAGTATTTTTAGAGATTCTAATATAGACTACATAAGGAGCAAAATGAGTGAATCTAGATTCTAATCTAAACTATATCTATAATTCTATATACATTCATATGTAGTTCATATTGAAATCTCTAAAAATACGTGTACTTAAGAACGTAGGTAGTTGTATTTTACATCATTTGTGCAATCTCAGTATAGTTTCTAACATTTACTGGTTGCTTGTAGGTACATATATGAGTGGTACTGATCCACGCTTCGATCCCTTTTGCGTATGGGGCAATGAGATATTCATGAACAAGCATCAAATGAGGGAACTAAGAAAGATTGTTAGGCGAAAGAAATGGGTGATGGGAATTAAGCTCTTTATTTACACTTTGTCCAAGACAACAGTGAACTTTAAGATGCTAAGTAATGTGTTGCCTTACCCCCTGCCCACAACAAGTTACTCTATTAGACCTTAGTATCTGATATTTTTCTCTTTTCAGTGATTTTCGAAGCTATTTACTGATGATTACCTTGCAAACTACATGACCGGAGTGGAGTCAACTAAGGTTAAAGTATATAATTCACGCTACCATGAGAATGCTCTAGAAGTCTTCCTGAAGGCGGTGAAGGATGGGCGGGCGATCGTCACAAGGGGTTGGACAAAAGTTGTTCACGCTCATGGCATGCAGGAAGGCACATTATGAGCATTCCGCCTCTTCAACACCATCGACAATCAAAATGATTTACACTTGTCTCTTCACTTTTACCACCTCTAAATATTGTGGTTCATCATAGTTAATTGTTGTCTAATCCTGTAATTACTGAACATATTGTGCTAGCAATTTTATTTATGTATTCGTTGTTGAACCGTTATGCTGAGAATTTGAATTCCATGTTTCATATTTCAAAATTTCCAATTCAAATAATAAATTACAGGGAAAAATAAAATTATACATGAGTGAATAAAATAATGTGCACACGGTTTGAAATAAAAAAGTGTGTGTGATGAAAAATAGAGAACGGATGGTTCTTTGACGTGAAACGTTCACGATGTCGATGGACGCACACATGGTTTCGTCTCATATGCGTGTGCGATTCATGGTAATATGACAAATGTTTCAAACCAGTGTGTGATAGGAATACCAATCACACACAGTTATGATAATGGACACGTTGGCGTTAGTAGACACACCTCACACATTTTACATTCTTGAACCGTCTGCGAGAACGTACCTATCACAAAGATATCGGTAGATTAAATGTTGATGTCCACCTTTTTCACACGACTATAGCAGCGTAATCATTTGGGATGTCTCTCTGATCAGAAACGTAACGTCGAGATGTAACATGTGGGACTGGGGCGGCTTCTCGTACATTTATTCTATGGCGATCGTCAGTAGCCGCTCCTTATCTCCGACGGTTTCTGGGTCGTGTGGGAAGGACCCCCTATCATAGTCACTCACTAGGCGACGGTTCCAAATGCCATCACGGGAAGGGGTTAAAAACCATTTGTATAGCACCTTACGGTACCAGTGATGGTTTCGAGATCTTAGGATATAGTTAAGTGTAATGGTAGTCCTAAAAAAACTTTGATAATATTATGTTAGAAGAACGATCGTATTGAATCGACCCAAACTTGTTTGTTATACTTTGAGATACAATCTTCAGTAGTCAATTGTTATAACACGGAGTGTTAATGTGTGATTTAGTTCCTTAGGCCACGAGAGTGTTGTAGTCACTTCTTACCGTACAATGATCTTTGGGGTTGCTCAAACATCATTTGTAACATGGTGATCATAATGACAATTTACAGGTTTCTCAAAAAGTTTGACAAGGGACTAGATACCTCAAGAGTGGGATTTTCTCCTCCGGCAATGGAGATATATTATTGGTGCCCTATCGGTGTGATGACATGCATGATCATCTGGCCAGACACAGGTGACTAGGTAATGGTGATGCCAAAACATGACAACAAGAAAGAAGAACAAAATTGGTAACGAGGAGACTGGTATAGTGAGCATGTGTATGACTTAAGAGGATACTGATATATCTCACCTCGGGTTTTGTAAAGTATTCCGAAGCAAAGGTAATTGCACATGATAACCAAAGTTTGACTCGAATATCATTCATGTAACCGTAGGGGTCAATATGGGCATCCATGGTTCCACTATCGGTCATTGAACAAAAAGGTTTTTGTTCATGCACACAAAAAAATACACTTCCGTGATGATACATGTTTGTTACAGTAGGTCACGTTTTCTGTCATGCATGTATATCCATGGCAATTTTATGACAGAATCAAGATAGTTATACTTGTGATGTTGTAGAAGTGTTCCATGACCATACCAAAATTATCATCACGAAAGTGTCCACTTCCATGATGATAATGGCGCGTCATGGAAGTGTTTTCGTCAAGGGTAACCGACACGTGGCATCCATTGTAATGGGTCGCCATTAAGCTATCGAGTTCCGGTTTGGATTCGATAACCCGTTAACAGCCCCGACCAATGTGGATTTTCCACGTGTAAAATTCTCATTCGCCGGAGGATCCACGTGTCGGCTCAGCGTTGGGACAAATGTCATCCACTCATTGTATGGGAGGCACCTATGATATGTTGGCACGTGGCAAGGCCCAACAGTGGCCCATTTAGGTGAAACTGGTCGGCCCAGTCAAAATTAGCAGGCCAGCCCATATAGGGCCTACTGGTGTTTGGTCCATTCAAGCCCACGGCCCATACGAGATGTGCCAATTTGGTCCGTCAATGGCATGTTAACTATTTGACACCATTGCAGCCCATTGTCAGTTTGAGCCCATTAACAGCCCACTATATATTTGGGCTTAATATCGGCCCCATGTGGTTTCAGCTTGTTAACGGCCCATTCAAGGGATGGGCCAATTTCCATGATGTACGTCTTTCGGCCTTTTAGCGACCCATTTAAGTGTTGGGCCAATTTCTAGCCCGGTGTGTCTTTCAGCTTGTTAACGGCCCATAAATGAGTTGGGCCATTTGCAGCCGGACCTGAGTTTTGGCCTCTTAACGGCCCATGCTCTTCATGACCAATACAAGCCCGGTTTCTCTTTTCGGTCTGCTAAAGGCCCACAACATAGTTGGGCCATATACAGTCCGACCCGACTTTCGGCCTCTTAGCGGCCCATGCTCTTCATGGTCCAGTACGAGCCTGCTGTCACTTTCGGCCTGCTAAAGGCGCTCAATACAGTTGGGCCATATATAGCCCGACCTTGGTATCGGCATGTTAACGGCCCGTGAAATCGAATGGGCCTACTTATTGCCCGCTTCGATGTTGGCCTGTTAACGACCCGGGAGGTAACAAGGGCGAGCATTAACTATTGTCTCATTTGAATTATAGCGGCCCAATAGAGCTTTCGGCCTGGTTATGGCCCATCAACATAATGGGCCCAGTAAAGTTCGAACATGTCTATAGGTCCAATTAGATAACGTTGATTTCGGTGCAGCTATAGTTTGATCCCATTATGATGAGCAATTATGGACAGGATAAAAACCGATCAATCAAAATCCTATGAGAATTTTGGCCCATGCGAGCCCATTAGGGAAGCGCATTAAGGTCAGTGAGCTGCTTCCTTCATTTGGGCCCACGACTGTTCGTGCTAACTAATAATTTCACTACTTTTTTGCCTTCCTAGCGACCAGTTAGCTGGAATGCGAGGCGCGCTAAGCAAACGTACGGCATACAAGGAAAAACGTTGCACATCCAGCATATATTACAGGAAATTACATCCACTGGGAAATCGAAGATTTATGCCAGTGCAAATAAATGAACAGAACTTAACGATCTACAACCTCACAATCTGCAACCTTTGCGCGGATGACGCCCATAAGCATGTGAGCAAGTTCTTCCTTCTTTGCTACAGTGTCTCTAAAAACATTGATCAGTTGTTGTTGCGCAAGAATGTGCACCTCTGGTCCCTCCATGATTTCCATGATTGCTTCAGCCAATAATTCGTTCACAAACATACATTTTTTCCGTTGGATTCGAGACAGAGGAAACTCAACAGATTCAGATGGCGATTTTGGCAGGCTTGTATTATTGATAGTGGAGAGCGTCTCGACCACTGCATCATAACATAAATTTGGAGGGGAACAGAATAGATTAATCAAGAGTTATTGCCATATTACCTGGCCTAGATTTATTGGAAAGAAACAATGGAGGTTCCTTGTTGTTTTCAGAGTTTGTCTTCTTATCTTCAGCAGCCTACACCAAATTAACATACTAGCATTGCTATCATTGGCCAGGTCAGATAATAAGAAAGCAACATTGACACAAGGAATGTTTGGGCAACCTGACCACACCAGCCTAAACCAAATTAACACAATATGGCACAACTGTCATCATCTAGGTAAGGTAATAGGAAAGGAACATTGACACAATGAGTGATTGGGCAACCAGAACATCACTACAGTTTAGTAATGTGCATGATATGAGATATACTCATGCAACTCAGTATGCAAAACTACTAGGTAGTTTTCCTTACAAAAATCAACATTGTCTCCTTTAATTATACATTTTGCTACAAGTAAATTTAGATCAGATCAAGGTTGGATTCACGTTGATTAACAAAATACACATTGATGTAAAAATTTAGTGATATACAACAGGTACTTACATCAGCATTGGAGCACATAGAATTCTCGCAAGATACTTTCCTCGAAAACGATCTAGTTTAGAAAGTCTTCTATCCTTTAAGATTATTTTCTAAAAGAGAGATGGGTAAGAAACATGTAGAAAATATGATCTAAATGCTATAAAATTTCATGATGTTAAGATACGCACACGCTTTTTTAGAATGGAGTTGACATATTTTTGCTGGACTGGAGCGGACTAGTTCTTTGGCCACTTGAATCTTCTTATTATCAGTAGGAATTGTGTTTCTCTATCCCGGAGAAGTATCTATGAACGAACACTGGAGTTGGTTTACTATCTCCTGGCGTTTCAATCTTTTGCAAAGACCTTGTTGTAACCCTTCAGATTCTAACATAGCTGTCTTCCCCTTGCATGGCTTATATGGAAGAATGGTGTTTCAGTTATAAAACATGCTACGACAGAGAGATGGAATAGGTACCGAAGAATAGAATGGCATGACATATTGACATGTATTCCCTCCGTCCGGAAATAAATGGATGTGTCTAGGCATATTTCAGTTCTAGATACATCCATTTTGATCCATTTCTGTGGCATGTAATCAGGACGGAGGGAGTATGATGTAAGAGCTAGGGATACGACAGGACAACAGAGTAGAAAAACACTAGTTGAATGTAAAACTGTATGATAGTGGAATACATATAGAAAAACACCAAGGCAACATATGCTTGTATGATTGGGAAACGAAGATGGCATTGCAATAGACCACTAGAACAACACTTCAATGTAAAAAACATGGTATGGTAGACAAATGAAGTACATAGTGATGAATAAAATGCATAAGATATTCAGAAGCATGATGTCCAAACTAAGCAGATGGCATTGCGACAGAGTAGAATGACAGTACTTGAATTTGAAAACATGTTATCATGAATGGAATAGGTATTGAAAAACAGGAAGGCATGACATATTTACATGCATGATCAGCAGGTAAGCACATGGCATTGCAAAAGAGTAGATGCACTCCAGGACATTATATGCATGTTGTACCCATATCACGGGCCGAGTTGGAGCAAGGACCTTGTGGGGTGATTAGGATTCATCATCTTTCTGCAAGTCTTCTGAAGAGTTGCCTTTACATGTTCCATCATATTGGGTACCATTGACGTCAAGTTTGTTGGCCATTACATTGCTCCGTGAGGTTCTTGTGGATATATCAGTGTGTGCAATTATATCTGACATGCATGGAAGACAACTAGTAGTTAGATTTATGTAATGAGTGCCTGTAGGAGATGACATAAATAGTAGGACTAGGCTTAACTAGCAGCAACAGGTCTCAAAAACTAAAGGGAGAACATAGATGAAAGCTACAGAATATGTACTGTTTGTACTCAAGATTAACTAGATGGCACACAAAAGTATTAAAGAACAACATAGGTAATACTAGAAGTGGTATAATCACCAGCCTGTGGGATAACATTGGTTGATGGATGATAACTATGGAATAGCGTTACCTAAAGAACAAGTCTCTTATCTGAACTATGGAACATCGTTAACTCCTGAACAATACTCTTAAGAGATCAACATGAATATACAGTGAAATGTGATAATCTATTTTCCATGCTTAGATGAATAATAAAGCCATAAATGTTGCACACAAGTAAGATGAGGGTGCAACTTATCTGGCTGCCATCCATATGAGTGAGCATCATGTGCTGACTTGTCGATGGCCCTGTAGTTGTTGTGGCTGTCCATGTCGGGCACACACATTCGATGTAGGGAACTGTTGAGTGGGTGAGGGAGTCCTAGATTAGGGGGTCCTCGGGTGTCCAGACTATTTGATATGGGCCGGACTGATGGGCCGTGAAGATAAAAGCATAAGACTTTCCCCCGTGTCCGGGTAGGACTCCTATATGCGTGGAAGGAAAGTTTGGTGTCCGGATATGTTATTTCCTTCCTTTACAAACCAACTTTTGTACAACCCTGGGCCTCTCCGGTGTGTATATAAACCGGAGGGGTTAGTCCATAGAGATCATCATAATTCTCATAGGCTGGACAGCTAGGGTTTAGCCATTACGATCTCGAGGTAGATCAACTCTTGTAACCCCTATACTCATTGAATACAATCAAGCAGGACGTAGGGTTTTACCTCCTTTAAGAGGGCACGAACCTGGGTAAACATCGTATCCCTATCGTCCCTTGTTACTATCGATCCTCAAACACACAGTTCGGGACCCCCTACCCGAGATCTTCTAGTTTTGACATCGACATTGCTGCTTTCATTGAGAGTTCCACTATGTCATCGATAGAAGGATTGATGGCTCAACTTGTCATCGCTGACGATGCTGTTTCCGGGGAGACTTTTCTCCCTGGTCAACTCTTTGTGTTTGGCGGCTTCGCTCTGCATGCCAATTCAACTGGTCACCTCGAGCACGACAGCTACACCCCTAGTCACCAGATCAGGTTTGGAAGCTTGAACTTCATCGCTGATATTCGAGGAGACTTGGTCTTCGAAGGGTTCTTGGCCTTGGCCGCCACTCTTCATCCACATGAGGGAGGACCGTTGGATCCATTATCAGGTTCCGCTCAAGGATCAAATCTTGTGCCTGCCCTGACCTTAGATCCAGAGCGGAACACTCTGTCCGAAGACGGGAGGATAAACCCCGCCAGGCTCTCTCACATTACGGAGCTTCCTACCGGAGACCCAGAAGCGACCATGCCATCAGCAGACCCAAAGTCAAACATGACTCTTCCTGTCATTGGGGAGCCGGACTCACCTCTGGGCGTCAACTCCAAACTCTCGAGGTCTGCGTCCATCGGGCTTGGACAAGTGGTTATTACCGAACCTAGCTCCGCAGATCCTCATACGTCCGTCCGATTTTCACTCTTAAACAAGACACTGCACCTAATGTGATCTCTCGCCATCACGAAAGTATCACCTCCGAACTACGCCCCACCTACACTGGGGGCTGAGAGTAGGGAATTTTACATCCCACCCACCACCCACTTAATAGCCACTGTCGAGGATCTAACCGACATGTTAGACTACGCTTCCGAAGACATTGATGGTATAGACGACGATGCCGGAGCCGAACCAGGTTAAAACCAGCCTATCACTAGGCGCTGGACGACCACTTCTACCTATGATGTATACATGGTGGACACACCCGAGAAGAAGCATGACGATGGCACTCAAGACCCAGATGAGGATAAGCCCGTTGATGAACCACCAAAACGCCGACGTCAGCGGCACCGCTCACGATCGCGTCGGGCAAGGGAAAGCAACACCAACACTGGAGATAATGACACTCCGGACAGTGTCGAAGACTCCGACCACCCCACTGAGCCTACGTTCAAGCAGGATGAGAGGGAAGAGGGACAAGTCAACCCCGATGAACTTATCAATCATGAGGATTTGGAAGGTAGTAACTACTTACCGGCCTCCGAAGAGGATGTCAGCCTCGGCAACGAAGATTTCATCGTCCCAGAGGAATCCCTCGAACAAGAATGCTTCAAGTGACAGCACATCGCCACCGCGCGAAGCATGAAAAAGAAACAACAGCAGCTTCAAGCCGAACAGGATACGCTCAATGATAGATGGACCAACGTCCTGGCTACCGAAGAATACGGCCTCGAGCGCCCGACTAAGAGTTACCCAAAACGTAGGCTACTGCCACAATTTGACGACGAGGCCCTCGAGCCAATACCGTCAAAATACAATCAGGCTGACCAACAGGACCGACCACCACGTGGACGGGACAAAGCGGCTAATTATGCCGAACACCAGCCCGCGCCACCCCATCGTAGAGGCAAAGAGACAGCGGCTTCGGGCTACACATACGACTTACGTCAGGACCAGGACAATAGAGCCGGCCAGACAGGATCAATCTACAGATCAAGAGGACGCGCTCCAGCACGAGATGACGGCCATCAGGCCTGCACGACAAACATAACCAAACCTAGGGTCAGCCCCAAACACAGATGTCATCCAAGCTCCGTCGCGATGTCACCCGATATAGAGGCGCCGCACACCCCATGTGCTTTACCGATGAGGTAATGCAGCACCAGTTTTCAGAAGGATTTTAACCCGTAAACATCAAGCCTTACGATGGCACGACAGACCCCGCCGTATGGATTGAAGATTTTCTTCTCCACATTCACATGGCTCACGGAGATGATCTCCATGCCATCAAATACCTCCCCCCTAAAGCTAAAAGGGCCAGCACGACACTTGTTGAACAACCTCCCACAGAATTCCATTGGCAGTTGAGAGGACTCGGAGGATGCTTTTCGAGACAACTATCAGGGCACTTATGTCCGGACGTTGATGACCTGAGTCACATAGTCCAGCAACCCGGAGAGTCAGCCCACAAACTTTGGACTCGGTTCTTAATTAAAAAGAACCAATTCGTCGACTGTCCAGATGTCGAAGCCTTAGCAGGCTTTAAGCACAGCGTCCATGACGAATGGCTCACCCGACACCTCGGTGAGGAAAAGCCAAATACTATGGCAACTCTTACTGCACTTATGACCCATTGCTACCTCTTGAGCACTGCGTTGGTTTTCCCTTGAAGAGGAAAGGGTGATGCAGCAAAGTAGCGTAAGTATTTCCCTAAGTTTTTGAGAACCAAGGTATCAATCCAGTAGGAGGCTACGTGCGAGTCCCTCACACCTACACAAAACAAATAAATCCTCGCAACCAACGCGATAAGGGGTTGTCAATCCCTACATGATCACTTACGAGAGTGAGATCTGATAGATATGATAAGATAATATTTTTGGTATTTTTATGATAAAGATGCAAAGTAAAATAAAAGGCAATGAAAATAAGTAAGTGTTGGAAGATTAATATGATGGAAGATAGACCCGGGGGCCATAGGTTTCACTAGTGGCTTCTCTCAAGAGCATAAGTATTTTACGGTGGGTGAACAAATTACTGTTGAGCAATTGATAGAATTGAGCATAGTTATGAGAATATCTAGGCATGATCATGTATATAGGCATTACGTCCAAGACAAGTAGACCGACTCCTGCCTGCATCTACTACTATTACTCCAAACATCGACCGCTATCCAGCATGCATCTAGAGTATTAAGTTCAAGAGAACAGAGTAACACTTTAAGCAAGATGACATGATGTAGAGGGATAAATTCATGCAATATGATAAAACCCCATCTTGTTATCCTTGATGGCAACAATACAATACGTGCCTTGCTGCCCCTACTGTCACTAGGAAAGGACACCGCAAGATTGAACCCAAAGCTAAGCACTTATCCCATTGCAAGAAAGATCAATCTAGTAGGCCAAACCAAACTGATAATTCAAAGAGACTTGCAAAGATAACCAATCATACATAAAAGAATTCAGAGAAGATTCAAATATTGTTCATAGATAAACTTGATCATAAACCCACAATTCATCGGTCTCAACAAACACACCACAAAAGAAGATTACATCGAATAGATCTCCACAAGAGAGGGGAGAACTTTGTATTGAGATCCAAAAAGAGAGAAGAAGCCATCTAGCCAATAACTATGGACCCGAAGGTCTGAGGTAAACTACTCACACTTCATCGGGCGTATCACCCACTTCTACGCAGGTGAAGGTAGCTGGCTGGCTCGTAGAAGAAATAGTACCAGCGACCCAGGCACCTCCGAGGCCAGGGATGGAAATGGAAGGCCACGATGCAGCAAAAATAAGCGTCAGAACAAGAACAAAGAAACCAAGGATACAATAGTAAACGCTGGATTCAGCGGCTCAAAACCCGGTAAACGGAAGAAGCCGTTTAAAGGAAATAGAGACGGTCCTTCCAATTTGGACAGAATATTGGATAGGCTCTGCCAGATTCACGGTACCCCTAACAAGCCTACCAACCACACCAACAGAAATTGCTGGGTTTTCTAACAGGCTGGTAAATTAAATACCGAACATAAGGGGAAAGGACCTCAAAGCGAGGACAATGACAAACACTGCCCTCCGAACACCGGGGGACAGAAGAAGTTTCCCCCCGAGGTGAAAACAGCGAACATGATATATGTCACACACATCCCCAAGAGGGAGCGCAAGCGCGCACTAAGGGACATCTACGCCATAGAGCCCGTCGCCCCAAAATTCAACCCATGGTCGGCTCGTCCGATCACCTTCGATCGAAGGGATGACCCAACCAATATCCATCACGAAGGCTCGGCGTCCCTGGTACTCGATCCCATCATCAACGGATACCATATCAGTAGAGTCCTTATGGACGGCGGAAGCAGTCTCAACTTGATCTATCAAGACACTGTCTGTAAGATGGGTATTGAGCCATCAAGAATCAAACCTAGTAACACCACCTTTAAAGGAGTGATACCCAGCGTGGAGGCCCGCTGCACGGGCTCCTTAACACTGGAAGTATTATTCAGCTCTCCAGATAACTTTCGAAGTAAAGAATTGATCTTCGATATCGTCCCTTTCCGTAGTGGTTATCACACGCTGCTTGTACGAACTGCTTTCACCCGCTTTAATGCAGTCCCACATTATGCTTATTTAAAGCTCAAAATGCCCAGACCGCGGGGCGTCATCACAGTCAATGGAAATATGGAGCGCTCCCTCCATACCGAGGAGCACACCGCGGCCCTAGCAGCCGAGGTACAGAAAGGCCTCATCAAGCCGAACACCTCATCGATCATCAAGACCCATGATACCGCCAAGAAAGTACGATCCACATTGCAGCACGACAGCTCGGCGGATCCAGTGCTTCAATAGTAGTTCAGCCTCCACCGATCGCCCCATCAGGTTGTGGCATACATATCGTGCGTGCATAATTACGCACTTAAAATACCTTGGGCAGCGCAGGAGGCATACTGCGGAAAAGGTCTATTGTACTGCTTGACCCTATTGAGACCCCCAATCAAGGCCCTTCACTACAAAAAAGACACATCCGTGACATTTTGGGCCGAACAAAATTTTTTTATGTCATACTTATGACACTTCTATGATGATAATAGTGACAAAACCCGGTATCATCATAGATGTGGTGGGATCCTACTTCTATGAAAAAAATCATGACAGAAAATGGGCTTTTTATCCTGGGCGGGCCGGAGACACGGCTGCATGACATTCTTTGGGCCGTCAATGACAGAAAAAACCATGGTAGAAGCGAGGGCGAGGAAAATATCAGCGTGTTCCCAGTTACGGTGGGTGGTCGGGGCCGAGCGATGCGCGTTTCTCTCGTACACACACGCGCGTGGGTGCAAGGCGTTGGGCTTTAACTGAACCCGAGTGAGGCGTTGGGCTCTAACTGAACTCGAGCAATTGCACTGCGGGCTACGCGTTACTGAACCCGAGAGATCGATCGATGGCTGTTAACTAAACTCGATCGAGCGATTCCTTTGCTACTGCTGCAAACTGAAGCCGATCGATGCTGCCTCTAGATGAACAGTGAGCGTTGCTGGGGGGTTTGGATAAATAGTTCCCGGTAGGGGTGGATGAACAGGACCCCGTGGTGTTGCCTCTGGATGAACAGGACCCCGATCAATCAAGCCAATTGGGGCTGGATGAACAGGACCCCGTGGAGGGTAGGATGAACAAGACCACCCCGTGGAGGGCTGGATGAACAGTAGACGGTGGAGGGCTGGATGAACAGTAGCCCGTGGAGGGGTGGTTGAACAGGAGCCCGTCGAGAGGGATGGTTGAAAAGTAGCCGGTGGAGTAGCGCGCGATGGAGGCTGGATGAACGAGAGCCCGTGGATGAACAGTCACAGGTGGAGGCTGGAGGAGGTCGATGGTGGATGAACAGTAGCCCGTGGAGGCTGGAGGGGGTCGACGATAGAGATGAAGAGTATCCCGTGGAGTCCCGTTTTGCGGTACGCCACACCCCTCCCGATGAACAGGACCCCCATATCGACCGTAGCACTCCAACACAAGTCCATTTTCCTCCGTTTTGCGGTACACCACACCCCTCTCGATCAACAGGACCCCCGTTTCGACCGTAGGAGGTCCGTTTCCTCCGTTTTGCGGTACGCCAGACCCCTCCCGATGAACAGGATCCTGTTTCGACCATGGCCGGTCAAACACAAGGCCGTTTCCTCCATTCTGCGGTACGCCAGGCCTCATTTCCATCGGCTATTCCGTCCAAGCCGTCCCGATGAACACGACGACGCATTCCGTTCCAACCCAGCCGGTTGGCTCCCCATGAACACGACGACGACGCTGTTTCTTCGTTCCGACACAACCATGTACACGAGCCTTGGCCGTACGTATGCGCAAGTAGGCGTTCGAGACCCTGCCCGTATGTACGTACATGGCCGTATTTTCTTTCTTGCACACTGGCCGTTGTACGTATGTGTACATGCTACGTGTGCGCCTCTACTACGACATGTGTGCACCTCTACATCGACCAGTATGTATGTACACGTTCGCGACCAGAATGACAACGCTACGTACGCTTCGACCAGGTGGGTCCCGACTTTCAGGCACTTCCTTGCCTGCGAAGATGTAGCTGGTGGGTCCCAGCAGTCAGGGGGCAAATCATTTTTTTGCCCGGGCGCACTTCCTTGCATGCGAATATGTAGCTGGTGGGTCCTAGCTGTTAGGGGGGGGACATTTTTTCACGAAATACGGTGGCCCATCCGGTGGGTCCCTGCTGTCAGGTGCAGGAATACTTATTTTGCACGTAATAAAGAGGCACTTCCTTGTGGCCGCCGTGGACCCATCTGTCAGCCTCTCCACGTACAGTACTCTTCCGATGGAAGTCGTTCCTTGACCACGTTGACCACGCCGTGCCAAGAGCACAGGGCGGTGGACGACGGCGAGCGGCGAGGCCTAGGAAGGGATGACGTGGAGCCGGGGAAGACGTGGCAGTGGAAGCCCGCGTGGAGAGGAGTACGAGGGTTTAGTGGTTCGGCTGCGGTGTGAGGCTGCCGTCGCCGCAAAATAACAGGGGGTGTAGGTGAGTGGAGGGATGGCCTGTCCAGCGGTGGGATTAGTAGGGGGCGGTGAGGCCTCCGCGACAGCACAGCCGGCCATGGGAGGCAGGAGCATGCGGCACGACCGGCGGTGCTTTGGGCGGCTGGAGCAAGAAGACCAGAGGTTGAAGAAGCACTACGGCCATTGGATGGACATCGTACGGTCACCGCATCTAGAATCGTTCATATTGACTAAGTTGACAAAGCCCTTGGTACGCGTCAACTTAGTAGGCCCACATGTCAGCTTCCGAAACGGTGCACCCCAGATGTCAGGGGGAGGAATCATTTTTTGGGCGGGTGAAGCTAGAATATCCGAGATTGAAGAAGAAGCACAACATCCGTTGGATGGACATCCAACGGACACTGCTGCTAGAACTGTGTGTTGACTATAATAAGTTGAAAAGCCTTGCATACGCGTCAACTTCTTTTTTTAGGGGATGCGTCAACTTAGTAGGCCCACAAGTGTGTGGCAGAGAACTTATAGCCCATTTGCGATTTGTAAGAATGTACAGTCCATTTTTGAATTCTAATGGAATTTACTACAGCCCATTTACAGTTTGTTAAAAGTACAACCCATTTTCTAGCTAGGACAACGATTAATAATTTCAACCAACCGTTCAAGACAGAATTCAATAAAATTTCCGACATTTTGATGGGATCCAAAATATTTTTATCCCGAAATTTCTAGTCAGGTGAAATATAAATTTGTATTATGTAAAAATCTAACGAAACATTGCATGCTCAACAATTAAAAATTAAGATTTTCAAAATCCATAAATAATATTTTATAAACTAATTTCGTGCTTGGTGCATTTTTTTATAGTTACTGCCCAGCTTTTATAATTACATCCCATTTATTATTTTTAAAGCCCATTTTCCTGTTAAGCCTAATGCATCCCTCCTAGGAAAGATTTGCAGCCCAGCGGGGCAGAGAATAACAAGTTGACCTTGCCTGGGTATTCCTCAAAAAACGTATAGCTGGGCTAGCCATTCTCATCTTCAAAAAAATTAATATCTGGGTTGGATATCTTTTCTGGGCTAGACGGGCCACAACCCTCCCAGTTAATACCCTGCTCTCCTCTGAACAACAATGAAAACATCGCCAAGAAAAACTATGCAGTTCTCATGCCTCAAAAACACAAATACTACTCGAGCTGCTTGGTCCCAGCTGTCGGCCGCACCTTGTGCAATTCTCTCGTTTATATTGACTGCATAGATTGACAATGGTGTGGGACCGTGATGTCAGGAAACCAGGAGGAACAAAACAATAAATAGTTGTACATAATAAGGAGGCACTTGCGTACGTACGGCTATGGCCCTAGTAGGTCCCTACTGTCATCCAGTCAAAATAAAGTCATCTCCTGAATCCTCATGTTCATTAACCATGTTAACAATGCTCAGCGCGATGGTGAGCACAACAACTCGAAGGATGACGGAGAGGGCCTCACGGGGCCTATTGATGGTCTGATACAGCGCCCGCTGCTCATTCAGGAAGCCAGGATCATCAGACACCTATGAGCACCTTCAAGAGACTGAGACGACATGAAACGGTAAGGCCGCGCTTGGGTGCTCTGGTTTATTTCACACCTGTATTAAGATACAAGTGTAATTTACTCGTCATCGAAAACGATGCGTAAAATATAGGCGTAATGAAACCGAGGGCCCGAGGTCTGTAAGTAAAACCGGCGGGTTACGCGTGTAATTTGAGAGACCGGTGTATATTTTACTAGTCGAAATCGACCAACCAAGTGCTTCGCCCGAGACCATCTGCTTTTATTTACAAGCGTTAGTTTTACAAGCGGTTTTGGTTGGAAAACGACGATCCAATCATGGCCTAAGATGATGAGTTGGTTAGAAGATCATATGGTTTCACGTCTAACCTACCCGACTTGTCTTATAGGCTATGAATGAAACATAAGACGATAAACTTATTAAGCACGGAAACAACAGAAGAGGATGATCTTCCTAACAAGCAAATCACTGGCATTAGATCGACATGCAAAACAATATGAAGCATTATTCTCAGGAGGCACGGTGAACAGCTCGTGATGCCGCATGCCACAACATTCCAAGTTCAACTTTGCAATCAAACACAAGTCCTGGCATTACATAGACAATATTTAAAACAAACTCTTAAAATATCTTACATAAGTCAACATTCATGTGATTATGCATCTCAGCAGAGTAAATATTTACTTCTAAACTGAAGACAGGAATAGGAAAAAACAATCGACGTTGCTCACAGCAAAGGGCGTCCCACTCAAAAATATCAAATGCATGTCTTCTGGCTAACATCAATGAGCAAAAATTGACAAGGTTTTCCAATTCCAATATATTAAACTAATGTCAACTTTGACAAGCTTTTCCCATTCAAAATATGTAATGCCTATGATTGTGGAACGGGCGGGGTTTGTCATTAGTTTGTCATCTGACAGCCCGGTGGCTCAAGGTGACGACAAATGATTAGAGAACCATTCGATGTATTATGCATGATGTGAAGTATTATGGAGGACACGAACCATCTGAACATTTTGTGCAGTTCCACTAAAATCAAGTTGAGCATCCCTGTGGATTTCGTATTTATATGCTGCCAGAAAACAAAGACACATCATCACACACATGAATATTGGCCCCAGTGTCAACCCACCAATCGGTGGACTAGCAAACTGAAAGTACGATAAACAGATTACCATACCAGATGCCCCATCATTGTTGCTTAGAGTGACATTGATATACTTGGAGTCCTGTCTTGGCTTTTCGGTACTTGTTTGGGCACTTGTCTGCCCAGTGTTCCTCCGAGCCACAAGTAAAGCAGACATCTCTCTTTTTGTCTTTCTTCTTACCCTTCTTAATGGCCAACGCTGGCAGCACCATTCAAACATATAGTCCGGTGGCTCAAGGTGACGACGAATGATTAGAGAACCATTCGATGTATTGTGCATGATGAAGTATTATGGAGGACACAAACCATCTGGACATTTTGTGCACTTCCACTAAACTCAAGCTGAGCATCCCTGTGGATATCGTATTTATATGCTGCAAGAAAACAAAGACACAGCAGCGCACACATGAATATTGGCCCTAGTGTCAACCCACCAATCGGTGGACTAACAAACTGAAAGTACGATAAACAGATTACCATACCCAGATGCCCCATCATTGTTGCTTAGAATGACATTGACAGATTTGTAGACCTATCCTGGCTTCCTGTACTTGTTTGGGCACTTTTTGCACAGTGCACTCCACGTGTTGTAGAGTTTCCTATGCTCTCTGCAGACTAGTCATGTCACCAGCATCTACTAATACTCTGTAAAGCTTCTCGACCATTCCTTGTGTAATGTGGCGCAAATAGTGACTGCTTCTTTCTACAAAGTGGTAAGACCAACTGGACCCACTAATGCAGCAGTTTGCCTTAGACACATTGGCTCCTTTTGTGCAGTTCAACTAAAATCAAAGTTGGAATAAAACTGAGCTTTAATTTTGATATCCCTGTAAGCAACAAAAGGTATAAGGGAAACAATTACTGAGAAATAACGGTTGATGACTTGTACTCCTAGAAGAAAAACATCTACTGATCTACCTTATCTTAATGGGAAACAAAGCAAGAGAGTAGCAATTCTCAATCAGTGTGATTCATTCATATTAACTGAGACATTATCTTAACAATGCCTTGTTTCAACATGTATAAAGAACGACAAAGCGGAAAAGTATCATTCCTAAAACAATACGACTGATTCATTTTAACAGAGACATTATCTTAACAATACCTTGGTTAAACATGTAGAAAGAACTACAAAGCAGGATAGTACCATTTGTAAAACACTGTAACTGATATATAATAACAGAGACATTATCTGAACAATACATTTCTTAAACATGTAGTCTGGCCGATCCCTAACAGAAATGGTACTCTCGCCGATCCCTAACAAGTGTTGTAGTTTTGAACTAAGATTCAATAGTTAATTTTGAGGAAAGTCGGTACTAACCTTTCAAGACCAGGATTTGAAACAACTCATGAGGAAGACCTGAGAGAGATCTCAACACATATATGGAAATCCATTCTCATTTTGTGCAGTTCCACCAAAATTAAGCAAAGCAAAATGTCGCAATAGCAGCAAGTTGAATAGATATCCCTGTTTTAACAGAGGCAAAAAAGGAATCAATTACTGGCCAATAAAGGAGGATGAAATATGCGGCCACAAAAATGGTAATCCCGCCAATCCCTAACAAGTGTTGCAGTTTTGAAATAAGATTCAGTAGTTAATTCTGAGAGTGGCATTGCTTAATTTTACTAGCGGCATTAGATTAACAAAAAGCATAAACAGTTCCAGGGGAGAGTGGGTGCAACAACAACATGTGCTTCCATCTACTTATAAAGGGGGTGATGCAGAGTTTGTTGTAACAAAGAAACAAGCATAATGTCTGGGTTGGTCCCATTGTTGTTCACTACTTAATGGGAAAAGACAACAATACAATAGCTTCAATTCAACATTTATTTAAAAGAGTACCAATACAAGTAGCACAACATCTCAAAACACACTGCACGATTATGTGGATGAAGGCAAGTACCAACCTGTCATGACGCAGACAAGATCACGTACGAATCGGCCAACATGAATAGGAAATCCAATCTCGTTTTGTGCAGTTACTCTGAAATCAAGTAAAGTCACCGGTGTGACATTTAAGTTTGCTATAGCAACAAGTTGAATAGATATCCCTGATTTAACAGAGGCAAAAAAGGAAACAATTACTGCCAATAAAGGAGGATGAAACACACGGCCACAAAAAGAAGCATCTACCTTATCTTGATGGAAAACAAAGTATAGGACAATAGCATTTCTAAAACGGTTGCATTGATTCATATTAACAGAGAAATTCTCTTAAAATAGTTCAGTACTTCATTCTGAGAGTGGCATTTCTTAAAATACAATAGCTTCAATTCAACATTTATTTAAAACAGTACCAATACAAGTAGCACAACATCTCAAAACACACTGCATGATCATGTGGATGGGACATGGGACATGCCAGCACCATGTGCGTCCACACGTATAAATGGGTGATGCAGAGTATGTAGCCAAGCAGCATATCTGCGTTGGCCCATATTTGTTCTCTTTGAAACTTTTTCCGATGTGAGGGCAGCAAATCTAGTCCTGCACAAACTACCCGACCCCCAGTTTCTTCCACTTTTCAAAAAGGAGTTCAGTTCCTTACAGATGTGTGTACTGGGTTACCCCCTTTTTCCCTTTTCGACCAACAAAGTGGTTGGATAGCTAGTCTATTCTACTTTCCCTCCCTCCTTTCCTCATTGAGCCATGTACTAGATTCATGCTCCACCCCACCGCACCCTTCTTTCCTCTTTGAACCAAGACCTAGATTCGACTACAGAATCGAAAAAGATGAGCATGCAGCTAGACCAATGACGGTTTCAAAGAAACTTATACCTTAGGGTCGTCGAGATGTGGCAAGGCGTGCCGCGGGAGGTCGGATATTCCCACACTACGTACGGCAGCGAGGAAGAAGGGGTCGGTGGCCCTCCCGCACAGGTGCTGGGTGAAAGGGAAAAGTGCAGCCGGTAGTGGATTGCCTCCCTCGCCGAAGGCGATAGAGTGAACGCTGCACCTCCTCCCCTTCCTGGTACGACGGGATCTGGACGCCTCCTTCGCCAGCTGTGATGGGGGTGAGAGAGAGAGAGAGACCACAACGCAGTCTTGTTTAGATCTGGTGAAGAGGGTGAGAGACAGTGAATATAGCAAACCCTAGCAAAGGAACTTTGAGCCTCCAGCGTGTGTGTGTTTGTGTATATAATATATGTAGTGCAGCGGGAGTGTGGAGAGTGCAAACCCTAGCGAACAAGCATTGAGGCTCCATCTTATATATATACTGTAGTACGGACTGAGCTCCGGTGCCTTAACTGCACCTGCTTTTGGCTGTATGACAGGTGGGCCAGCCACATTTTGGGCCCACCTGTCATAAACCCAAAGGCAGGTGCACTAAAGTCAATGAAGCTGCATCCATATAGTACTCATGTATACGACTAATATATAGTGGAGTGCTTTTCTTATTCTCTCCATAACAATTGTTTTAAATTGTGTAAGTACGAAACGAAACTCTTTATTTAACGTACCAGTGAAGAAAACTATTGTCCATGCGTCTTGGTCGCACTTCCTGTCCTTCACGTGCGATACACTACCCTCCCTCTAAGTAAACAACCACACATGCGCCAAATTATCGGAAACGTGTGAGAGTGTGTACAAATAAAGAATTTTAATTTCAATTATCGGAAAGGTTTGAGAGTATGTACAGTTTTCCCTCTCTAATAATTATGGTTTGTTGTGTTCGACCTAAGCTTGGTCAAACTTTACAAAGTTTGACTTCAGTAAAATCTAATATGCGGAGTAAATAAAAATGGAGGGCTACTACGTCCATCCGGGTTTTTATTCCACACCATTTTTTTAATCAAAGTTAATAACTGGACAAATAAAATTACAGGGGAGCTGGAGACAAAGTTGTGAGAAGGCTTAGAAATCAATACAAAACTTATGCTCTTAGAACCAACGTCGATCCTTATTCGAGGAAACATTTGGTTCATAGCCAATTGTGTGATAAAATTGCACCAACGTGAAAGACGACTATGTCTCCAACACAACCAAGGTGAACTGACGAAGGATATCATCTTTGTGGGTAACAAGCAAAGAGCACTGATGGAAGACAACTTGCTTTTCATTGAAAATCGATCAGCTTCACCAGCCGATGCAACCATGAGGCGCAACCATGAGCATCGATAGGTCATCGTGGTGATGCATCATCCATTTGGCATCAAGTTTTGGTGAGGCACCTATGAAGTTCGACAAATCCTCACTGTGGTCTGTTTCTTCTCAGTAGTCAAGCTCGAGGAAGGAAGAACCACGTGGCAGAGGACAATGAGGCAGAACAACAATGGCCATCCAATTTTGTGCAGTTCCACTAAAATTGAGGAAGACATGCCCGGGTATGGAGATACGCATCGCTGTTTCCAAAAATATAAAAAAGGGATATAGTGTTATTACTTTGTTTTACAAGATTAACAATGACATCTCAATTGTCAATAAGAATTATGAAAAGTACACCAACAAACAGAAGCATCATGATTATCTTGATGGGAACTAAACCAGGATACCCGAGAAAAAAACATTTCTTCATTTAACCAGTGATAGTATTAGATTAGCAGCAGCAATAGGAGCATATGGACAATGACCGCACAACCACCATGTACTTTTTGTCGAAACAACATGTATACCTGCACCGAGGCATAAATCAGGACAACTTTTCGAGTGGCATTTCCTCTATAATAGTAGGTGATGTTGGACCAGCCGACGAACCCTAGCTACTATACATGGGAAGCTGGGGAGTAGTCGCATAGAATAAAACCCGCATGCAGCGACCTGGGGAGCTGGACCAGTACAAGAAGTTATACCTCAGGTGGGCGAGATGTCGCTTTGGCGGGCGGGCGGGATCTGCCCACACGACGGCAGCGAACAAGGGCGCGGAGGACCTTCATCTGCGCCTGCGCCGGCTCCGAGAGGACGGTGCGCATCGGCTTCCTCCATTGCCGACGGCGACAATGTTAACGCTGCACCTCCTCACCTCCCGCAGCGGACGGGATTCAGCCGGATCTGTGACCACCGGTGAGGAGAGAGATATCGTGGAAACTGTCATCTTGTTTTGATATGGAGAGGGTGAGAGAGCGAGACACGAGAAACTCTATCAAACAAGAGGCTATAATGGAGTAAAACAATCTCTCCATAGCATTGGTTTTAAATAGAATACATGCTTCCTGGAAAAAAGAAACAAAAACTGGTGGACAATTTTTTAACGTACCAAGAAAGAAAACTCGACCAAAAACACGCCCCGCTTCCAGGTCATGAGAGTCGTCGCGCGCACAAACATAGACATAGACATGCATATCCGTGTTTACGTAAAATTCCATTTCCATCTCCATCTCCAATCATATTTGTCCAACTGGCACATTATTTACGCTGTTAATTATATACGCGGCAATATTAACATACAACATCTCTTGTTTGCGAGCGTCTAGACCGCTGCCACGGCCGCTCCTGACCAACCCGAACCCTCTTCATCCCCGCGCGTGCTTCCCGCCTGAAACGGTCAGTGCCGCATTCATGCCCGGCCAGAGCAGACGCGACCTCTCACTGGCACCGGCATTGAAGCGGCGCGCCGGCTGAGAGAGTGTCGCCCGCGCCGCTTCCTGGTGCACGCGACTGCTCCGCATTCAAAGGTCGCAATAGCCAGCCACAACATGCATGTAAAAAGTTATTGGGAGTCCGTGCTACAGCTAGCTGTCCTCCCCCAACTCGTCAATCTCTTCCAGTAGTACTAGTAATCCATGGCGCGATCCATCGACAAGCAGGCGGGAAAGTTATCGTATACTCGATTTGTGGGGAGTGGCATGCCGAGCAACCATGTGGGGTCGAGCCGTGGAGGAGGGTGAGACACGAACGCGATAGGCGTGATTTAAACATTGCATTTGCTTGATGGTGCGATCCAACGAAACGAAACGTTGGTTTCTCTCTGTTTCCATTTTTTCTCCGGAAAAACAGAAACTTTCCACTCCATTTTCATTCCTACTCCAAGGTTGCCCCATTACAACATTCCATCAAATACAAAGGAAAACTAACACGCATGCTGATGCATCTCAATGATTCACAGATCATAGCCAATATTTACTTCACAACTAAAGACAAAAGTTGTGAGAGCGTGTACGAAAGAAAAACTGCTGATGGGGTCACTACGACTTAAACCCTAAACCTTAAACATGATTTAATTTCCTGGCCAGGTAGAACCTGTCGAAGGAAAGACGGTTGGCACCCTCGGATCATACGTTGCTTTTGTGCAGTTCCACTAAAATCGAGCTGAGCATCCCTGATGGCAAAGATATTGAAGAAGTGTGATTAGAATAATAGTACTGGCACTAGTTCATGACACATAAACTCATCACAAGTAGAAGCCGATAGAAGTAGAGAAAGATCGACATGGAGGTTGAGCTACGTGGGGAGCTGCGGCAGTGGAGCAAGCCGGCTCCAAAAGGAAGATGGACTACCTGGGACGTCGGGCTGTAGCTAGAAGGGCGGTTGGGACGCGGCATCGGCCCATACCGCAGTGACCCCCGACTGGGGCGCACCGACTATGGATTTTCTCCCTCGCCAATGTCGACCGCGTCTACGTAGAACATTGTTCCCTTCCCCCAGCTACGGGATCAGGCCGGGTATGTGCCCAACAGTGTGGCCACCGTCATTCTATGCTTGTGAAGAGAGCAACCCAAGCAAGCAGGCTTGTAGCTTAGGCTCCTGCTAGTGTATATATAGTGGTTTTCTTTTTCTCTCCATATCTACCATTTTATATTGCGTACGTGTCATTGAAGAGTGAAATGATGGTTGCTTCTTCCGACTAACTTACTGTGTGATTTGACTGCTCCTTTAGTGGCCCCTACACGTACTCCCCCTACGTGTATGCAACAGTCACACGTACACATGGACGCAAAAACGTGCGCGATGCCCTAATGCATGCATGTCCGAGCACACGACGGAACACACACGGTCACGCTCAAGTGCTCAACCTACACGTGCATGCACACACATGCTCAGCCAGGGTGAGCTAGTGACCGTATAAACACCGGAAAATGTATATATTGAGCGCAATGAGCGTATTATGAAGTCCATTGACCATATTTTTACAAATATACAGTGACAGACAGTGTATTTATCTCGTTTGAAATTAAGCCATATTAACCGGAGAGGAGGCAGTATGGACTAGCATTACTTTGTTGTGTCCCGCCAACTTGTCGAACAAGGAGAACCTTGCAGGACGGGAGAAGCTTGCACGCGGTGGCTCGCAGGACAAGGAGAAACTTTTGACTAATGCAAGCTCTCCTTCGCTCAGGCGGTGGACGTGCAATAGTTAATTCGGTGTCAGATTGCCAGAAGCATACACTGCACTAGTACTATTATTGTTGCACTTCCCGAAGAGGCGAACAGCCAAGCGCAAAGTTTACTAGTACTAGTACTACTACTATAGTCTATAGAGGTATGTACTATACTAGTACTAGGAACCGGATGGAGGAGTGTCGGCACTCTTATTATATTTTTAAAATGTGATAAAGCAATCTTCAACACATTTGGTTCTCTTCGAGGGTTCTCGCATGTGATAATGGAAGTTGATTGCATGGAACACTCACCACAATTCTCGCTTAATTCTGGCTCATATCCTGTTACAAATAGGAGCGCTCGGTAATATTTCCTCTTTTTTTGTTATTCAACATGTAAACAGGCCAGCAAACCTTGCGGCGCATCTTTGCGTGAACCGTGCTTGCTGCACTTTGAATGTGGCCGAGAGCTGGCTTGATGAAACACCTCGCTTCCTACTTTTTTTGCGGGGTACCTCGCTTCCTAGTGACCAGTGTCTTGGCTGATCGTCCTAAGAATGCTTATATATGAATAAAGCTCTCTCATTTACCCGCAAAAAAGATTAAGCCATATTAACCGGAAAGGAGGGAGTATGGACTAGCACTACTTGTTGGTGTGTCCCATCAACTCGCAGAACAAGGAGAAGCTTGCAGGACAAGGTGAAGCTTGCTTACGCCTTTTGATTAATGCAATGTAACCTCGCCCAGGCGGTGGACATGCATCAGTTCATTCAGTGTCAGATTGCCAGAGGCATACACTGTAGTACCGAACATGCGGAGTACCATCATTGTTCGACTTCACGAAGAGGCGAAGAGCCAAGCCCAAGGTTCAGTAGTACGAGTAGTACTACTACTAGAACCGCATGGTGGAGCCTCTGTACTCTTATTTTTTTAATCTCTGATAAAGTACACATTTATTCCGGAGAAGGGCGGAAAACGGCAGCCCGACATGTAATGATGATATCGATCAACCATGCTCGAATATATCTTGGCCTCCCTGCGAGCCCGTCTGTGTGTTCTCACTCCTCGTCTCTCTCAGACTAGACACAGTGGGAGTAACTTCAACAGTAACATCGAGTCCAACTCAGCAAATTTGCTTATGTGGCAATGAGTTAATGAGGAGAGAGATAGTTACAGTAACTTAGCTAGTTACTGTAACATCACATGTCCCAAAGCAATATGAGTCTATAACCTAATAAATGAAGGTTTGCATGTTATCATACTTATGTTACTGCCCACTATGAAGGTAGTAATATAGTCTAGGGATATGTGTATGTTACTAGTGTATGTTACTCTCCATTGTGGCTAGTCTCAAGGAATGGCGGGTTGGCCATTTTGCCGTTAATTGAGATTGGTTTGCTCACACTCCGGTCCCACATGTCAGTGATATGCCAAGAGGAGGTGCGTTGACCGACTGGCCATACACGTACTTGGTTTTGCACCTTCATACTACTCCTCCCTCCGTCACAGTTTACAGGGCGCGCTTCATTATGATGCATTTCTCTCAATGCATTTCCACCACCAAAGAGACTTTAGACGCATTTGGTTTAATACTCAATTAATTAGGGCGTGGTAACCGCAATTTTCTCTCGATGTAGTACTACGGAGTGGAGTAAGTGCATGCATGTGTGTACCCGGGGTGGAAGCACTGCATGCATGTGTGTACCCGGGGTGGAAGCACTGCATGCATGTGTGTACGCATTATTTCCTCTAGTAATAGACGCCGTGCTATAACTACCAATGCTATTTTTCAGGCCGATCGCTAGTCGCCTTGGTCCCAGAGATTTTCTCTTTTTCTAAAGCGCGCTCTATAAATAGTGACGGATGGAGTAGTATGAGCGGATTCAAAGAAGAGCGTATTGATGGTTGCTTCTTCCGAGCAACTTACAATGGGAAAGGTGGGGCTTATGATTTGACTGCTCATTACTCACTATTAATTCGGCACAACGACCGGTCTGAGTCTCCCATGCGGCTTTGCACTACCCCCTCGGTTCTTAAATATACTCCGGAGTATTTGTCTTTCTAGAGATTTCAACGAGTGACTACTCAAATATTTGTCTTTTTAGAGATTCAAATGGACTACTACATACGGATGTATATAGACATATTTTAGAGTGTAGATTCACTCATTTTGCTCCGTATGTAGTCACCAGCTGAAATCTCTAGAAAGACAAATATATAGGAATGGAGGGAGTACACATACGAAGCAAAATGAGTGAATCTACACTCTAAAATATGCCCATTTGAAATTTGTAAAATACAAATATTTAGGAACGAAGGAGTATAATTTTGTGCATGGAACATGGACCCGGATGCCGAAGAGGCTTCTGGCAATGCTATCAAGCTTCAGCATTCGTTTACATAATTGACGTACTATACAAATAATTTTCCAGCGACATGAAATTGTACAATGGTGTGAGCTTTCAGCTTTTGTTTCGTGTGCCTTGCCATCGATGCGCTTTCGGAAACAATAAAAAACTAACTTCCTTCCTAATCAGAGCTAATATTTACATCACAACTGAAGACAAAGTTGTGAGAAGGTGTTAAATTAAAATTGATCCATGCTTTCATTGGCAGCAACGCCCCCCCAGCTATGTCTAAATCAACAAGGCATGTTGGGGAAAAGCAGCTGTCTGGAGCATGCAACATTCCGATCATTTTGTGCAGTTCCACTAAAATAGAGCTGAGCGTCCATGTTCCAAAGATATTAAGTGTGATTACGATAATAGAGGACTGTTGATGAAAGAATAAACACACAAATAGAAGCTGGTCACCTTTGCAGTCTCTCTTAAGATTAACTACTTGGAGAAGATTAGGCTCGGAGTTGGATGAGGAGGATAGAGCAAAACCAATCTCCCTTTGTGCAGTCGCACTGAAATGTAGAGACGTTGCCCGTCTGACATTTTGGTAGAACTGCACAAACACTCTTAAGAAAAAAGTGATTTGTGTAGTTCACCAAAAGGTCGCAATAGCAACGAGGTGAAATGGATAGCCCTGTTTGCAAAAAAGAGGTAGAAAGGAAACAATTACTGGCCAATAATAGTTGATGACACATGCGACGACAAAAAAGAAGCATATTCCTTGTCCTAAGGGAAGATAACAACACGGTTGTGTTTGTCTAAAACGGTGTGAGGATAAGATTGCAATATGGAAAGTACGCCGGACGAGCTATGTTTTGGTCAAAGAACTATGGAAGATCCACATGCAGCGATGTGGGAAGACGGGCAGTGGAGCAAGGCCGGAGGGGATACCTCTAGGTCGTCGGGATGTAACTAGGTGAGCGGCGGCGGGCGGAATCTGCCCATACCGCGGTAGCGAGCAGGTGGCGTAGGCCCTACCATGTCGGAGCTTGGTCAGAGAGAACGGCGTGTACCACAGATCGGGACGTGCTGCCTCGGCGCCGTCGAACAGAGAAATGATGCACGTCCTCCCTTTCCGCCGGCGGACGGGATGCAGCCGGATCAGTGACCAACGATGAGAGACAGAGGCCACCGCAGCCTTGTGTGAGATACTCAGAAGAGAGACAAACCAGGCAGGCAGGCTCCATTGTATATAGTGGAGCGGACTAACTTTTTCTCCATAAAAATCATTTTAAATTCTGTGTACGTGCCATTGAGCGATATAGCTTTATTTGAAAATAACGCGCCAACGCATCAAGTCGAACTTTGTTTCGTGCACACGTGGTACACGACCTCCGTAGGTAAACAACCGCTACACGTGTTCAAATTAGCACGTGGGCTGCCATTTCATACAGAAATGAGCTCCACCGTGTACCCGCGCGGGTGTGGCTGCGCACGAAGCGTGAGTACGTGCACGGTGCACCTATTCTCTTCTTGTATACGTACACCACCTATGTGGGGTTGTGTGAGAGAGATACAAACATAGAGAGATAGTATAGTGTGTGGGTTCGTGAGAGTTTTTTTGGGGGGTGGGGTCAATCAAAAAATGTAACATATGCAATGTGTGTGAAATAGAGTCTTGGATATATCATATATATAGAGGGGGCGATCCACGAGAAGGGAGTGGAGGTCTCATCGGCTTGAGGTGTCCATAGAATTGAAGAGAGGGATGATGTGTGTGTGTGTGCGCGCGCACGATCGAAAAAGAGTGCCATCGAATTTGTGTGTGCCCACGTCAAAGATATAGAGTGGCTGGCCTACTGGAACATGAGAGGGGACAGGTGCAGTTTGTCTCTGTGGCATGGATACCTACCTACAGTGCTCAACTATTGGTGTGTGGTGGGGGATGGAGGCCTAATTAACTATAGAGGTACAATGGCTGGTATATGTGTGGAGGAGGGGAGAGGCCTACCTCATGTATTAAGGGAGATCAATCTACCTCATGTATTAAGGGAGATCGATCGGCATCCATGCATATGTGTAGGAGAGGAATAAGGTTGGGAGAGAGACAGAGCTAGAGTGTTGGAGGGGGTGGTAGTGGAGTTGCTTCTAACAAATGGTGGGGTAGGCTTGCTAGACAACTGGAGGGCATGCCTACAATATCAATAAGAGAGGGGGTGGATGCCTGTCTATGCACATGTGTGTGAGAGACGGGTCAAGAGGCATGCATGAATGATGAGGGGGCGATATGGTTGTGGTAAGCAGACATAACTACATAGGAAGATCAATCGTCCTTTGTCAGAGAAAGGAGAGACATAACTTGTGAGGTACGTCGATCGATGGGGGGGAATAGTTAAAGTCGACCTAGGTATATGTTGGGAGATCGATCGGTATACATGCATGTGTGTGTTAGAAGCAAATGAGGCACGAGAAGAAGGATAGAGAGAGAGGGATGCATCTAGGAGGTGGTGCGAGAGTCATACTATATCGAGGGGGGAGGAGTGTGCGAGTACGAGATCGATGAAAATAGTGGTGGGAGTGAGGCATGGACGGTGATAAGAGAAGAGGGGAAGCTTGTGTTTTGTGCTAGGCACACCTGGCTAGATAGGCATATCGATCGATGTGTGCCGCAAAGAAGGAGCTGGGGGGCCTACACACTCCATGGGTGAACGACCTAAAGTGAAAAGACGAATTTGCGCGATGGAGCTAGAGAATGCCGAGGGAGGGTGAGAGGGATGCGGGCGTGTGCATGCATGAGAGAAAGTTAGCACTAGCTAGCTACAAAGATAAGAGGATTGTGTGGGTGTAAAAGACGAATAGACATCATACTTCATTATAAAAAGCGAATTCGGATATTTGAAGAATTTATCATAGTGTTTTAAACCGACGCATGTGTGAATATATAACGGTGATACACATGGTGTGGTTATGAACATGTTATACTACATATAATATATTTTATCTATACTCTTATACAAAACGGAGTTGTTCATGATGGTGTGCCTGCCATCCTGCAACATAGGTCGTTCGATTTATATCTGACGGATAGGAAGGAAACTATGGCAATTTTGAAAAAAGATACCCACACCCCTCTCCATATTTGCAAATTAAGCCTCCTCTTGATCATGTTGATGTTCTGTGGAACGCATGGGCATCTTGCTAGTACTACGTATAATATATAGAACATTGATCATAATTTGGGCTAATGTGTGGCTTTTGCAGCTCACGTCTAAATACTTGTCATAATGTAGGGGCAGGGCACTATACTATGTGTGATAAACATGGTGTACACGTATGGAACATGGTTTAGATTATGAATATATAGTTAGTAAATCAAATGTACTATTATTTGGAATCAACATCAAGTGTGTTCAAAAAATAGAATTCGAGTTCATGTAGTACACATAGTTCATATCTATCTCTATAGTAATCATGTGGTGTGTTATTAAGGTAATACATGAATGATGGTTGAAGTTGGCAACAATCATGATTTAGATTCTTATTGAAATAGAGAAACGAATTCAAATTCAGTTCGAATTGTAGCAGTAGTATAGACATTTGGAATGCACTAAAATGTTGGTATGACTAGGTTACATGCATTATACAGCAAGCAAAAATATTTAATTGGACATAACATGGATTCATACTCCCTCCTTCCATCTATATAGGGCGTAATGCGTTTTTTTAAGACCGCCTTTTACTATTGACAAGATTAATAGTACATGACAAGCACAATGTGAAAATTATATCATTGAAAGAACGTTTCACAGACGAATTTAACGGTGTGCTTTGTGTAAGTTGCATGTCATATATTATTGCTCTAATATTTGGTCAAAGTTAGCATCGAAAAACGCATTAGGCCCTATATAGATGGAAGGAGGGAGTAGCTTTGAATAGCATTTTTGTAGTAAAACGGGGCAAGACTCTCTCTTTGTGTGGTGTGAATATTTTTATTTTTTTGTTTTATTTTTGTTTGAGGGAAGTGCAAATTGATTTGGTATGTACAAGTACATTATTACACATTAGGCTTGTCCCTAAAATTCAACCCGCGCCTTGTTATATCCCTAAAATTTAGATATCGTGCTCCCAAAACTGGCACCTTCACAACCCGCGCCTTGCTATCCCAAAATTACAACGCGCGCAAAAACTCCCTCCAGCTGCCAAATCCCGACACGCGAAATCCCCCTTCTAACCCTGAGCCGAAAGGGCCGCTAGTTCAAATTGGTGGGGGGTACTTTTGTAACACACCCTACATTTTGGACAAGCAAGTGCCTAAGTCATGGTTCACCCCCTCCCATGGCCTCCTTTTTTCCATTTGAAATCCCAGGCCGCCATACCCTCTCCGCTCCAGCCGCGAAACCCCACCCTCCTCCATCCGCCACCTCACTGCTGCCCAGCCGAAGCTTCTTCCCCGACGATGTCGTCCACCGCAACAGCTCGACGTACCTCGTCCACCTCCCCGGATGAGGATCCGTCATCCATCTCGTCGTCCCGCCGGTTCAGCCGCCCATCCTCCACCTCCAAGGAGCTGCTCCGACGATCGCCTCGTCTATTGCGGCTGCTCCATCCCCACAGCGCCGCCTTAACCTGCTCCACTGGAACCGCAACATCCTCACCGACTCCTTGGACGAAGCTGAGGCCTACTTGGCGCCACCAAAGAGTTTGTACACTCATCGCATCGCACCTTCTCCTTAGCTGGACCTCCCGGCGCCAACGGTGCTCCATCCCGCACCCCCATGGAGCGGCTACCTTGAAGCTGGCGCCGTGGGCGACATCTCCATGGCGGCTCTCCCCCAGTGCGAGGCCCCTTCGGCGGCGGCGTCCATACCAACCGGATCTGCTGCCACTGCTTCGGCTCTCGCTCGCTCGCGCTGCTGCTGCAGCTCCGGCTCTTGCTCGATCGCTCGCTCGCCCAGCTGCTGCTGCTCCAGCTCTCGCTCGCTCGCTCGCACTGCTGCTACTGCTCTCTGATACGTCTCCGTCGTATCTACTTTTCCAAACACTTTTGCCCTTGTTTTGGACTCTAACTTCCATGATTTGAATGGAACTAACCCGGACTGACGCTGTTTTCAGCAGAATTACGATGGTGTTATTTATGTGCAGAAACAAACATTCTCGGAATGACCTGAAACTTCACAGAGCAACTTCTTGCAAAATATAAAAATTACCTGCAAAAGATGAAGGCCAGGGGGCCCACCACCTCTCCATGAGGGTGGGGGCGCGCCCCCTACCTCATGGGCCCCCTGGAGCTCCTCCGACTCCAACTCCAACTCTATATATTGTGTTTCGTGGAGAAAAAATCAGAGAGAAGAATTCATCGCGTTTTACGATACAGAGCCGCCGCCAAGCCCTAAAACCTCTCGGGAGGGCTGATCTGGAGTCCGTTCGGGGCTCCGGAGAGGGGAATCCATCACCATCGTCATCATCAACCATTCTCCATCACCAATTTCATGATGCTCACCGCCGTGCGTGAGTAATTCCATCATAGGCTTGCTGGACGGTGATGGGTTGGATGGGATCTATCATGTAATCGAGTTAGTTTTGTTAGGGTTTGATCCCTAGTATCCACTATGTTCTGATTGATGTTGCTATATCTTTGCTATGCTTAATGCTTGTCACTAGGGCCCGAGTGGCATGATTTCAGATCTGAACCTATTATGTTTTCATAAATATATGAGAGTTCTAGATCCTATCTTACAAGTCTATAGTCACCTATTATGTGTTATGATCCGTTAACCCCGAAGTGACAATAATCGGGATACTTACCTGCGATGACCGTAGTTTGAGGAGTTCATGTATTCACTATGTGTTAATGCTTTGTTCCGGTACTCTATTAAAAGGAGGCCTTAATATCCCTTAGTTTCCGTAAGGACCCCGCTGCCACGGGAGGGTAGGACAAAAGATGGCATGCAAGTTCTTTTCCATAAGCACGTATGACTATATTCGAAATACATGCCTACATTATATCAATGAACTGGAGCTAGTTCTGTGTAACCCTAGGTTATGACTGTTACATGATGAACCACATCCGACATAATTCTCCATCACTGATACATTGCCTACGAGCTTTCCATATATTGTTCTTCGCTTATTTACTTTCCCGTTGCTATTGCTATCATCACTACAAAATACCAAAACATTACTCTTACCACTATTACCTTTTGCTACCATTACCACTACTATCATATTACTTTGCTACTAAACACTTTGCTGCAGATACTAAGTTTCCAGGTGTGGTTGAATTGACAACTCAGCTGCTAATACTTGAGAGTATTCTTTGGCTCCCCTTGTGTCGAATCAATAAATTTGGGTTGAATACTCTACCCTCGAAAACCGTTGCGACCCCCTATACTTGTGGGTTATCAAGACTATTTTCCGGCGCCGTTGCCGGGGAGCATAGCTCTATTCTTTGAGTCACTTGGGATTTATATCTGCTTATCATTATGAAGAACTTGAAATATCCAAGAACCAAGATTTATCCCTCAACTACGAGGGGAGGTAAGGAACTGCCATCTAGCTCTGCACTTGATTCACCTTCTGTTTTGAGTAAGCTTGCGACACCTAAACCTGCTTCTGTTGATCATTCTGATATGTTGCATGTTATTGATGATGCCACTTCTACTATACATGATACTTATGATGAAACTACTTCTATGCTTGATACTACTGTGCCACTTGGTGAATTTCTTAATGAACAACTTGCTAGGGCTAGAGAGATTGAAAATATTGAATATGATAATACTAATGAAATTGATGATGAAGACTTTCCTGCTATTCCTGGGGGTTATGTTTTTGATAAAGAAGCTTCTTTAGCTATTTTAGCTTGCAAAGATAGACACGAACTTAAGAGGTTATTAGCTAAATGGAATAAGCAATCTCTAAATGCTAGAATGAAACCCGACCCTGCTTTTGCTACTTCACCTATCTGTGTTACCGATAAGGATTATGAATTCTCTGTTGATCCTGATATAATTACTTTGGTTGAATCTAATCCTTTTCATGGCTATGAATCTGAAACTGTTGTGGCACATCTTACTAAATTAAATGATATAGCCACCCTGTTCACTACTGATGAGAGAACTCGTTACTTTTATATCCTGGAAATATTTCCGTTCTAATTAAAGGGTGATGCTAAGATATGGTTTAATTCTCTTCATCCTGGTTGTGTGCGTAGTCCCCAGGATATGATTTATTACTTCTCTGCTAAATATTTCTCTGCTCATAAGAAACAAGCTGCTTTAAGGGATATATATAATTTTGTGCAAATTGAAGAAGAGAGTCTCCCACAAGCTTGGGTGAGGCTTCTCCAATTACTTAATGCTTTGCCTGATCATCCTCTTAAGAAAAATGAAATACTTGATATCTTTTGTAATGGACTAACTGATGCTTCCAGAGATTACCTGGATAGTTGTGCTGGTTCTGTTTTCAGGGAAAGAACACCGGATGAAGCTGAAATTCTATTGAATAATATGTTGACAAATGAAAATAATTGGACACCTCCGGAGCCAATTCCTGAGCCTATTCCTAAACCAACTCCGAAGAAGAGGGGTATTCTATTTCTCAGTCCTAAAGATATGCAAGAGGTAAAGAAATCTATGAAAGAAAAAGGTATTAAAGCTGAAGATGTTAAGAATTTACCTCCTATTGAAGAAATACATGGTCTTAATTTACCGCCTATTGAAGAAACTCATAGTCTTGATAACCCGACACAGGTAGTAAAGGTAAATTCTCTCTATAGATATGATAAAGCTGAAATCCTGTTTACTAAATTTGCTAGCCCATGCTTAGATGAGTTTGATAAATGTATGGCTAAGCAAGAAGATTTTAATGCTTATTTTGGTAGACAATTGAAATACAATTCAACTATGCTTTAACACTTGGGTGATTATATGGCTAATGTCAAAGGTGAACTTAAACTTATTAGTAAACATGCTTCTATGGTTAGCACTCAAGTAGAACAAGTACTTAAAGCTCAAAATGATTTTCTCAATGAATTGAATAGTAAGAATAATGATAATGATGTTAGAGTGGCTACTAGAACTGGTAGAATGACTCAGGAACCTTTGTATCCTAAAGGCCACCCTAAGAGAATTGAGCAAGATTCTCATAGAAATAATATAGACGCACCTAGTCCTTCTAAAAGGAAGAAAAAGAAAAATGATAGGACTTTGCATGCTTCTAGTAAACCTATTACTGAAACACCTGAGAGTCCAAATGATATTTCTATTTCTGATGCTGAAACACAATCTGGTAATGAACCTGAAACTAGTGATAATGTTAACGATAATGTTCATGATGATGCTCAACCTAGTAATGATAATGATATAGAAACTGAACCTGTTGTTGATCTTGATAACCCACAATCAAAGAATCAACGTTATGATAAGAAAGATTTTGTTGCTAGGAAACATGATAAAGAAAGAGAACCATGGGTTCATAAACCCATGCCTTTTCCTCCCAAACCATCCAACAAAAAGGATGATGAGGATTTTGAGCGCTTTGCTGAAATGATTAGACCTATCTTTTTGCGTATGCGATTAACTGATATGCTCAAAATGAATCCTTATGCTAAGTATATGAAAGATATTGTTACAAATAAAAGAAAGATACCGGAAGCTGAAATTTCCACCATGCTTGCTAATTATACTTTTAAGGGTGGAATACCAAAGAAACTTGGAGATCCACGAGTACCCACTATACCATGCTCTATTAAAAGAAACTATGTTAAAACTGCTTTATGTGATCTTGGAGCCGGTGTTAGTGTTATGCCTCTCTCTTTATATCGTAGACTTGATTTGAATAAGTTGACACCTACTGAAATATCTTTGCGAATGGCTGATAAATCAACTGCTATACCTGTCGGTATTTGTGAGGATGTGCCTGTTGTAGGTGCAAACGTTACTATTTTAACGGACTTTGTTATTCTTGATATTCCCGAGGACGATAGTATGTCTATTATTCTTGGAAGACCATTTTTGAATACTGCAGGGGCTGTTATTGATTGCACTAAAGGTAATGTCACTTTTCATGTTAATGGTAATGAGCATACGGTACACTTTCCGAGGAAACAACCTCAAGTCCACAGTATCAATTCTATTGGAAAAATTCCATCGATTATATTTGGAGGTTTTGAATTTCCTCTTCTCACTGTCAAGAAGAAATATGATATTCTTATTATTGGGGATATGCATATCCCCGTTGAGGTAACATAGTGTTATTCAAAATTTCTCCGGTTCCATGTTATTCGAAATGAGTTCGTTAACAAGACTTGATCAACCTTGTTAGTGGAATCCTTTTGATGATCATGAGATGGATGAAACTAGAAAGGCACAACCCTCTATATCCCACTTTTACTTTCATTTATTTATATTAAATAAAATAAAAATAAATATTTTTTTGTCTGTTATCTGATTATCCGTGCAATATAAAAATACCCCGAAAATAAAAGTTCTCCAAATGCCCTGAAATTTAAATATTATTTTTTTCTAGAATATTTGGCACTGAGAACACAGCAGGGGGTCAACCACCTACCCACGAGGGTGGAGGGCGCGCCCTACCCCCTAGGCGCGCCCCTGCCTCGTGGGCCCACGGTGGCCCTCCTCCACTTATCCTTTCACCCACACACTCCTTCTTCCTCCCCCAAACACGAATATCCAACTCAAACCCGAGTCCAACTCATTTTGCTGCCATTTTCGATCTCCTTGCTCAAAGCACCTCTCACAAAACTGCTTGGGGAGATTGTTCCTTGGTATGTGACTCCTCCATTGGTCCAACTAGTTTTTGTTCTAGTGCTTTATTCATTGCAAATTTTTGCTGCTTAGGTGACCCTGTTCTTGAGCTTGCATGTCAAATTTATATGGTTCCAAGTAGTTTTGATGCATGTTATAGGCTCTAGGCACTTGTAGGAGTAGTTGCTATCAATATCATTGAGTTTGGTTTACTTTTATTTTGAAGTTACTAAAAAATTTCAGAATTTTTTAGAGGGAGAAAAATGCTTAGTAAAATGTTCCAAGGTGGTTCCTCAAGGAAGCAAGGACCCAGGCTTACAATGCGCGATGTTGATGAAGAGCCACCAAGAGACGCTCCAGTGCGTCCTTGTGAGTGGCCTTCTGAAAACTTTATGGATCGAGCAGGAATTAAGGAAGAATTCAATGCATATTTGCGTAACACCGATCTTGTGAGCTTCGAGGAAGAGAAGTGCAGCCAGTATCACAATCTCACTAGTACCTTTGTGAGGAGGTTTGAATTTTCATCTTCACGAATTCTCCAACTGTCCTGTTTGATCTCTATGAAAATTCTTATACTATGTACTTAGAGGATTTTACCACTGCTTGGCAAACTTCCACAATTGGGTAGTATAAGGGATCCTCGCAAATCTGAATTTAGAGATTTTCTTGCTAGCATAACTGTGGGAGAATCTAGAGATATAACACAAGCCACCATAGGGAGCATTCACTTTCCTGCTATACATTATTTTGCTCTCTTCATAGGTAGATGCATTAATGGTAAAGATGAGGCATGTCACATGTGTGTCCCTGACTTCAGTATTCTTAGGAGTGATGTGTTAGGAGATAAATCTTATAATTTGGGAGCCATTGTTGCACGTAGGTTGCATCTTAATAGATTTAATGGAGATTTCTTTGGAGGAATTTATGCAACCCGCATAGCTAATTTTCTCGATATAGCCATATGCGAAGATGATATTGAATTACCTCCTGCTTACCTAGACTTTAATGCTATGGTTCACCACCAGTTTGTCGAGAGGAATGAATCACCTCTCCAGTATCGACTAATCTTTGACAGACGTCGATCTGTCCATATTACTCTCCCTGCTCCTGCCTTCTTTGATCACCAGGTAAAAGGAAGATATACTATTACCAGAGAGGAGGCAGATGAGTACGAGAGGAGAGCGGAGGCCGCTCGTCGCCACGCTGCAGCTCAGCAGGCGATAGCCGCTGCATCGCAGTACGACCCCAGCTACTATTATGGATATCCGCCAGGCTAGCCATGGCCATAGACCAACTTAGGCCAAAAGCATAAGCTTGGGGGAGTACGTATTTCCCACCGACATTACATTTATGTTCACACACTCATTGCTAGATGTCGGTGCTCATACTTTTTCGTTGTATCATCCATGCTAGTTTATTTCCTTCTTATGCTTTCTTGTTGTGTGTTTAATAAGCCTTAAGAAAAACCAAAAAAATTAGTTGTAGCTTTTAGCTAGTTTAATTTCCATGCTTGTAGTAGTAATTAGAAAGAAAACCCAAAAATATTTCCTGTTCTTCTTTTACTTGTTGGGAGCTCTCCCGTGTAAATAGTTTCATTTCTTTTATTTCTGTGGGTGTCGATAGGAGAAGACCATAATTAAATTGTTGAAGTGGCTATTATATGCATTAATGTTGATCTGACAAAAGAGCCCATATTGCCTTGTCTTGTCCTGTTTATTGAATGCTTGCAGATTCCAGCTTAGTCCAATGCACGTGCACTATTATTATTATTATTCATATTGTTCGGTCGTGCAAGTGAAAGGCAATTATGACGATATATGATGGACTGACTGAGATGAGAAAAGTTGGTATGAACTCGACCTCTTTTGTTTTTGTAAATATGATTATTTCATCGTTCCTGCTTCAGCCTATTATGAATAAACATGTTTGCAATGACAACTAGAGATCATAGTTTCTTGTGCCATGCTTGATTAGCTACGAGTTATAATGGTTTACCTAGTGTGCCAACATGCTATTAAAATGGTTGTGATGTGGTATGATAGGGTGGTATCCTCCTCTGAATGATTTAAGTGACTTGACTTGGCGCATGTTCATGCATGTAGTTGAAACAAAATCAACATAGCCTTCATGATATTTATGTTCATGGTGGATTATATCCTACTCATGCTTGCATTCGATGTTGATTAATTTTAATGCATGTTCATGACTGTTGTCGCTCTCTAGCTGGTCGCTTCCCAGTCATTTACTAGCCTTCACCTGTACTAAGCGGGAATACTGCTTGTGCATCCAATCCCTTAAACCCCAAAGTTATTCCACATGAGTCCACTATACCTACCTATATACGGTATCTACCTGACGTTCCAAGTAAATTTGTATGTGCCAAACTCTAAACCTTCAAATAAATATCATGTTTTGTATGCTCGAATAGCTCATGTATCAACTAGGGTTGTCCATATCTTCCATGTTAGGCAGGTTATTCTCAAGAGGAGTGGACTCCGCTCCTCACTCACGAGACAAATGGCTAGTCACCGGGATGCCCAGTCCCATGCTTTATGCAAACTAAATCAAAATAATTGCAAACAAAACTCCCCCTGGGACTCTTGTTAGTTGGAGGCACTCGTTGTTTCGAGCAAGCCATGGATTGATGCTTGTTGGTGGAAGGGGGAGTATAAACTTACCATTTTGTTTGGGAACCGCCTATAATGTGTGTAGCATGGAAGATATCGCCATCTCTTGGTTGTTATGTTGACAACGAAAGTATACCTCTCAAAATATTATTCACCTCTATTTCAAAACCGAGCTCTAGCACCTCTACAAATCCCTGCTTCCCTCTACGAAGGGCTTATCTATTTACTCTTATGTTGAGTCATCATCTTCTTATTAAAAAGCACCATTTGGAGAGCACCGCTGTGATTTGAATTCATTACTGTTAGTTTACATTGAGTATGACTTGACTGGATCTCTTTTACGATGAATTACAATGTCTAGTGAGTCCTTGGTCTTTAAAGGTGCTCTGCATTTATGTTTTGCGGTCTCAGAAAGGGCTAGCGAGATACCATCTTGTTATATCATATTATGATTGTTTTGAGAAAGTGTTGTCATCCAAGATTTATTATTATTGCTCGCTAGTTGATTATGCTATTGATATGAGTAAACTTGAGACCTAAGCGTTATTGCGAATGTGGTTAGTTATAATCTTTGCTGAAAACTTGAATGCTGGCTTTACATATTTACAACAACAAGAGCAAACAGAGTTTGTAAAAGTTTTTCTTTATCACTTTCAGTTTGTCAACTGAATTTCTTGAGGACAAGCAAAGGTTTAAGCTTGGGGGAGTTGATACGTCTTCGTCGTATCTACTTTTCCAAACACTTTTGCCCTTGTTTTGGACTCTAACTTGCAAGATTTGAATGGAACTAACCCGGATTGACGCTGTTTTCAACAGAATTACCATGGTGTTATTTATGTGCAGAAACAAACGTTCTTGGAATGACCTGAAACTTCATGGAGCAACTTTTTGGAAAATATAAAAAATACCTACAAAAGATGAAGGCCAGGGGGCCCACCACCTCTCCACGAGGGTGGGGGCGTGCCTGCCCCCCTAGGGCGTGCCCCCTACCTCGTGGGCCCCCTGGAGCTCCTCTGACTCCAACTCCAACTCTATATATTGTGTTTCGGGGAGAAAAAAATCAGAGAGAAGAATTCATCGCGTTTTACGATACGAAGTCGTCGCCAAGCCCTAAAACCTCTCGGGAGGGCTGATCTGGAGTCCGTTCGGGGCTCTGGAGAGGGGAATCCGTCGCCATCGTCATCATCAACCATCCTCCATCACCAATTTCATGATGCTCACCGCCGTGCGTGAGTAATTCCATCGTAGGCTTGCTGGACGGTGATGGGTTGGATGGGATCTATCAGGTAATCGAGTTAGTTTTGTTAGGGTTTGATCCCTAGTATCCACTATGTTCTGAGATTGATGTTGCTATGACTTTGCTATGCTTAATGCTTGTCACTAGGGCCTGAGTGGCATGATTTCAGATTTGAACCTATTATGTTTTCATCAATATATGAGAGTTCTAGATCCTATCTTGCAAGTCTATAGTCACCTATTATGTGTTATGATCCGTTAACCCCAAAGTGACAATAATTGGGATACTTACCGGTGATGACCGTAGTTTGAGGAGTTCATGTATTCACTATGTGTTAATGCTTTGTTCCGGTACTCTATTAAAAGGAGGCCTTAATATCCCTTAGTTTCCGTAAGGACCCCGCTGCCACGGGAGGGTAGGACAAAATATGTCATGCAAGTTCTTTTCCATAAGCATGTATGACTATATTCGGAATACATGCCTACATTATATCAATGAACTGGAGCTAGTTCTGTGTCACCCTAGGTTATGACTGTTACATGATGAACCGCATCCGGCATAATTCTCCATCACTGATCCATTGCCTACGAGCTTTCCATATATTGTTCTTCGCTTATTTACTTTCCCGTTTCAATTGCTATCATCACTACAAAATACCAAAAACATTACTTTTACTATTGTTACCTTTTGCTACTGTTACCACTACTATCATATTACTTTGCTACTAAACACTTTGCTGCAGATACTAAGTTTCCGGGTGTGGTTGAATTGACAACTCAGCTGCTAATACTTGAGAGTATTCTTTGGCTCCCCTTGTGTCGAATCAATAAATTTGGGTTGAATGCTCTACCGTCGAAAAGTGTTGCGATCCCCTATACTTGTGGGTTATCACTCTCCCCCTCGCTCGTGCTGCTGCTCTGCTCCAATTTAGCTACACTTCAGTCGACTGAATCGACTTTTGGGGCAGTCGATTTTCAGGGGGTGGGGGGCTCACCAGAGTTAAGGAAGAACCACTCGCAGCGGGGACAGGGGCTCCCGGAGAGGTACCCCACTATCTATCTTAGGGTTCAGGGTGGGGCGGGGGGCCTATAGGGCTGGCCGGGTAGGTGGCATACTGGCGGTGGGGAGTTGTTTCGGGGCGGCGAGGCGGCGCTGGGGCCGGCGGTTCGGCCGGTGGTGGCTGGTGGCTCAGGGGGTGCAGGTTGAAGATGAACTGCAAGCCCTCCCTAAACTACATGTCAAGTGACTTTCTGCTACCATTGCGTTCAGTTTCGACAGTAACATTCAGATTCCACAGTAAATTTCAATTTCGACAGTTAAGTTCAGAGTCAACAGTTTTTACCTCATCTGTTGTAGTAAGGTGGTTTTTGGTGATGTAAATTTTACATCTATTTTACATCATCTATTGGAGATGCTATTAGAATCCCACTTGAGATCGACGATGTCTGTCTTGTGCTGCTTCAGCCTTGACGTCTTATGGCTCACTGGGGCTGCTCCAACGACAGAACGATCCATCACAACAAAGCAGTGCCCTGGACGCCGTCTATAGATTCCTCAGATCTTCCTCCACACCTCCGACAGCCACCTCTGCCTCAACTTCTTCAGCGACCAACCCAATGATGCTGAGGTCGACACGGCTACAACAAAGAGGTTGTACACTTGTTGCATCACTTATTACTATACATTCATGTCGATCCATTAGCGCTATTTTCGTTCGACAGAAAAACATAACAATAGGGAATTTTCCAATGGCACTCTACTATTCAATTATTCATGCATTTTTTGAAAGGAATGAAGCAAAACATCCACCTGGACCTACTTTTCAAAATCCTATGCATGAAAACAAGACGAAGTGTATTAGTGGTAGAATAACATTCTAACTGTACACGCTTTCATGTGGTTTCACTTTATTTTAGCCATGTTTCTTTGCATTCCTCTACTCTTCCAATTCCTGTAAACCAAACACTCAAGTTGACAAAAATCTTGTGTTTACAAATGCTTTGTTTACCATGTGCATTCCTATCCTATTCCGGTGTTTTTCCTATCCATGCGTTTTTAGAATCATGCAAGCCAAATGAGCCCTTACAGAATTACTTCAGTTACAGGTAGGTGTCGAAGGGAACTTTGTGTGGTTTGTCCTGCTCCTGCCGCGACGTCTCTACCTCAACTGAGATGCTCCATCAACAGAAACATCCACCAAACCAGACATCACGACTCCTGACCGTCTTTCGCCGCCTCAGATCTCCTTCCCTACTGCCGGCACCCACCGCAACGGCATCACCATCATCGACTCAGCAGATGAACCTGAGGAGTACACGGGTCCACAAGAGAGGTCGCACTCTATTGTTTCTGCTTATGTTATGCATTGCTTGAAATTACCTGCTACTTTATCATCCTGTTCACCTCTTGGACTCCAAGTCAGGTCCAAATTAATGTTCAAACTTGAGTTCTAAACTAGTTGTGGGGCACATATCGAGGAAGCAATGAATAGTATCTCTGTCTAATATCTGGTTCACCTAGGGTATGCCTATGTTGTTCATCTTGGGTGGGAAACAAATAGTAAAGCAATCATCATCTGTCTTTTTCTTAAATTAAAGCAATCATCAGCCTGCTATCATTATTTTTGGATCCATCCACTGGTTGTTACCATCACTCTAAATTTCTGCATGCTCTCCTTACATAATCTCACCATATTTTTTTTGTATGCATGTCAGATATTATACACAGTCATGCTGAACATGTAGAGAAAAAAAGAGTTTTGTGCAGCAATACAATGTCATGCAGACATTGCTCCATGGTGGGTTCAATGCCAAACCCTCCCCACCTCTCTCCAGATTGCAATCCAGAGGAAGATATCTGTTCTGAGGCGGATTCAAACGCCGCTGACCACTCCTATTTACCCCCAAGGTGTTTGCTCTACGTTGGCATGATGATGTTAGTCATATCATGCATGTGTTGCCTTGAGGTGCCTATTTTTACATCATATATGTCATCTGCTTAGTTTAGACATGTTCTGTAATGCCACCTGTTTAGTTTCTATATCATATATGGGAATTATGTAGTCTCTTCTCTTTTAGCCAGCCATAATATACATGAAATGTGCAATGCCATCCTGTTTAACCAGGCATCATATATTTGAATGATATCTTGACCATCCTTTTCTTCATTACATTTCCATTTGTCGACAATGTTTGTACATTAAACTACTCTTCCTGTGAATCAGCCATTTGGATGGGAGATTGAAAAATCTAGAGTGAAAACAAGGCCTTCAAAGTAGACAGTGCTACCTGTCGAAGAAGATCTCTTATTGGGTCCTGATAGCTCCTCGGAGATGGATTCAGAGACAGATGACCAGTCCTATTCCCCCACGGAGGTGTATGCTCTAACTTGGCACGGTTATACTACTCATATCATGCATATGTTGTCTTGCATTGCATAGTTTAGACATCATATACACAATATTCAACACCATGTTCTTAGTTCAGACATCATATCTAATGCCCATTGTTTAGCATATAAATCACATATGTGAATTAAATGATGCGATCCTGATTACTTAGATAACATGTAGGTGAATTATGTCATGCGATCATGTTTAGTTATTCATCATATCTTTGAATTATGTTATGCTATGCTATCCAGTTTAGATAGACATCATATATGTGAAATTATGTCATGCTATCCGTTTTAGTTAAACAATATACATGTCAACTATTTCATGCCCTCTTTTTTCCACACTATCTATTGCATCTGTCTCTCATACAATGTCTGTACATTCAACTATGTTTCCTGTTTATCAGCCATTTGAATTGGAGTGGGTGATGCCAGCATCTAGTGGACTAAAAACACGGTCTTCAAATGAAACAATGCTACCTCTTGGTGGAGATAGCACCCCGGTTGTACATGCACGAGAACCAGCCCTACCACACATAACCCAAACTCTCGGAGATTGTAACCCTACTGTGATGGACAGAGAACCAGCTAAACCAGTGCTACCTCTTGGTGGAGAGAGCACCCCGGCTGTACATGCATGAGAACCAGCCCTACCACACATAACCCAAACTCTCGCAGATTGTACCGCTACTGCGATGGACAGAGAACCAGCTTCACCCAATCTAACCCCAACCCCGGTAGATAGTAACCCAGTTCCTGTTAACACAGCACCATCTCCACCACAGAGCTCCCAAACAAGAGCAGTTAGTAAGGCAGCTCCAGTGCCCAAAAGGCCAGTACTACCACGGCGAACCCCAACTCCACCAATTAGTACGCCTATTCATGTGGAGGAAGCACAACCAGCTAGTCATAATTTAGCATCTATCGCATTTGATATTGTAAAATCGTATGTGTGTATCTTCCCATCTTGGAAATATTATACTGAAGATGAAGGAAAATGCTAGTTGCAGGTGTTTGTCCAGGAGTTATGTGTAAGTAATGTTATTCATGGCAATTACTTTGCTTTGTCCCATACATCCTACCTCCATGATGGTTATAATACAACAAATTTTCCTATTTTTCTCTATAGAGAAGGACCGATTTGGAAACTCAGGATGAGGTAACCTGTGTTAATACCTCTGCTATCTTCAAGAATGCTTGGTGGCAGTATCGGAATTACCTGAAGAAAACGTACTTCACCGGCAAAGAAACTCATCAAATTCCCTTACGTTCTCCTGAGACACATTTACTGGACGCTGACTGGGAACACCTTGTTCTGTATTGGTCCCGAACCAAGAATGCAGTACGGTCTATGAGCTCATTTTCTATTTTTAAGTACTATATTCTTGCATATTACTGTACTCTGTTCATGTAGAACAAGTGCCTAAACCTAAAGAACAACCGTTCTAATTTAAGATTCCATTTCTATCATAGTTCAAAAAAGCGCTAGGTGTTAATTGTGCATTTTGCCACCGCCTTGCGCTTTACTGACCAAAGAGCATGCTTATGTGCAGTTATGCACAGATTAAGCGTAGTTATGTGCAATGTGTTTCGCCAACGCCTAGAGACTAGGCGCGCTTAAGCGCTTGCTTAGGCGCGCCTTTTTTAACTATGATTGCTATCGTGCATACTGCTTTGCTCTTGTATCACTGTATTTACTCATACAAACTTATTTTTAAATTGAAGGATCCAATCGAAACTCCAATGGCACAACAGGTATGTTCACGCATGTTTCTTTAACAGCCTGCTCTTATCAATAGTGTTGTTGATTTCAATTTCAATTGTGTATACAGTTGACTTCTCATATCATGCACATTACTAGCATCAAAACAGAGCCAATAGTGTTGTTGTACATGTGGACCCCTGGTGCCCATCTGAAATCTTGTTGTGCCGTGTAGTTTCCCACGCTTTGTATTCTTTCACTGCTGCTTTGTCTTGAACTGATATGATTTGAACCGTGTCTCTATTTTGATTTGGCAAGACAATGCAGTGACCATAGGGCATAGATATATGTTTGTTTGATGCTTTTATTATGTACTAGTACTTGGCAATAGAAGAATTGGTAGTTTAATCCTGTCCACCTTACTAATGAACTGGTTCACCGAAATGAGTTTCATATACTAGTACATGCTAAACCTGTTATGTGTCAAGTTGTTTCTTCCTTTAGAATGATGACAGAATATTGGGGAAGAGTGCCTTATTAAGCAATGGTAAAGGAAGTAATGCAGATAAGGTTCAGGATAGTGACACATCCTTGTTGGTCTCCAACAAAGCTGATAAAACAGCTAAGGAAGACTATCTCGAAGACAGTGAGACAACCCCAAAGTCCTTTCTTAGTTTAGTGTTCGAGTTACTGGCCACTACCGCTTGCACAAGCTATTCAAACTCACTGTCTGAATCAGTTCGGTTTCTTGAGTCTCAACTACAAGCTGAAAGACATTGATCAGCTGTGTTGCGACAAGAAGCGGAAGGACTGCGGAAGTCCCTGGAGCATTCAGATGCATACTTTCTGGTGTAACAGCGAGTGTTGGAGGATTTTAGCGCCAAACAGGGCAAAGCTAATAAGCTTGCTAAGCTTATTGCCAGCATGGTGGATACCACGTTTCTTGAGCTCTTCTGAAGTTGTTTCAGATATGCTCTTGTTTTGCTGCCGCGTTTATTTGCACTGGTGGCCAATTTTGATGGCTAGTGTATGTAATATGCTGCTTTGTTCCCTATATTTGCACCGATGGCGAACTTTGATGCCCAGTGGATGTAATATGTGTAATAGCGGTAATAGGCTAGCGTTGATTGCTTGCTTATTTATTTCCTTATTGTCTTGTTTAGTTGTTTGCTTGTAGTCACTGTAGTTCTTTTTCTGTTTTTTTCTAGTGGCCACAATAACCTATTTTTGGAAACTAGGCCAAAATAATCATGGCAACACACGGACTGTTGTAACCATGGGCCTCCTGCGGGCCGTATGATCCATGGGCCTTCTATGGGCCGTAGGATCCATTGGCCTTCTATACGGGTCGTAGGATCCATTAGCCTTCTACGGGCCGTACGATCCATGGGCCTTTTACGGGCCGTAGGATCCATGGGCCTTCTACGGGGCGTATCATCATTTCGCCAATCATGGGCCGTACTATTCATGGACAATAACGGGCCGTTAATAGGCCGTATTTGATAACTCTCTGAAAACAACCCAATAGGTTTTTTTTCGACATGAAAACGGACCAACGTATTAATGGGCCGACTGTAACCACGGGCTGAATTTGGCCCACAAGCAGAAAATGACAGTAACGGGCCGTAAGTAACCAAATGCTGGAAATGAGCCCGAGAATAAATGGGCCCTGAGAAGGCCGAAAGATAACATGGGCTGGAAACGGCCCAATGGGATAATGGGTCGTTAATGGGTATAAAGTGATACAATGTTCATTACGGGCCAGTTTTACCATGGCCCGTTAAGGGGCCGAGGGTTACTAAGGGCCTCATATGGGCTGAAAGACGTCATGGGCCTAACATGGGTCGGAAGTTAAAATGGGCTGGAATTATATTGGACGGCCCAGATGACGCTACTGGGCCTAATTCGGATAGGCCGTAAACGGGCCCTGGGATAGCAGGCTGTAAATGGGCTATATGCGAACAGTTCGTTAACAGGTTTGTCGTGGGCCGGCCCACCACCTTTTGACCAAGTCAAACGGGCCGGCCTTTTCACAAGAATGGGCCTCTATTGGGCCATGCCATGTGTCGATGTATCATAGGCACTTTGGGTCCAATGAGTGGATGACAACTGTCCCAACGGTGAGCCGACATGTGTTTTCTCCAGCCAATGATGATTTTACACGTGGACATTGGTCGGGGCTGTTAACGGGTTATCGAATCCAAAACCAGACCCGATAGCTTAACGGCGTTCCGTTATGGTGGATGCCACGTGTCGGTCACCCTTGACGAAAGCACTTCTGTGACACGCGATTTATCGTCATGGAAGTGGACACTTCTGTGATGATAATTTTAGTAATGTCATGGAACACTTGTACGACAGCACAGGTATGACTATCTTGATTCTGTCATAAAATTGTCATGGATGTACATGCATGACAGAAAACCTGACCTACTGTGACAAACACGTATCATCACGGAAGAGTATTTTTTTGTAGTGCTTGGTGGTCCATGAGGTGAGTCTCGTGGGGGGCCTGGATCTGAAGTCACGCGTTGTCGCCCACTTGGAGTCACGGGGTTCGGTGATGTAGAACCAGTCCTGCTGCCACACCTTGACTATCTCCACAAAAGCCCCCTTGGGTCAGACGGCGTCGGGAAGCTTGCTCACCATAGCCCCGCCGCAGTCTGCGTGCTGTCCATTGACCACCTTCGGCTTCAGATTGAAGACCTTGAGCCATAGGCCGAAGTGTGGGGGGGATGCGGAGTAGAGCCTCACACACGATGATGAACACCAGTATGTGGAGGAAGGAATTCGGGGCTACATCATGGAAATCTAGCCCGTAATAGAACATGAGGCCTCAGACGAAGGGATGGAGAGGAAACCCTAGCCCTCGGAGGAAATGAGGAATGAATACAACCCTCTCGTTGGGTTCCGGAGTGGGGATGACCTAATCTTTGTTAGGGAGCCTGTGCGCAATATCCGCGGACGGGTAGCCTGCGCTCTAGAGCTCCTAGATGTCCTTCTCAGTGACGGAGGAGGTCTCCCACTTGCCCTTGGAACCGGATCCAGCCATGGCTAGGAAGGGTGGTGGCAGTGGGAAAGATTGAAGTTTTGGGTGCTCGAGCTCGAGGATGGGAAGGCAGGAGCTAGGAGAAGGCGTGGGTAAGAAAGAAGGGTTTTTTTACCCTCTTATAGGCGGTGAAATACCAAATGCCCCCACTCAAGCCTTAAAACTCGCCTGTTCCCAAAGAGGTCGTGTGAAAGGCATGGTTGGATTACCCAAAACTGTATTGATGAGAATCCCGCAATGGGCGGGCACGATCTCTGTTTTACCAAGACGTGCCAATGGAGGCTATGCCTCGAAACACGAAACAGGAGGTGTGAAAATGATTCGAAATGTTAAAGGGAAAAATGTGACGCTTCGTCGAAAAAGTTGTCAGTAGAAGACACTATTTTATTTTGACATCCTGCCTTTGTGGCTATGGGTTGTATTAATTATACAGAGCCGGATACATTTCCTTTGTGCGGGGAACTATCTTAAAAACGTTCAGGAGAAGGAACCCGCCTTGCAACGCCGAAGATAATCCGCGTGCCGAACACATCATCATCGAAGACTGGTTCGGGGGCTGTTGAGGGAGTCCTGGATTAGGAGATCCTCGGGTGTCCGGACTATTTGATATGGGCCGGACTGATGGGACGTGAAGATAAAAGCAGAAGACTTTCCCTCGTGTCCAGGTAGGACTCCTATATGTGTGGAAGGCAAGTTTGGTATCCAGATATGTTATTTCCTTCCTTTACAAACCGACTCTGTACAACCCTAGGCCTCTTCGCTGCGTATATAAATCGGAGGGGTTAGTCTGTAGAGATCATCAGAATTCTCATAGAATAGACAGGGTTTAGCCATTACGATCTCGAGGTAGATCAACTCTTGTAACCCCTATACTCATTGAATACAATCAAGCAGGACGTAGGGTTTTACCTCCTTTAAGAGGGCCCAAACCTGGGTAAACATCGTGTCCCCATCGTCCCTTGTTACTATCGATCCTCAGACACACAGTTCGGGACACCTACCCGAGATCTGCCGGTTTTGACATCGACAATGGGGACTATAGCTCCCTTTTGGTGTATGCTTACCTTGTTGGAGTAGCTACGGTGAGAAGGAAGACGGTGTGGCTGAAGATGCAGAAAACACAAAATGTTAAGAACGACACATATCTCTTATCTAAAGAAATACCCTAAGAGATCAATAGTAAGGTACACGAGTGGTCACATGTCTGTTGACTGAAAACCAAATTGGGGTCACACAATTTCATTTTATTTTGGTACTGTCCGATCTATGCAGGATGGCTTGATGGTCATCTTGTACCTCCCGGCTGACACTATTCAGAATCTTCCAAGAAGAGCCAGCAACCACCGGCAGAGCAGCCTGCCTCCACCGTCCCTGGCCGCGAGAGCTCCTACGAAAACCCCGCTCTCTGCCCCACCGCACTGTCGTGGTTGCGCCGCCCCCGGCTAATCCACAAAGACTCGCCGTCATCCAGATCCGGCGGCGGCAGTACCACTACTGCAGGATGCTGCTAATGTGACACTACGATCAGAGACCCCCTTCGAGAAACTGTGTGTGATGTCACAATCGCAAACAGTGTTGTATGAGAACCGTCGGAAATGTGTAAAACATTTGCGATGACGGATGCATCAAACACGGTTCAGGTTTTAGTTGCATGTGTGATGAAGGGCATACGGTTCAGTTCAATGAACTGTCTGCGATGAGGAGGAACAATAGAAACGGGAAGCCAGATGGAGGCGTGTGCGATACACAGCATACGGTTCACTCGGATGAACTGTTTGTGATTAGGCAACACAAAAGAAATGGTCAGCCAGATCAAAGGTGTGTGCGATATACGGCATGCGGTTCACTCGGATGAACTATTTGCGTTGACACAAGAGAACATAAACGACTCAACTTACAAGATGTGTGTGATATGCGGCAAACAGGTCTGTAATCAGAAATGTGTATGAAGACCGATAAGAACACAGACGGTTGGTGCTAATAAGACGTGTGTGTTGTGCGATGGGGTTGCATATAGAACAACAACACATATATATACACACACACTTATAAGGACATGCTTGCATAACCAAATTAAACATCCACTTACATAGGTAGCTACTACAACCATGGCATTTGCACACACCAAAGTAAACTATTACATGCATAATTACATAGGTGGCTACTACACACATGCCATTTCCACACACACCAATAAAGAAAACTATATATTACATGCATGATTAACTAGCATAAACGATCATCTGATCATCATCTACTTGTTGTGACGCTTGCTCTTCTTGTGGCTCGATCCGGGCTCGTCGATTTGGGTAATGAGGCACTTCCTCATGTCAATGATCCGCATGTGCATCGCGTAGCATGTGTACACGCTCTTGGCCGCGAACCTGAGGTGAGGTTCATCTAGTTGCCGCATCTAGGCCTTGTGCCAGGATACGGGACTTGTTCTCTGGGTATCCTGCTTCATCTTTTCGTAGTAGGGGTCGATGATGGCTGAGGCGAGTTCGACCAGGGAGTCATGCTTCGTGCTGCCCCAGACCCTATAGTGGTCATGGATTTCGACAAGGTTCTTGCAGGCCAAGCCCGTAACACTGAGCGCTTTTACATAGTATTTGGTATCCACCGTGGCGAACTTGTAGTCGGTGTTGTTGACAAACCTGTTGAAATGGTCGCAAGGCCATGTGGCCATGCAGTAGTGGTAGATGAGGACATGATGGCGCACGCACAACTGGGCGACGGCAACCTTCTGATCTATGTCGGGACGACCGGGGGTGTACTGGAGGTCGATGCCGACCACCTTGTACATGTCTCTAGCAAGCAACTGCTCAACGTTGTTGATGTAGTTGTCCACACGGCCGGGTCGATGGTGTACACCATCGAGAGATCCCTCTCCCTCGCGTGGGTCTCCACTCTATGCTCGCCGAACTCCATTGGAGCACGGTCGGACATCCCCTCTCTATGTGTCGTCATGGGTGTGCTTGTTGTGTTGTGGGGTGCGATCGAAAGTTTGAAGAGACTAAGGTTATAATGGCCGCGGGAATTAAAGGGAAAGCCGGGCGGCCAGGAATATCGGCAGGCCCTAATGGCAGTTCTAATTTACAGCGTGTAACTCCATCGTGCCGCACGTAACTGCTTCGTGTGGCAACGCGTGCGGCGCAACCGCATGCATATGGGGCCCCGACGTGATCGTGTGCACGCCCAACCACTGCCAGAGCGCGCACGGAGGGACGCGAGCAGAGCGCTCCGCGGTCGCCTCAAGGAAAAGCTATCCACAAGCCGAGTGTGCCGACAGACGCGAGCAGAGCGTGCCAACGGACGCGAGCAGAGCGTGCCAACGGACGCGACCGAGCGCACCGTGGCGCCTAACAGCGAGCACAGCGCGCTGCGGCGCTTAACAGCGAGTAGAGCTTGCCGACGGACGCGAGCAGAGGACGGCACAGTGATACGTCGCAAATAAGACGAACTATGCGAGCGATGTCTGAGACATCAAGCACAAATCAGATTAGAGTTGTGTGTGCGATACATGGCAGACAGTTGATCCATCAGAGTTGTTTGTGATGGAATAAGCCGTGTGTGTTGCGGGAAAACACTTGCTGGTGTATAACCTTAAATTTAACCAAAAAAGTGTTAATGCATGTTACAAAAATTGTATAGCTAGAAACTATGTTCAAATACGACTCCAACGATATAATCAATGGCGACATGCATTCGTATTTTATTAGTTAATGAATCCTACTTATAAACCAGGATGAGGGTATAGTAGGTAATTAAATCTCAAAAAAAATTTATTAGCTGTATGTGGACGTGTCCTCTCGTCCTCCTCTCGCACGTCTTGTCACCCCGCTGCCGCAGATGGCTTACAACGCAAGCTTGCGCAGCACGCGGGGGCGTTCTTTTGGCCAAACGATGGCGCCAATGAATCGTCGGTGAGCCCGTTCCCACACAACCTCGTAGGTTCCCGCGCAAGCTTCCCGCCTGACTCCGTGAAATCCCCCAAAATCCCAATGCTTACCGGCCTGCTATAAAAACCCTCACGGCTGGCGAGTCCTGCATCGCATTTTCCCCTCCCTCCCTGTAGCTTATCTCGGCTGCTTCTTCCACAATCGCCAATGGCACCGGTCCATCGTCGTCGCTCAGCCACTCCATCGTCATTAGAGGACAGCTCCAGCTGGGAGGCTACAGCGCGGCAGCGTCGCAGTCCCCGGTGTAGTGTAGTGCGTGTGGCGTCCTTGTTGGATGTGCGCGGAACACCCACCACACGCTCCGCCACCGCTGCCCGTCGGCAGCTGTTGCCGGCCACCGTTGTCGCCACACCACCGTCGAAAGCCAGGGCCATCTCCCGCTCCACCACCGCGGCCCGGTTGCGGGAGGTGGCCATTGAGGGAGTCCTGGACTAAGGGGTCCTCGGGCGTCCAGCCTGTTATCCATGGGCCGGACTCATGGGTTGTGAAGATATGAAGGCCGAAGACTGCACCGTGTCCGGATTGGACTCCACTTGGCATGGAAGGCAAGCTTGGCGATCGAAGCCTTCTTATGTAACTGACTCCATGTAAACCCTAGATCCCCTCGGTGTCTATATAAACCGAAGGGGATAGTCAGGAAAGGACACCACATATACTCATTACCATATTCATATGCTAGACTTTTAGGGTTTAGCCATTACGATCTCATGGTAGATCAACTCTTGTAATACTCATATTCATCAAGATCAATCAAGCAGGAAGTCGGGTATTACCTCCATAGAGAGGGCCCGAACCTAGGTAAACATCGTGTCCCCCGTCTCCTGTTACCATCGATCCTAGACGCACAGTTCGGGACCCCCTACCCGAGATCCGCCGGTTTTGACACCGACATTGGTGCTTTCATTGAGAGTTCCACTGTGCCGTTGATGAAAGGCTCGATGGCTCGCCTTGTCATTAAAGACAACATTACCGCAGGGGTAGTTTTGGCCTCAGGCCAAACCCTCCGGCTGGGCGACTTTACTATGATCGCCCATTCGGCCGCGGAGCCGACGATGACCTCTCAGGCCATCGAAAATCCCCTTCGCATCAACTCCGAGCACTCCAAGCAGATGGATCCGGTTGAGTTTTCATCCTTAAATGAGCTCCTAGATCGTATCGCCGCTTTGGGAATCGTCACAGATTATGATCAAATCGGGCCTAAACCCGATCAGGGAGAAACCGAAACTCCACCGGTCACCCACCAGATCGCGGCAGTCCTGGAGCAGGACGGCGAGTCTTCCTCTATATTGAAGACGGACTATGTTTGGGTCGCCGTTCATGAAGAGCCGAATACTCACCCGCGAAAGGACGCAACCAGCCCTCCAAACATAGCATCGGATGGCGGTTCCAAACAATCAGAAGATATTCCGGAATCCGGATTGTCTAGTCCGGAAGGTCGTCAGACTCCGGACAACCGGTTAGGTCGGGGTTCGGATTTAATTCCACCCACCCACCCGGACATAGAGGCTCTCATGGCATAAAACAGCAACCTCAAGAGAAGGTCCACCACTTTTGGGCCAGATTCCTCCTTGTCAAGGACAAGGTAAAAGATTGCCGTGACGAGGACGCAATATCAGTGCTGCAAAAACTGTGCGGACGAAGGAATCCTCGACGCCATCAATCGACGCCGCATACTAAAATTTTCTAACTTAGCAACCATCGTACAAAAATACTGCGCGATGGAAAGCGCCTGGGAAACTCGGGCAGCTCGCTGGGAACCACCAGCCCCAACCCAACTTCCCCTACAGGCGAAAAGGGCGTACCCTCGGGGCACACCCAGTCCAACAGTCAAAAAACACAAAGCCACTATACGGCACGACATCGTTCTAGAAGGGTGGCTCGACGGCCCATGCAAAATACATACAACAACATATATCGTGGCAACTCACACCCTTAGAGCATGTTGGATACTACGACAGGTACCCAAGAGCGGCGAGGACATCCTTATCAAGGACGCCCCAAAACAACACCCCCAGAAGACGACGACCCAAGAGTATTGACAGTCTTCGAGACATTCGCTTCAAATAACAAGCGCAAAAGGGCACTTCGCGAGCTCAACGAAGTCTGCCAAATCGTTGTAATAAACCCATGGAACGACACGACTATAACATTCAACGTCGGTGACGAACCAAAGCACATAACAGTACGACCACCAGCCACATTACTCCTCGCCCCATCATGGATGGGTTTCGACTCACCAAGGTCCTCATGGACGGCGACAGCAGACTAAATCTCATTTATGAGGACACACTCCATAAAATGGAAATAAACAGGAGCCGCATCAAACAAAGTAACACAACCTTTCGGGGAATTATTCCTAGTCGGGTGGCGCAGTGCGCGGGCAAAATCACACTTGACATGGTATTCGGATCGCCAGAGAACTATCGGTCCGAAGAAATAACCTTCCAAGTGGCCCCTTTCAGCAGCAGATATCACGCCCTGTTGGGGCGGGATGCTTTTACACGCTTCCAAGCTATACCTCACTACGGATATATGAAGCTCAAAATGCCCGGACCAAACGGTATAATCACTCTCGTCAGTGATCCGGACATAGCACTTCGCGCTGAAAACAAAACCGCATCCCTGGCCCTGGAGGCGCTATCTGAAGCCCTCGCGGTCGAAGAATTAACCGCACTACGCTCCACAGTGGACAGGGACGATGTGATCCTCAACAAACGCCCCAAATCCACCTCATTCAAACCGGCAGAAGAAATAATCAAATTCCAGGTCCACCCAACGGACCCCAAGAAGATAGCATCCATCGGAACTCAACTAAACCCAACAGTCGACGCCGCACTACAAGAATTCATGCGCGAAAACTGGGACATATTTGCCTGGCACCCTTCGGATATGCCAGGGATCCCACGCAAGTTGGCCGTACATAGCCTCAACATACTAAAGGGATTTAAACCAGTCAAGAAAACACTTCGGCGCTTTTCCGAACCTAAGCGACAAGCCATGGGAGAGGAGCTGGCCAAGATCAACGAGGTCGGATTCATCAGAGAAATCAAGCATTCGGACTGGCTGGCAAACCTGGTAATGGTACCAAAGAAAGATAAATCCTGGCGCCTATGTGTCGATTTCAAGGATCTCAACAAGGCTTGCCCTAAGGATCCATTTCCCCTTCCCCGCATTGATCAAATCATTGACGCCACCGCAGGACACGGCTCACTGTGTTTCCTCGATACATACTTCGGATACCATCAAATCAAAATGAAGGAATCCGATCAAGCTGCAACAGCATTTATTACCCCATACGGGCCATTCTGCTTCAATACCATGCCCTTTGGGCTCAAGAACGCCGGCGCCACATATCAACGCATGATTCAAACATGCCTGGAGAAACAGATTGGCAAAGCAGTAGAAGCTTACGTTGATGACGTCGTCATCAAAACCAGGCACATTGGAACACTAATAGACGACTTACGTCTTGCATTCGACAACCTCAGGGCGTATGACATCAAGCTCAACCCGGAAAAGTGTGTCTTCGGCGTCCCCGCTGGAAAACTGCTGGGCTTCATCGTCTTCAATAGGGGAATCGAAGCAAACCCAGCTAAAATCTGAGCTTTATCACAATTGGCTAAGCCAACATACCTTAAACAAGTTCAAAAACTTGCAGGTTGTGTGGCAGCTCTAAGCTGCTTTATCTCCATATTAGGAGAAAAGGCACTGCCACTCTATCGCCTTCTACGGCGAACCGACCACTTCGAGTGGACAGACGCGGCAACAGCCAGACTGGAAGAAATAAAAACCCTTCTTGCGAGCAATCCAATCTTGGCCGCACCAAACGCCGGCGAACCGATGTTATTATACATATCGGCAACACATCAGGTGGTGAGCGCCGTACTCGTCATTGAACGAGAACAGGACGGACATAAATTCCCGCTTCAGAAGCCAGTATACTACGTATCTACTGTCCTTACACCATGCAAATCCCGGTACCCTCATTATCAAAAATAGCATACGCGGCCTTCATGGCATCCCGAAAGCTCCGTCACTACTTCCAGGAGTGTTCGATCACGGTGGCCTCCGAAGTACCACTCAACGACATTATAAACAACCGCGATGCTACGGGCCAGATTGCTAAATGGGCCATTGAGCTCCTGCCATTTGACATTACATATATTCCATGTCGTGCTATCAAATCCCAAGTATTGGCCGACTTCATCGCCGAATGGACAGAGACCGAACTCCCTAAAGAGTATGGCACATACTCCAATTGGGTCATGCACTTCGACAGCTCCAAAATGCTGGCAGGGTTAGGAGCGGGTGTCATTTTAACGTCCCCTACCGAAGACATCGTCTAGTACGTTCTCCAAATACTATACACAGACTCCAATAATGCAGCCGAATACGAGGCCTTATTGCATGGTCTCTGATGGTTGTCTCCATGGGCATACAACGCCTAGAATTGCGCGGGGACTCAAACCTTGCAATATCTCAAATAAACGGAGATTGCAACGCTAAAGATCTGAAGATGGCAGCATATCGTAACGCAGTCATAAAAATGTCAGCCTGGTTCGAGGGGCTCGAGAAAGTAATCAAGCGGCGGATGTTCTTGCTCATATTGGCGCTAAGCGCGACCCCGTCCCACCTAATATCTTCCTGGAAAGGCTCTTTAAGCCATCCGTGGTGTGGCAGGGGGAAAACGGCAATACTAGTCCGGACCGAAACATAACCCCAGATCCCGGAAACACCGACATAACACCGTCGGTGCATCTCATCATGGAAGTCATCGCCCCATGGACCGAGCCCTTCCTGGCCTACCTTAATAGGAAGGAGCTTCCAGAGGACCAGACTGAGGCCCGCTGCACTCTCCGGCGCTCAAAGGCCTACAAGGTTCATGATGGAGAGCTCTACAAGAAAAGCGCCACCAGAGTCCTTCAACGATGTATATCCGAGGAAGAGGGACGGCAGCTCTTGGCTGAAATTCATGCCATACTCGGCGGTCACCATGACGCAGCTGGGCCGTTGTTAGCAAGGCCTTCCGTACAGGTTTTTATTGGCCGACGGCCCGAGCAGATGCACAGGACCTTGTCCAACATTGCGTTGGATGCCAACTCTTTGCCAATCAAAGCCATATGCCCCCACTGCCCTACAAACAATCCCCATCACTTGGCCTTTCGTGGTCTAGGTACTCGACATGGTTGGACCCCTTAAAGGAGGAAGCCATAAGAAAAAATATCTACTGGTTATGGTGGACAAATTCACTAAGTGGATAGAGGCTAAACTGGTCAAAACGGCTGAGTCCGGCCCGGTGATAGACTTCATATCCGATGTTGTGCACCGTTATGGTGTCCCACACAGCATCATCACTAACAACGGCTCCAATTTCACAGCCGACGAGGTAAAAACCTGGTGTACTAATCTGGGTATTAAACTAGATTACGCATCCATCTACCACCCACAAACCAACGGTCAAGTCGAACGCGCCAACGGTCTTATTATGAGCGGCATCAAGCCCAGACTATTGCGGTCTTTGAAAGAATCAGACAAGCACTGGGTTGAGGAGCTCGACTCCGTACTCTGGGGGTTGTGGACCATGCCTAACCGTACTACTGGGTACACACCTTTCTTCATGGTGTATGGTGCATAGGCCGTATTGCCCTACGATATTATTCACGACTCACCTAGAGTGTGTATGTACGAAGAGAGAGAAGCCGAGCTCGATCGACAAGACAGCCTAGATGCCCTAGAGGAGGAACGTGATGTCGCAAAAGCCCGTTCAGCACTTTACCAATAGCAGGCTCGAAGATATCAAAGCAGAGAAGTACGGGCCAAGACTTACAATGTTGGTGAACTCGTTCTACGGCTCGCGGAGAAGAAAGAGGACAAACTCAAGCCCAAATGGGAGGGTCCCTTCATAATTGACTAAGTTCTCACCGGAGGAGCATACCGTCTTCCCGATGCATCAGACAATCGCCTCGAGCCGAACTCCTGGAACGCGGCCAGACTCCGAAGATTCTATGCCTAGCGCTAAACCCCTTGTTCGTCTCCTCCTCCCCTATAGTTTCCATTATTTTCTCTCTCTTTTCCGATTACTTTCTTCTTTCTCGCTTTAAAGCTTTGGTGCAGCTAGACCGCACACCATTGGCACATACATCTTTAAAAATGTACGCCACTTGTACCTAGGGGCTTCTCGGACAGAAGTTCTTGTCATTCCTTGAGCATCAAGCTCCTCACATATGCGTTTTTTCATATGTACCTTTTCTTTGCCATTATATGCATCGATATGACTTAAGTTTTGGCCAAGATGGGTTGCCTGGCTCCTGTGCTTATGCCCTACGTTCCCGTTAGGGCGGATAGGGCATAAAGGGAGCACCTCTGCGATTGTTACCGCCAGGTCATCCGGATGTGTACCTCAGACTGGGTGAAGCCGAAAGCTAGTGTTCTTAAGGGAATATTAGGTCAGCGAATTAAAGATGTTTTCTAAAGCTTACTCCATTATGCACCCCCAGAAGTTATACAAACCGTGGTGCTGTCATCACAATTCGAACATGCGCATTAAATGCATGCACACCCAGGGAAAGGAACCCTTAATGGAACTATTCTCTCTGGAAGATGTTTCTTACGATATCAATGTAATATAACATAGCTAGCCGGATACAACTTGTCTGTTCAAGCAACTATGACCCCTACGCCTAGTTTTCCAGGCATACCCCAGCCTATCTGGCTGCGACGGTATTCGGAAACACTCCACACCTTCGGGACCGGAGGTTGAAGCGAAAAGGTCTGCCATGACAAATGATATACAGTTCAGCTAGATGAGGAAAGTACACAGTCACTTGGACTCAAAAACCTCCTCCTCTACACCTTCCAACAGGCAGTCTAACTTACAATCCTGTTGGGAATATTTGGCGGCCACCTCTACTTGGTCATATACTAAACTAACGGGAATTTCTTCCCCATTCGACCCTACCGGTCCGACACGAGCCATGTGATTAGGGTCCAGCTTGGTATATCGCGTCTTCACCATGGCCCAGGCCTCTCGTGCACCCTCTCGGCATGCCGATATCTTCCAAAGCCGGATACGCCGCCGCGCTCCCTTGAACAGCTCCACCAGCTGCTCCATGCTTCCTGGAGGAGGGTCGGATGGCCATAAAGCCTTGGCTACACTCCGCATCGCCTGCCGAGCTTGCTTGTGCAACTGCGACAACCCTTGCAGAAGATCACTCAATGATCCGGACACCTCCTCTTCAGGGCGGTTCGTCAAAACACCTGCAATTACAGCTATGTCAGCTACCATTTTTTTGACCATGAATACTGCAGGGCTTGCACCCTACAACATTTTATTAATAAACCAAAGGCATATAGGGTTTCCTCAAGATGAGGAAAGAAATAAAAGAATAAAAGAAAAGAGGGAAGGCTCTAAAGAAGGCTATACAGAGAAGGGGTGCACTATACCTATTAATTACAAAGAAGCAACTCTCCTCAAGGAGGAAGAAAATCGATCCACTTAAGAAGGGTGTCTCTATATTTCCGTTTGATTCGATGAGAGAGCAGAGTAAGATCATGAATGAAGCCATTCCTCCATGCCCTGAAAGATGGTTGAATGTTCCTGAAAGCTCTATCATTCCTGATCTTCCAAATATTCCACCAAGCCGTGAAAACCACCTCCCCAAAGAAAGGCTTGTTGAAATCCTTTCTAGCATGACGAGCAATTTCCACCATATCATCACAATCTTTCCATTCAATTTGCAGATAGTTCCAAACGCGAACACTAAAATTGCACTGGAAAAAGAGGTGATTTCTGTCCTCCAGTATTCCAGTCGGGCAAAGAACACATTCTGGTCCTTCATTAATCCTCCAATGCCTCCTCTGAATCATGTCCTTGGTGTTAACCCTGTCCATTATAACAAGCCAAGCAAACATCTTGATCGACATAGTACAGCAACTTTTCCATATCCACCCCAGAATGGGGTTTGATACCATTGGTTGATAGACAAAATCATAAAACCTTTTAGCAGTATATTCTGATTTCTTGCCATGCCTCCATCCCAAGTGGTCATGGGAGTTACTGTCCAAATGGAAAGACCCCATTAAAGAGGAGAGCTGCTGTAGTTCCTGGAAAGCTTGTTTAGTAAGAGGCAATTAGAAAAGGTCCTGGAAAGTACTAGCCTCAAAGACTTCCTTGACTGAGAGATTTTTGTGGAGACAAAAAGAATATAGCCTAGGAAATCGATCTTGCATAGGGATAGAACTGTTTCCAATTTACCAATAGTCAGACTAGAACTGCACCGTATCTCCACTATGAACATCAACCGAGGTAACTGCCCTGAAATTATCCATCAACTTGCAGACATCTCTCCACCAAAAGGAGCCACAAAGAACAGTATCATGTGGAATCCTTTCAAAATAGTAATAATCCCAAACTAACTGCACCCAGGGCACATCCATCTTGTTATAAAATCTACTGAGATGTTTTAGTAGGAGAGCATCATTCTGCAAACCAAGGTTTAAGATTCCAAGCCCCCCCCCTTCGACTTAGGCCTGCAAACAAGTGGCCAAGCCGCCAGTGAATGTCCCCTTTCCTGACCATATTTCCTACATAAACACTGCCTTTGGATTCTTTTCAATTGTTTCAAAATACCCTGAGGAATTGACAAACTGCAAAGGAAAAAGATAGGCAATGAAGAAATGACAGAATTAACTAATTGCAATCTGCTCCCTTGAGGCAAGAACCAAGAACTTGTTGTCAATCTTCTCTCCATACAATCCACAAGGGGAAGAAGGTCCACAATTTTGGGCCTGGTGGTCCCCACTGGCAGACCCAGATAAGTAAAAGGCATATTGCCTAATTTGCAACCAAAATAGGCAGCAAGGTCAGAAGCATCCTGATCACTTACATTAATGGGATACATGGAGGATTTATGGAAATTAATCTGAAGTCCAGTTGCCTGTGAGAAGGAATGCAAGATTGATTTCAGAGCCCCCAATTGATCTTTATCAGCATTTAAGAAAAGCAGTGTGTCATCAGCATATTGGACCACTGGGAAATCAGGGTCATGGGTAGGTAGAGGCCTGCTTATTAAACCTTGGTGAAGAAGATTATTAATCAAAGTCTGTAAGAGATCAGCCGCAATAACAAAGAGCAAAGGAGAAATTGGGTCCCCTTGCTTGACTCCACATTTGCATTTAAAGTGGTTACCAGGGACTCCATTCAGAAGCACAGAAGAAGTGCCAGAAGATAGCAACTGCTTAATCCAAATAATCAATCGTTCATCAAAACCTTTTGCAATTAAAATCTTTATGATAGCCTCATGCTGGATAGAATCAAAAGCCTTTTCAAAGTCTAACTTAAGCAAAAGGATGGGCCTTTTAGACTGATTGCACTGATGGATATACTCAAAGGTCCAAGCAAGACAATCCTGGATTGTTCTCGATTTGATGAAACCATATTGATTTTTATGCACACATTTGGTGATCTCCTGTTGGAATCTGTTAGCAGCAAGCTTTGTAAGGAACTTCAGACCAACAGAGGTTAGTGAAATTGGCCTGAAGTCTCCCACACACTCAGGTGTCTGCTTCTTTGGAACCAGGGTAATGTATGCATCATTCAAATTTTCTAAATGCACTGTTCCAGCATGAAACTCCTTAACCAGCTGTATAAAATCAGCAGAAATTATATGCCAACACTTTTTTAAAAAAAGCCCATTAAAGCCATCAGGTCCAGGGGCCTTATCAATAGGCAAGTCCTTAATAACCTGCTCAATTTCTTTTAATTCAAACGGTTTTGTGAGCACCTCCAGACCCTGGACCCTAGGTATTAGAGACAATATGTTTGCATCCAAAGAAATTGACTTAACTGTCCCCATTCTGCTTTCGAAGGATGACAAGAATTCTTTGGCCATTTCCTCATGGTTTGACGTTACTGATCCATTAGACAGCAATAAGCTAGCAATAGAGTTTTTTCTATATCTCTCAGTTGCCATGGCCTGAAAGAATTTAGAGTTTTCCTCTCCCACTTTGATGTACTTAATTGTACATCTCTTCCTCCAGTACAGATATTGCATGTGAAGCAGATGTTCTTGGTGCAATTTAGTGATTTTCCTGAAATTAAACTCAGGCCTGGACAGAGATCTCTTATCCTCAAGATTGTCCAACCAAAGAATTACCCAGTTACACTTCTCAATCAACCTTTTAATATGTGATAAACCTTTCTGCCATTTCTTCAATGCAAACCTCAACGCTTTTAGTTTGTCAACAATTATTGCCGAAATATGGGTCTTACGAGGGGGACGAGTCCAAACCTCCTGCACACACTCCATGAAACCAGCCTGATGGATCCAAAAGTTTTCAAACCTGAAGATATGTGCTTTTGGAATTGCTGTACTGATGGTCACCAGACAAGCAACATGATCAGACGCAGTCTTGGCCAAAGGGGTCAGTTGGGTCATGGGATAAATGTTAATCCAACTTGCAGAAGTAAAAACCCAGTCCAACTATTCCAGAAGAGGCCTGTCCTGCATATTAGACCAAGTAAATTTTCGTCCTTTTAGAGGAAGTTCTAACAGTCCCAAATGGCCAATTATTTCATTGAAAATAAACATATCATTTATATCGCCCCCGGGGAGATTCCTATTATCAATGGAACGGATGAAGTTGAAGTCCCCCATCAACATCCACATCTGATCCGGATCAATGTCCAAGTTGTAAATCCAGGAAACAAACTCATCGCGCAACTCACCCTGACATGGACCGTACACATTAACCAGAAACCATTGCTCATTATTATGAACCGAGGTAAATTGCATCACGATAGCGTAGGGTTTGACTTCGAGCAGGGTGCCACATAACACATCAGATCGCCACGCTGTTAAAAGACCCTAGAGGCTCCACTAGAGGGAGACTCAGCAAATTGATCAAACCCATGAGGACAAATGCTTTTCATGATTGAACGCGAGCAAGAGGATAGCTTAGTTTCTTGCAAACAAAGCACTGAACACTGACTCTCTATCACTTTCTCCCTGACAGAGCGCTGCCTAGCATCCGAATTCAGACCGCGAACATTCCAACATAAAACTTTCCAACTATGCATTGTAACATGATTCATGAATAACCATTGCGTAGAGTAGCAAGAAGAGCATGGCACATAATGCCATACCATCCAAAATAAAGTAAAGTTCAGAACCCCAATGTGCCACATCCCAGACCGGACTCAGTTCAACAGAAAAAAAGACAAGCATAACAGGCACCCTCGGCCTCGACATAGAGGATAACATAAATACTAAGCAGAGGATGCAGACGAGTCCTCCTGTGGATTAGCCATAAGCTTGTCCACCGTTAGAAGCGAAGGATCAATCTCTAGCTCCGCACCCACAGCTTGGAGAACATGAAGTGGGGTGTGTGGTGGTGCAGTAGGCAGAGCATCTTCAGAATCATCCGCAGAAGTGGGCCTTGTCCTCCATGGGCTTTGCACGGGGGCGCTTCTTAGATGGCTGTAGAGAAAGTTGCTCAAAAACCACGTTTTTCTAGCCATCCAACTTTGTCGCGCTCTGAGTGCAACGCCTTAGTGACGTATCGACAACAGGAGCCTTCTTCTTCTCTCTCCGCTTACGAGCAGAGGATTGTTCCACAGAGAAAACCAAAGGTGTTGATTGAACTGATACGGGAACAGCAAAACTATCAGACCCAACTTCTTCAGAAACAGAATCTGAAACAGCCGGCAGCGCCTCAAATAAAGATCTGGCCACCGGGCGCTTCACCATGACAGGTTTTCTAACAGCAGGTACCACAGGCAGAGAAGCAGCCAAACAAGAAATCATCCTTGATTCGTCAAAAGCAATGGACCACGACCTCTCGGAGTAAATGATTGTGCCCATCGGCTTGAAGAAGATAGACCTTGGCACTTCCTTAACTGAGAAATCAAACATAAGGTTCTGGAAAGACCTTTTCCAAACCATCTCCGGGGGAAGAGGAGGTCCAGCCACAATGCATGCCATGCCAATAAAGATTTGCTGCTGCTGAATCACAGGAGGATGGTAGGGCACAATGGCAAGCTGATTCTCCTCAAAGACAGGGTGTTGGAGTTCTGGAAGTGGTAAATCATGCTGTTGTTGGACTTCAACTTCTTGTTCTTGTTGCTCTACAGAAGCAGATCCTTCGGGCTGATCAATCACTATTGAAACTTGATCCTGTTCGGGAGCAGCAGGGTGCGGGGCCTGCTCATTCTCAGCTTGATCTCCCCACATGGCATTGCCCCAACCAGGCGCTTCGTCATTCACCGGTGGAGGAGGTGGAGCGACCGGTGCATCATTCCAACCCAACATTGGGTATGGTGGTAATACAAACATCAAATTATCTGGAACCAGATTACCAGGCAAAGGGTGAGGGTTTCCATCCAAGGGCATAGGGTCTTCGTCATTTGGCATCTGGTCTGCAAAATCTGCGCCAAGAACATAGCAAGCAGCAGTCCAGGACACTTGAGCACCTCCATACTCCGCATAATCACCAAACACAACATCTCTTGGAACCAACAGCGTATCTGGGAAACTAGATTCAACCAAAGTCCGGACAAGATAAGGATCCTCACTCTCCCAAGAAATAAACTTTCCAAAAGTGCCTAGGGCCTGCGAGATGTATTCAGTGGTGCGGTAATCCAGGGGAATCCCAATGAACATTAACCAACCCTTGCGAAAACCATGTGTTCCTTTGAAATTTTCTCCCTCATCATGCTTCATAAATCTGACAAAACGATCATTGCCCAATGGAAAAGGTGCATGCTGAACCAAGGTATATCTAACTGACGGATCCCTGACTTGAAACAGTCCTACCCCATGAAACCACGGCTGAGCAGATCGGACCAAAATACCTCTGTTTTGCAGAAACTGGACAACTTCTTCCCGCACCGGGCCGAATGGCCCCTCCGGCGCCAGCATCACCTCGGCAACCATGAAGTCCTCATGCCGACGGAGCGGACGTGCGGCGGGCGTGAAGAAGGTGCGTGGTAGCCGACGATCGCCACCGTCAATGATGAGGTGTCCAGGGGGCACAAAGCGCTGTGGATCGAGCTCGTAGTTCGCCATGGAAGAGCCAGAGGCTTGTCGGGGGTTTTCTTTGGCTTAGGGAGAGGGAAGATGTAATGGAGGCGGCGGCGATGGGACTGGACAGTCTATCCCAATAACTCCAGCTCTGTTCCCATGAGAAGCAGCAGATTCCGATAAACTCGTTTTTTGTTGCACCGAAATTGGCCTCCAAACCAGTCCATTGGAGCGCGCGAAATCATTACAAGCATGGCTAGAGTGACCAGGACAAGAGCAAGCCGTACGGACTACTCGCATTCCACAAGTCGTTGACAAGTGGCCCTTCTGAGAACAAATAGTACAGGTAACCACACGGTCCACCATGTCATCGACCATGGCTTCAAACTGCCTCGCAGCCTCCTGAGATGTAGGGATATCTGGACAAAGGCCCAGAGGAGTTGGGACCGGAGGCGTGGAAGGCCCAGAGGCAGATGGGCTAAGCAGCAAAGGTGGGGTAGTAACCTGACGGGCCTCCAAAGCCACTGGGTCAGAAACTTGACAATTGTTTTGAATGGGTGACAATCCCGCCTCTGCGCAACTTACGGGCGAAATCTCCGCATGTACAGGGGAAAGGTCCTTCGAAACCGGATCAATTACCGGTGAAGAAGATTCCGGCCGGCTCAACGCCGGCAAGGGAGTGACTGTACCAAAAACAATAGGTGGACGAGCCACCGTCCAAAACAAGTCCGCGGGTGGCGATTGATGTATGACTACACGTTCATGAGCAGGAAGATCATACCCCGCATCTGTCATGATGTCAATGCACTCTTGCATAGCCGGATATCTATATCCCTTGCAAGCAGAGTATCGCTCAAACATGGCAAAAGAAAGCTTTTTATGAGCAGATGCAGCAGTCTTAATAGCTGATCTAATCGGAGGCTTATTCATGGCCAAAATACCAAACGATGATCGACGCTTAGTAGGACTAACTAGAATCCATTCAGCGTCACATTCCTTCCTCCAGATCCGGAGCTCTCTAATCCAATTAGGTCCCCCATTTCCTCACAAATGAAAATAGCACTTGAACAGATCACATGCATAGGAACGGAGATCCATAATAAGAAAACCAACTTGCTTGCAAGAGACATGAGAGGAGTAAACCTTATCTTTGATGTGATCAACCTGAAGATCAATTGCCGAACCTCCAATTACTGCCTCCAAAACCGCGGCCACAGAATCCTCCGAGAGTCGAAAGGCATGGCGGCTGAATGAAACCACTAAGATGAATGATCTCCTGTGTCCTGAAGGGTGGACCGTATGCCCAGTAGATCTGAAAACCTCATCTGCAAAAACCCTACCCTTGGAGAAATCCAAGCCAAGGGTAGATCCACTAGAGGAACCCATTGGATATGGGTATTTCCTTGATCCAAAGAGGACGCAGGAGCAGATGATCGGTGAGAATCCACAAATTAGTGGAGAAAGAGGGAGATCGTCGGAGAGGGTGGGAGAGCCATGGTGGGGAAAGACATGTTAGTATGTGTTACCTGCGGCTCACCTCCAAACTGTTATAAAACAAAAGTGGCCACATACTGAATATACCGCCTCGCAGCTTCTTGTTCTCCTTCACAAAGTCAGCTAGCTGAGCTCGCACATCTTTCAGTTCTTCGCCTAGTTTGGAGTTTGAGTCCTGGAGTTTCTTTTTCTCTTGAACGACTTTTGTCAATACATGCTCGCCCGCTGCTACTAGCTTTTTGGCTCCGCGTTCTTCGCTTCGAGCAGCGTCCAGCTACTCTTGCACTTGGTCTAACGGCCGAACACAAAGATTAGCACCTAGATTCGCACTATCGGTGTATCATTATGAATTTTTGATAGAAGGAAACATTACCGGGAGATGCCTTGTATTTCTCCAGTTCGGCATTGGCAACAAGCAGCCGGTGCTGACACTTTTCCAGCTCCTGAGCTAGCTGGGTGTTCTTCTCCGTAAGCACCTGGTCATACATTGATCCTTAAATCAGTTGTTTCAACTCCTTTAAGTCTTTGGGGGCTATTGGCATATGGTTATCTTAGTCAGACAAAATAAATTTACCTGCACATCGTTCAAATGTTTCTTTGTGGCCCTGTTAATCCCATCTCGAGCAGCTCGGATGTATGCATCGGCCGGGATGAAGGCGTTAAACGACTCTTCTGAAGAGCCAGGGTCTTGTAAAATGGCCCGGCGGCGCTGATGATTCATCGCACTCTCCACTTCCGAGTTGGTGACGGATACATCATCTGAGTCCTCGGCCGGAGGATAGTCCGGCTTCGCCTCCGCACCGGCCCCCGTCTTCATGGTAGGATTTGAATCCTGTCTGTGGGAAGTATGGCTGCTCAAGCCTCCGGATATGGTCCGGCGCATCTTTCTCCTGACACATGAATAACAGGAAGGTCATGGTTGTACGTGACTGCTCAGGTGCAGGTTGGCAAATTCATACCTCTTCGATGAGGGCACGGCCGTATCTTCGTTTGCTTTCCTCTTGGAAGGCTCGCCCGGAGTGGGGGACGCTCTCTTCGGAGGAACCCTTTGTTGGATTTCAGGTTCCGATAGACCCTTGAGGTTCGAACACTGGGGTGCGCGCGGAGATTTCGCCTTCTACCTACCTGCACCCCTCCGCCTCGCTAAGATCTAAGCTATGGAAAGAACAGCACAAGAGACACAGGGTTTATACTGGTTCGGGCCACCGTTGTGGTGTAATACCCTACTCCAGTGTGTGGCATGGTGGATTTCCTCTTGGGCTGATGATGATGAACAATACAAGGAAGAACAGCCTCGCGAGGGTCTGTTCTTGGCTGGGGGGGACGAACTGCTAGGAGGAGTCCAGTCACCCTTCTCTCTCTGATTTCGATCCGATCCCCCCTACCCTGTGGGTGGCTAGTCCTATTTATATGCAAAGGCCCTGGGCCTCTTCCCAAATATTGAGCGGGAAGGGCGCCAACAATTGGACATTTTGAAGGGGAACATCTGGTACACTTATCCTGACTAAAGTTGGTCCTCGCCTGCACAAAGCTCTGGTGGTGACGCCGTCTTGGGCTCCACGATGACCTCCGTCTTGCAGTCCTCCTGGTCTTGGTCTTGTTGCACCGAAATGGCAACCTTTGCCTGATGCCTCGGTACTCCACGGCTGCGCTTGCCCCCTTTGCACCAAAGGGGAAAGGAGGACACTGCGCGGGCTGGCGCCCGCCTGGCGCCCTTGGTCGTCATGGCTTGCGCCACGGGCACCTCGTGAGGTACCCCGCCTTGATCTCTCTGCCTCCTTGCGAGCCAGTCTGGTGAGGCCGTGCCTGAGGAAGCTCCGCGTCGTCCGCCCCGCGAGGCTTGGCCCCTCGCGAGGGTCTTGGGTCTGTGTTGATGAAGATGGGTCGTGCTGGGCCCCCCTTTGAGCCACGCCGCAGGCCGCAGGCAGGCAAGTCTGGGGACCCCCATTCCCAGAACACCGACAGTAGCCCCCGGGCCCAAGGCGCGCCCGGACTTGGTCGTGCAGGGAGGCGGAAGGGCAAGAGCGAAGCGCCGCTAGCCCTAACAGCCTGCGGTCTTGGGCACCGCATGGCGGTTGATTGGACGTGGGCGTCTCCACTTCCCCATGGTGCCTCGGCAACTGCATGGATTGGACAAGTCCCTGCATGCAAAGCGGGTCATGATTACCTGCGATAGTGGGGGCCGACGGTTGGCCCTCGCCGGCTATAAGTACGGATCGGCGCGCGCCCTTCCAGTTCATCCTCCTTTGCTTCTCCTTCTTCTTCATGGCCCCGTCGAGGAGGTTCTCGGCCGCAGAGAAGGGGAAGGCTCGCCGGGTAGAGCCTGCCTCTCCCCCGCCCAAGCACGGCCGAGGGCGCGCTCGCAAACATCCTGTGGCCACCATGGTGGCTCCCTGCGGCCGCGGAGACGATTTCCAGCATGGTGACGGGCAGACTGCTGTGGCCGGGGGGCGCGCTTCGGTCGCGCGTCCCCCTAGGCCGCGCTTTCGCGCTGCAGAGGTGCTGCCGGAGTTTGTTGTGTGGTCGGCGGAGCCGACTAGCACCCGGCTTCCACTTCCTCGCTTCCTCCTCGGCGAGCTCCCGGCCGGCGCCCCGGGCGGCCTCTGGCTTCAGGATGACGGCTGCTGCAGCCGGGCCTCATGGGCTTCACTGGAGGTCTCCACAACCGGGAGCCTGGCCTTGGCCCGTGGTTGGCAGACGTTTGCCCGCGCGTGTGGCCTGAGCCGTCGGTGCACCCTGCACTTCAAGTTTGACGGCGATGCCACCCTCTACGTGAGGGTGTTTGGGGAAGATGGTCGCCGCGCAGGGTGCTGCCCTGAGGACGATGACCGCGGCCGGGAACCCAGCTCCGGCGATGATGGAGAGGACAGCGCTCGCGTGACTGGCGGCGCTCAGGGTTCCCCAACCTTCTCCGGTTCTTCTTCAGGCGGCGACTCTTCTAGCGGTGGCCGCGGTCAGCCTCCACGCCATCGTATCTGCTTGGGAGGTGGTAGCATGTCTGCCCGCCGTTGCGCCTCGGTGAAGCGCGAGAGGGAGTCGGCCTGAGCCCCGGAGGCAGCTCGAGTCTTCCCTGCAGGCCGGTGTGAGGCGAGCTGCGCCTGATTTGTTCTTTCTTTTCCTTTTTCCTACGTAAAAAGACAGTAGTGTGGAGCCCTGCGGGGGCGTGTTTGGGTTATTGCTGTTAATCATTGTTTTGCTTCTGTTATCATGCCTTCCGGCTACGTGCCCGCGCATGGATAGTTCCCGGCCCCAGCCGTGGGGGGCGACCGACCCAGGCCCTGTGTTCGTGTCGCGGTGCCCGTGGGGCACGGACTGGAGGGGTGCTCTTGTAATGGACCCAGGTCGCGAAACCTTTGAACGACTAGGACAGGAACACTCGCGAGGGCGCTCGGCGCCCCCCCCCCCCTCGCGAGGCCTTGCATAAGAGAAATCGAGGCATGAGAGTGAAAAGTCGAAGAACCACAAGCCAAAGACGGCAACAGCTTCAATAAAACTTCGAATGAGAATGAACAAGCCAACTGCGGAAAGCAAATGAAAAAGCCGCGTCCGGCACCTAATCTAGTCTTCGACGTCTTCTCACCAGTGCAGAGCTAAGTGCTGCCACTGGGCGTGGGAGGGAGCCCCAGGACCTGAGGCCGGCGCTCCTGAGACTCCGGGGCGTGTACAGCCCCACTCATTATTACGTGAGAGTGTCACGGGCGGCGAGCTTCACAGGCGTTGGCCTTCTTCAAAGGCTCCGGGCCTTTTCCAAAACGCGACGGCTTCACAGGCATTCGCCTTCTTCACAGGCTCTGGGCCTTTTCCAGAACGCGACAGCTTCACAGGCATTCGCCTTCTTCACAGGCTCTGGGCCTTTTCCAAAACGCGACGGCTTCACAGGCATTCGCCTTCTTCACAGGCTCTGGGCCTTTTTAGGGGTAGAACCTTCGGAGGTGTTGGATGTTCCATGCGTTCTGGACCGGCACCCCCTCTTGAGTCTCCAAGCGCGCGGAGCCGGGCCTGGAAACATGAACAACCTTGAACGGGCCCTCCCACATGAGAGACAGCTTGTGCAATCCCTCCCTGGAGAAAACCCGCCTAAGCACGAGGTCTCCTACCTCGAGAGTTCTAGGGCGGATGTTGCGGCAGTGATATTGTCGCAGTGCTTGTTGGTACCTCGCCGCTCGCAGCGCGGCTTCTCGGCGATGTTCCTCCCCCAGCACGAGGTCCATCCCCCGCATGGCGTCCTACTGCGCCTCGTCGAACTCCAGGACCCGCGCGGAGCGACGTCTGACCTCGTGAGGGAGGACCGCTTCGGCTCCGTAGACCAGGAAGAGCGGGGTCTCTCTAGTCGGCTTGGTCGCGGTTGTGCGGATGGACCACAACACGGACTGAAGCTCGTCATACCAACCTCTACCGCAGGCCTCCAGCTTCTTCTTGAACGTCCTGGTCTTGAGGCCCCTCAGGACCTCTGCGTTGGCTCGCTCGGCCTGGCCGTTGCTTCGGGGGTGCGCCACCGAAGCGTAGCATATCTGCGTTCCAAGGTTAGCACAGTATGTTTTGAAAAGGTTACTGGTGAACTGCGAACCATTGTCCGTGATGATGCGGTTCGGCACCCCAAACCGGCTCACGATGCCCCTGATGAACTTGACCGCGGAACCCGCAGGGATGGTGCGGACGGCCTCTACTTCAGCCCACTTGGTGAACTTATCCACGGCGACGTAGAGGTAGTGGTAGCCCCCTGGCGCCCGAGGAAACGGGCCCATGATGTCCAGCCCCCAGACTGCGAATGGCCATGAAAGGGGTATAGTCTGCAGGCCTCCTGCCGGCTGATGGATCTGCTTGGCGTGGAACTGGCAGGCCTCACAAGCTTTCACTAGTTCGACGGCGTCATTGAGTGCGGTGGGCCAATAAAACCCAATGCGGAACGCCTTGCCAACAAGGGTCCGTGATGATGAATGATGTCCACAGTCTCCGCCGTGTATATCTTCCAGCAGTTCCTTTCCTTGCTCCCAGGAGATGCAGCGCAGGGATACACTGTTTGATCGCTTCCGGTAGAGCTCTCCATCCTTGATGCAGTATGCCGTGGCCTGCCGTGCCACACGCTCCGCTTCCTCCTCCTTCTCCGGCAGGGTCCCTTGTGTTAAGTAACTTCGGAGCTCCGTGATCCAGCACCCCTCCTGAGGTTCCATCGTCAGGAGCAGGCGTGCTCCTGAGGCCGGGCCACAGGCCGGGGCTCCTAAGGCAGGTGGCTGGGGGAGCTCCTCCTGAGGCTGAGCCATGTTTGACAATGACGGCAGGGCTGAGGGCTTGAAGAGCCGCTCCTCGAAAACGCCAGGCTCCTGAGGTAACCGCCTGGACGCCCGTTTGGCGATGTCGTCGGCCTCCTGATTGGTGCCACAGGGCACATGCTGCAACTCCAACCCCCAGAACTGCTTCTCCATCCTGCGGACCTCCGCAAGGTAGGCTTCCATGTGCTCATCTTTCGGCTCGTACACCTTGTTGGAGAAATTGACAAGGAGCTGCAAATCGCCCTTGATGGTGAGGCGTTTCACCCCCAGGGCAGCTGCGGCCTTCAAGCCCGCTATTAAACCTTCATACTCCGCTATGTTGTTGGAGACCTTTTCACCTTGCTAGAAACAGAGCTGCACAGCATAGTAGAGCTTGTCCTGAGTGGGCGATATAAGCACCGCCCCAGCCCCAGCGCCATGCCTGGAGAACGCCCCATCGAAGTACATGACCCAGCCTTCTGGCGCCTCGCTTCTCGGGGAGAGGGACCGATCCTCGTCGGCCTTGAGGCCTGGTGCCTCCGTCCATTCTGCCACAAAATCCGCCAATGCTGCTCCCTTGATGACTCTGGTCGTGCTGAATTCGAGCTGAAACGCTTGCAGTTCTATGTTCCACTCAGCGACCCTTCCAGCTGAGTTAGGGCTCCTGAGCACTCTCTCCAGGGGGTATGACGAGACGACCTTGATGGGGTGACCCTGAAAATAGTGCCGCAGCTTGCGCGAGGCCACCAGTAGTGCGAGGAGGAGCTTCTGAGGCATGGGGTACCGTGCCCTCGCGTCCCGCAACACCATGCTGACGAAGTACACTGGGTGCGTCGCGGCCATGAACTGGGCTAGCACTGGGTAGCCGAGGATGGCATTGTAGGGGAGGCCGATGGGGGCGATGTCGAAGTCGACCAGCTCCGTGCGGAAGTTTTTGTAGGTGCCGAAGGTTACTGGGAGCCGGATCTGTCCCAAGGAGCTGGATGATCCGCCCCCAACGCTTGAGAAGGGCCGACTGGGTTGCAGCCGTTCCAGGGGTATGCAGAGGAGGTTGAAGGCCTCGGCCGAGAGCACACTGAGGCCCGCACCGCCATCGATGAGAGTTCTAGTGACGGCCACCTGGCAAATGGTGGGGGTGCACAGCATGGGGAGCGCACCCGAGCAGGCCGAGTTGGAGGGGTGGTCCTCCGAGCTGAAGGTCAGGCCGGCCTTGGGCGCCGCCCGGTCCGGGAGAGCCCCCTGCCGCGTGGAAGCGGCGCTGACCCGGTGGATGAACGGCTTGACGTGGTGACTTGTGGGCGGCGCCTGCGAGCCGCCCAGGAGGGCCGCGACGACCGGGGGTGTTGGTGTAGCGTGATGGGCGGGGAAGAGGCCGCGGGGCTCTTCCCAAGAGGCCACGGAGGCTGCCGGCAGGTGGAGCAGCCATGCGCGCGGAGCGCCGGTGAGGGCCATGGGGAGCCAATTGGCCATGACCCTATCGTCACCTCCAGCTTCGAGGTTGGCCTCCTCGTACGCCAGCAAGAAGGCCAGCGGATCAGTCGCGCCGCCGTAGCGCGGCGGCATCGTTGGCTTGAACTTGTCCGGCCACCGTACCCGTTGCAGGGCTGTGGCCAGGGCTCGGAGCCCCCTGGCCCCCGTGCTGGCGCCGGCGGCCGGAGCGGGCGACGCGCTACTCATCGCGAGGCAGGTCGTGGCGGTGGCGGAAGGGAAAACTCCGGTGCACCCCTACCTGGCGCACCAAATGTTGGATTTCGGGTTCCGGCAGACCCTTGAGGTTCGAACACTGGGGTGCGTGCGGAGATTTCGCCTTCTACCTACCTGCACCCCCCCTCCCCCGCCTCGCTAAGATCTAAGCAATGGAAAGAACAACACAAGAGACACAGGGTTTATACTGGTTCGGGCCACCGTTGTGGTGTAATACCCTACTCCAGTGTGTGGCGTGGTGGATTGCCTCTTGGGCTGATGATGATGAACAATACAAGGAAGAACAGCCTCGCGAGGGTCTGTTCTTGGCTGGGGGGACGAACTGCTAGGAGGAGTCCAGTCACCCTTCTCTCTCTGATTTCGATTCGATCCCCCCTACCCTGTGGGTGGCTGGTCCTATTTATATGCAAAGGCCCTGGGCCTCTTCCCAAATATTGAGCAGGAAGGGCGCCAACAATTGGCCATTTTGAAGGGGAACATCTGGTACACTTATCCTGACTAAAGTTGGTCCTCGCCTGCGCAAAGCTCTGGTGGTGACGCCGTCTTGGGCTCCATGATGACCTCCGTCTTGCAGTCCTCCTGGTCTTGGTCTTGTTGCACCAAAATGGCAACCTTTGCCTGATGCCTCGGTACTCCGCGGCTGCGCTTGCCCCCTTTGCACCAAAGGGGAAAGGAGGACACTGCGTGGGCTGGCGCCCGCCTGGCGCCCTTGGTCATCATGGCTTGCATCATGGGCACCTCGTGAGGTACCCCGCCTTGATCTCTCCGCCTCCTCGTGGGCCAGCCTGGTGAGGCCGTGCCTGAGGAAGCTCCGCGTTGTCCGCCCCGCGAGGCTTGGCCCCTCGCGAGGGTCTTGGGTCTGTGTTGATGAAGATGGGCCGTGCTGGGCCCCCCTTTGAGCCACGCCGCAGGCCACAGGCAGGCAAGTCTGGGGACCCCCATTCCCAGATCGCCGACACCCTTGGAGTAGTACGACGCGTCGAACCCTTCCCCTTTTGATCACAAGACAGTGCGGTGGGTAAGAAGGAAGGAGAGATCTCTTTTGAATAAGGTGTGTTCGGATCACTTACGTGTGAAGCTGGAAGAAGACCGTGGTAGTCGGCGATGATGGCCACTTCTGTGCCATCGTAGCTCGTCTGGTAAAACACCCACTCGCAAGCACCACAAATATATCCGGATCCTCTTCGAACCCGGGACCAAGCTCCCGGTTGTGGTCCTCCGGCTGTCGGGCAGGACTATAAAATCCCTCAGTGACCTTTCGCCGGTGCTGTCATAAGCAAACAGGCTAGAAGTTTATCAAAGGCAATTCGGAGATGGAAGAAGTAAAAACAGAGGGGTCGGGCCTTACCCAGCTGGGAGGGTTATACATAGAGTACCCGTCTCTACATTTGATGCGGAGAAATTCCTTTTCCTCCCCTTTGAACAGTTCGGCTAATATCTTAGCCAAAGCGGCAGGGGTATCCGGACCTTTCCGGCCGCAGCGAGAGGCGTCGTCTTCCCCATTGTATTGCCACATGGGAAGCCCTCTGTATTGGAGCGGCTGAACCCCCTCGCGCTATGGAAATCGCCATAACCTCGATTACTGTGAGTCCGGACTGGGTGAGCTCTTTTATCCTGCTCATCAGCTGACGAACCTCCGCGTCGTCTTCCTCTTCAAGACTCCGGGGACGCCAACTGTGGCGTTTTTTCAGCGGGACGTGCGCAAATTCAGGAAGACCCTTTCGAATCGGGTCAGGAAGCGCAACATCCTCTATATAAAACCATTCGGAGGGCCATTCATCAGGTGCCTTCCTTGGTGTGCCGGATGGATATCCGGTATCAGCGATGCGCCATATTTCGGCTCCGCCCACTTCAAATATTGACCCTTTGTGATTGCGCGGGACGAGACAGAACAACTTCCTCCACAACTTGAAATGAGCCTCGATGCCCGGGAAAAGTTCGCATAAAGCGACGTAACCTGCAATGTGTAGAATAGAGGCCGGAGTGAAGTTGTGCATCTGGAGGCCGTAGTCTTCCAAAAGCCCTTGGAGGAACGGATGGATTGGAAATCCAACACCTCTTAGAAGGTAGGGGACAAAGCACACTCGCTCCCCCCGAGACGGATTGGGGAAGTCCTCTGCCTGAGTCCCCTCATTGAAGAAAGCTAGCTCCGTTCGAACAGGGACTAGATCTGCAGGGGGAAGGAATCCCTGCGTTTGCAACTTTGTCAATCGGTTATGAGACACGGAACACCTCTCCCACTCGCCTTTCTCTGGGCCTGGACGAGCGGAGGAGCTGGGAACACTAGCCATGCTGGAGTAGTTTCTCCTAAGCAGTCTCTGGGGATTTCTTCTGCGTAGCGCTGAATGGATCTAGGATCCAATCTCTTTAAATAGGCGCTCTTCCTCGCATGGATGGGGTGTTATTCGCAAAAATACCCTGACTTTCCACATTCACTCGACGCGTGGAGGATGAAGATTATTCAAACGCGCAGAAGCCAAGGAGGCGACATTGGATTAATGGCTGAATACATTACTTGGGGATCAGTGAAGGGGGAACCCGCCTTGCAAAGCCGAAGACAATATGTGTGCCGAGCACCTCGCTATTGAAGACTGGTTCGGGGGCTACTAAGGGAGTCCTGGACTAAGGGGTCCTCGGGCGTCCTGCCTGTTATCCATGGGCCAGACTGATGGGCTGTGAAGATATGAAGGCCAAAGACTGCACCTTGTTCGGATTGGACTCTACTTGGCGTGGAAGGCAAGCTTGGCGATCGAAGATTCCTTTTTATGTAACCGACTCCATGTAAACCCTACATCCCCTCGGTGTCTATATAAACCAAAGGGGATAGTCCGGAAAGGACACCACATATACTCATTACATTATTCATAGGCTAAAATTCTAGGGTTTAGCCATTATGATCTCGTGGTAGATCAACTCTTGTAATACTCATATTCATCAAGATCTATCAGGCAGAAAGTAGGGTATTACCTCCATAGAGAGGGCCCGAAGGAGGGGGCAGAGGTGGAGGCCCGCACATGTGTCGGCGACCTTGCGCACTACATCGAGTTCCTGCGGGAAGAGGAGGAGTGCCTCGTCAAGCATGCAAAGAGCCTTACTGCAGCCGTGGCCGCAGCACACACCGACGCAGAGGTGAGGAATCAGGAGATCTACGAGCAGTTCGGTGATGTCTACTACACAACCTTCTTCTTGTAGACGTTGTTGGGCCTCCAAGTGCAGAGGTTTGTAGGACAGTAGCAAATTTCCCTCAAGTGGATGACCTAAGGTTTATCAATCCATAGGAGGCGTAGGATGAAGGTGGTCTCTCTCAAGCAACCATGCAACCAAATAACAAAGAGTCTCTTGTGTCCCCAACACACCCAATACAATGGTAAATTGTATAGGTGCACTAGTTCGGCGAAGAGATGGTGATACAAGTGCAATATGGATAGTAGATAATAGTATTTGTAATCTGAAATTATAAAAACAGCAAGGTAACTAATGATAAAAGTGAGCGTAAATGGTATTGCAATGCTAGGAAACAAGGCCTAGGGTTCATACTTTCGCTAGTGTAAGTTCCCTCAACAATAATAACATAATTGGATCATATAACTATCCCTCAACATGCAACAAAGAGTCACTCCAAAGTCACTAATAGCGGAGAACGAATGAAGAGATTATGGTACGGTACGAAACCACCTCAAAGTTATTCTTTCCAATCAATCCGTTGGGCTATTCCTATAAGTGTCACAAACAGCCCTAGAGTTCGTACTAGAATAACACCTTAAGACACAAATCAACCAAAACACTAATGTCACCTAGATACTCCAATGTCACCTCAAGTATCCGTGGGTATGATTATACGATATGCATCACACAATCTCAGATTCATCTATTCAACCAGCACAAAGGACCTCAAAGACTGCCCCAAAGTTCCTACCGGAGAATCACGACGAAAACGTGTGCCAACCCCTATGCATAGGTTCATGGGCGGAACCCGCAAGTTGATCACCAAAACATACATCAAGTGAATCACGTGATATCCCATTGTCACCATAGATATCCACGGGGAAACTCAATTCATTACAAGAGAGTAGAGGGGAGAAGAAACATCATAGGATCCAAATATAATAGCAAAGCTCGCGATACATGAAGATCGTATCATCTCAAGAACACGAGAGAGAGAGAGAGAGATCAAACACATAGCTACTGGTACATACCCTCATCCCCGAGGGAGAACTACTCCCTCCTCATCATGGAGAGCACCGGGATGATGAAGATGGCCACCGAAGAAGGATTTCCCCTCCGGCAGGGTGCCGGAACGGGTCTAGATTGGTTTTCGGTGGCTACAGAGGCTTCTGGCGGTGGAACTCCCGATCTATTGTGCTCTCCGGAAGTTTTAGGATACGTGGGTATATATGGGTGAAAGGAGTACGTCGGTGGACTGAAGGGGGGGCCACGAGGCAGGGGGCGCGCCCCAGGGGGTGGGCGTGCCCCCTACCCTCGTGAGCTCCTCCTTCATCTTCTGACGTAGGGTCCAAGTCTATCCGGTAGGTTTCCTTCCAAAAATAACTTCTCCAGTTGATTTCGTTCCGTTTCGACTCCGTTTGATATTCCTTTTCTTCGAAACACTGAAATAGGCATAAAACAGCAAATCTGGGCTGGGCCTCCGGTCAATAGGTTAGTCCCAAAAATAATATAAAAGTGGAAAATAAAGCCCAATATTGCCCAAAACAGTAGATAATATAGCATGGAGCACTCAAAAATTATAGATACGTTGGAGACGTATCAAGCATCCCCAAGCTTAATTCATGCTCGTCCTCGAGTAGATAAATGATAAAAAGATAATTTTTGATGTGGAATGCTAGTTGGCATAATTTCAATGTAATTCTTCTTACTTGTGATATGAATATTCAGATCCATAAGATTCAAGACAAAAGTTCATATTGACATAAAAAATGATAATACTTCAAGCATACTAACTAAGCAATTATGTCTTCTCAAAATAACATGGCCAAAGAAAGTTCATCCCTACAAAATCATATAGTTTAGTCATGCAACATTTTTGTCACACAAGAATGCTCTCGTCATGCACAACCCCGATGACAAGCCAAGCAATTGTTTCATACTTTAGTAATATCAAACTCATAAACCTTCATGCAATACATGAGCGCGAGCCATGGATATAGCACTATGGGTGGAATAGAATATAATGAGGGGGGTTATGTGGAGAAGACAAAAAGGAGAAAGTCTCACATCAACGAGGCTAATCAATGGGCTATGGAGATGCCCACCGATTGATGTTAATGCAAGGAGTAGGGATTGCCATGCAACGGATGCACTAGAGCTATAAATGTAAGAAAGCTCAACAAAAGAAACTAGTGGGTGTGCATCCAACTTGCTTGCTCACGAAGACCTAGGGCACTTGAGGAGGCCCATTGTTGGAATATACAAGCCAAGTTCTATAATGAAAAATTCCCACTAGTATATGAAAGAGACGAAACAAGAGACTCTCTATCATGAAGATTATGGTGATACTTTGAAGCACAAGTGTGGTAAAGGATAGTAACATTGTCCCTTCTCTCTTTTTCTCTCATTTTTTTATTCTTTTTATTTGGGCCTTTTCTCTTTTTATGGCCTCTTTTCTCTTTTTTCTTTTATTTGGGCTTCTTTGGCCTCTTTTATTTATTTTTCGTCCGGAGTCTCATCCCGACTTGTGGGGGAATCATAGTATCCATCATCCTTTCCTCACTGGGACAATGCTCTAATAATGATGATCATCACACTTTTATTTTTCTTACAACTCAAGAATTACAACTCGATACTTAGAACAAAATATGACTCTATATGAATGCCTCCGGCGGTGTACCGGGATGTGCAATGATGCATGAGTGACATGTATGAAAGAATTATGAACGGTGGCTTTGCCACAAATACAATGTCAACTACATGATCATGCTAAGCAATATGACAATGATAAAGCGTGTCATAATAAACGGAATGGTGGAAAGTAGAATGGCAATATATCTCGGAATGGCTATGGAAATGCCGTAATAGGTAGGTATGGTGGCTGTTTTGAGGAAGGTATATGGTGGGTTTATGGTACCGGCGAAAGTTGCACAGTACTAGAGAGGCTAGCAATGGTGGAAGGGTGAGAGTGCGTATAATCAATGGACTCAACATTAGTCATAAAGAACTCACATACTTATTGCAAAAATCTATTAGTTATCGAAACAAAGTACTACGCGCATGCTCCTAGGGGGATAGATTGGTAGGAAAAGACCATCACTCGTCCCCGACTGCCACTCATAAGGAAGGCAATCAATAAATAAATCATGCTCCGACTTCATCACATAACAGTTCACCATACGTGCATGCTACGGGAATCACAAACTTCAACACAAGTATTTCTCAAATTCATAACCACTCAACTAGCATGACTCTAATATCACCATCTCCATATCTCAAAACAATTATCAAGTATCAAACTTCTCATAGTATTCAATACACTCATAAGAGAATTTTATTATTCTTGAATACCTAGCATATTAGGATTTTAGGCAAATTACCATGCTATTTAAGACTCTCAAAATAAGTGAAGCATGAGAGTTCATCTATTTCTTCAAAATAAAACTACCACCATGCTCGAAAAGATATAAGTGAAGCACTAGAGCAAATGACAAACTACTCTGAAAGATTTAAGTGAAGATCAATGAGTAGTCGAATAATAATGCAACTATGTGAAGACTCTCTAACATTTAAGAATTTCAGATCTTGGTATTCTATTCAAATAGCAAGAAAAGCAAAATAAAATGACATTCTAAGAATGGCAAACATCATGTGAAGAAGCAAAAACTTAGGATCAACCGAAACTAACCGATAGTTGTTGAAGAAGAAAGGTGGGATGCCAACCGGGGCATCCCCAAGCTTAGATGCTTGAGACTTCTTGAAATATTATCTTGGGATGCCTTGGGCATCCCCAAGCTTGAGCTTTTGTGTCTCCTTAATTCCTCTCATATCACGGTCTCCCTAAATCTCAGAAGCTTCATCCACACAAAACTCAACAAGGACTCGTGAGATAAGTTAGTATAAACCATTGCAAAAACCTTATCATACACTACTGTAGCAAATCACTAAAATTATTATTCAACATTGCATACTAAATGCCTCCGCATATTTAATAGTCCTATCCTCAAATAAAACATTAAAGAAGCAAACATGTGCAAACAATGCAAACATAACAGCAATCTGCCTAAACAGGATAGTCTGTAAAGAATGCAGCAACATCCATACTTCCCTAGCTCCAAAAATTATGAAAGAAAATTACCACTGTATTAAATTTATCAGAACTTAATATTCAAAAGCTTTCAACATTTTATCACATTCTGAATTTTCTAGGGAATTATTGCAACAGCGGTAAACTTTCTGTTTTCAAACAGCAACATGTGGACTTGTAACACAGGAGTAAGGGCTATCAATGCCACTTTTATTGAAATAAAAGATGCAAAACATTGTTCTAAATAACAGCAAGAAAATTCTAACAAAATAAATTGACTCTCCAAGCAAAACACATATCATGTGGCGAAAAAAAAATATAGCTCCAAGTAAAGTTACCGATGAACGAAGACGAAGGAGGGGATGCCTTCCGGGGCATCCCCAAGCTTAGGCTCTTTGTTGTCCTTGAATATTACCTTGGGGTGCCTTGGGAATCCCCAATCTTAAGCTCTTGCCACTCCTTATTCCATAGTCCATCGAATCCTTACCCAAAACTTGAAAACTTCACAACACAAAACTTAACAGAAAACTCGTAAGCTCCGTTAGTATAAGAAAACAAAAGACCACTTCAAGGTACTGTAATGAACTAATTATTTATTTATATTGGTGTTAAACCTACTGTATTCCAACTTCTCTATGGTTTATAAACTATTTTACTAGCCATAGATTCATCAAAATAAGCAAACAACACATCGAAAACATAATCTGTCAAAAACAAAACAGTCTGTAGTAATCTGGATCAAACGTATACTTATGGAACTCATAAAATTCTCAAATAAATTTCAGTACCTGAGGAATTTATCTATTAATCATCTTCAAAAATAATTAACTAAATATCACTCTCCAAATAAAAAAGGCAGCAATTATTGTGAGCGCTAAAGTTTCTGTTTTTTACAGCATGAACAACAAGACTTTCCCCAAGTCTTCCCAAAGGTTCTTTTGGCACAAACACTAATTAAAAGCATAAAACCACATCTAAACAGAGGCTAGATGAATTGTTTATTAATAAACAGGAATATAAAGCATGTTGCTAAAATAAAATTGGGTTGCCTCCCAATAAGCACTATCGTTTAACGCCCCTAGCTAGGCATGATGATGTCAATGATGCTCACATCAAAGATAAGAATTGAAACAGAAAGAGAGCATCATGAAGAATATGACTAGAAAATTTAAGTCTAACCCACTTCCTATTCATAGGGATTTTGTGAGCAAACAATTATGGGAACAAGAATCAACTTGCATAGGAAGGTAAAACAAGCATAACTTCAAAATTTTAAGCACATAGAGAGGAAACTTGATATTATTGCAATTCCTACAAGCATATATTCCTCCCTCATAATAATTTTCAGTAGAATCATGAATGAATTAAACAATATAACCAGCACCTAAAGCATTCTTTTCATGATCTACAAGCATAGAAATTTTATTACTCTCCACATAAGCAAGATTCTTCTCATGAATAATAGTGGGAGCAAACTCAACAAAATAATTATCATGTGATTGAAAATTAAGATCAACATGACAAGTTTCATGGTTATCATTATTCTTTAAAGCATATGTGTCATCACAATAATCATCATAGATAGGAGGCATGCTTTCATCATGGTAAATTTACTCATCAAAGCTTGGGGGACAAAAAATATCATCTTCATCAAACATAGCTTCCCCAAGCTTGTGTCTTTGCATATCATTAGCATCATGGATATTCAAGGAATTCATACTAAAAACATTGCAATCATGCTCATCATTCAAATATTTAGTGCCAAACATTTTAATGCATTCTTCTTCTAACACTTTGGCACAATTTCCCTTTCCATCATACTCACAAAAGATATTAAAAAGATGAAGCGTATGAGGCAAACTTAATTCCATTTTTTTGTAATTTTATTTTATAAACTAAACTAGTGATAAAACAAGAAACTAAAAGACTCGATTGCAAGATCTAAAGATATACCTTCAAGCGCTAACCTCCCCGGCAATGGCGCCAGAAAAGAGCTTGATGTCTACTACACAACCTTCTTCTTGTAGACGTTGTTGGGCCTCCAAGTGCAGAGGTTTGTAGGAGAGTAGAAAATTTCCCTCAAGTGGATGACCTCAGGTTTATCAATCCGTAGGAGGCGTAGGATGAAGATGGTCTCTCTCAAGCAACCCTGCAACAAAATAACAAAGAGTCTCTTGTGTCCCCAACACACCCAATACAGTGGTAAATTGTATATGTGCACTAGTTCGGCGAAGAGATGGTGATACAAGTGCAATATGGATAGTAGATAATAGTATTTGTAATCTGAAATTATAAAAACAGCAAGGTAACTAATGATAAAAGTGAGCGTAAACGGTATTGCAATGCTAGGAAACAAGGCCTAGGGTTCATACTTTCGCTAGTGTAAGTTCCCTCAACAATAATAACATAATTGGATCATATAACTATCCCTCAACATGCAACAAAGAGTCACTCCAAAGTCACTAATAGCGGAAAACAAACGAAGAGATTATGGTAGGGTACAAAACCACCTCAAAGTTATTCTTTCCAATCAATCCATTGGGCTATTCCTATAAGTGTCACAAACAGCCCTAGAGTTCGTACTAGAATAACACCTTAAGACACAAATCAACCAAAACCCTAATGTCACCTAGATACTCCAATGTCACCTCAAGTATCCGTGGGTATGATTATACGATATGCATCACACAATCTCAAATTCATCTATTCAACCAACACAAAGGACCTCAAAGAGTGTCCCAAAGTTCCTACCGGAGAATCACGACGAAAACGTGTGCCAACCGCTATGCATAGGTTCATGGGTGGAACCCACAAGTTGATCACCAAAACATACATCAAGTGAATCACGTGATATCCCATTGTCACCACAGATATCCACGGCAAGACATACATCAAGTGTTCTCAAATCTTTAAAGACTCAATCCGATAAGATTACTTCAAAGGGGAAACTCAATTCATTACAAGAGAGTAGAGGGAGAGAGAAACATCATAGGATCCAAATATAATAGCAAAGCTCGTGATACATCAAGATCGTATCATCTCAAGAACACGAGAGAGAGATAGATCAAACACATAGCTACTGGTACATACCCTCAGCCCCGAGGGAGAACTACTCCCTCCTCGTCATGGAGAGCACCAGGATGATGAAGATGGCCACCGGAGAAGGATTCACCCTCCGGCAGGGTGCCGAAACAGGTCTAGATTGGTTTTCGGTGGCTATGGAGGCTTCAGGCGGCGGAACTCCCGATCTATTGTGCTCTCCGGAAGTTTTAGGATACGTGGGTATATATGGGTGAAAGGAGTACGTCGGTGGACCGAAGGGGGGGTCACGAGGCAGGGGGGCGCGCCCCCTACCCTCATGAGCTCCTCCTTCATCTTCTGACGTAGGGTCCAAGTCTATCCGGTAGGTTTCCTTCCAAAAATAACTTCTCTAGTTGATTTCGTTCCGTTTCGACTCCGTTTGATATTCCTTTTCTTCGAAACACTGAAATAGGCATAAAACAGCAAATCTGGGCTGGGCCTCCGGTTAATAGGTTAGTCCCAAAAATAATATAGAAGTGGAAAATAAAGCCCAATATTGCCCAAAACAGTAGATAATATAGCATGGAGCAATCAAAAATTATAGATATGTTGGAGACGTATCATCCGTCCGCTTCGAGAGGGATCGTCTGGAGGGGCAGTGGGCGTTCGAGCTGGCGAGCGTCGCTGAACGTGCACCAGCGGCAGGCACCGTATTGCATTTGTCCAGCTTGTCGGTAGGCTCCTCCTCCTCCTCTGCCTCTTACTGAGCGTGCTCGGCAGAGGAGAGGCTGCCGGAAGTAGCACAAAGCCCCTCCGTGGTAGTATGTAGTAGTATTTAGGGGCTATTTTGTTCAATTCATCTAACTATAGATGTGTGGTTGAACTGTACAACGTACTTAAAATTAGCTAGTATATATAGTTGAACTAGCTATTTCAGTATGTGGTTGGCAACAATTGGGGAATGATTTCTAGCTTAATTACTGAATTTTATAAGCAAAATTACATAGTGCTAATGACTTCTAGCTGCATATTTTGACAAATCGCAGTGTTACAAGGATTGACAAATGGCAACGTTACTAGATCAACAAATGTAGATCTTTCCAGTTTGACAAATGGCAACATACCCAATATGACAGATGCAAATCTTACCAAATTGTTTGCACGTGGTTGCACACGGGTTATCCAGAACAACCGTTTGTGTTGAAGGGATGCACAAATCCTGCGCTACTCTCACTTTGCATACGGGTGTTCTATCTAAATCGTTTGCGATCAATAGCTGCACAACTCCTGCTCGGCACATTTTCTCTTGGCTTCCCGGGGAAGCTGTCGGTTTGCATACGGGTGTTCTAACTAAAACGTTTGCGATGAGTGTTTTATATTTAAAAAGTGAATTAAACTGTGGCTCGGGCGCCATTAATGGAGAGGATGCGAGCAAGGCGGGCGGCCATGGAAATCAAAGGGCTCGCTTCCCAGTGAGCATGCGCAGCGTACAGCTCGCACGCTTCCCGGTGAGCCTACGCACTCAAGGACAGCTTGCACGCCTCTCGGTCAGCCTGCGCACCGAACGGTGCTCGCACGCCTCCCATTCAGTCAAGGTCAAGCAGTTGTCCGCACGGCACCTCCTACAGCCATTAAAACCAAGACACGTGGCATCACAAGAATGGTTAACAAAATTTTGGATTTACTAGAATTTAACAACCACGCATCTCATTTTTTTGCCGGCAATCAACGGTGCCCCGGTGTTTGAAATTCATGCTCATTTCTTCCATGGGACCCAAGCATGCACCCATGGACACAGATTTGATTTTTCAACCAATTTATATGCACTGGACATGTGCATGTAGTTCAAATTTGAATTATGCACATAAAATGCATTGAAAACTCAATTAATGCATAAAATGTCCAAATGAACCCCGAAAAATCACAAAAATTCACACAACACTCCTCTTGTTCTATGTTGACACGACAAAAAAAATTTGAAAGCAATAAGAGGCAATGGATACCGTTTCGTCCCCAAAGGTGGACATTCCCTACCGAAAACCATCATGCTTGTTGTGCGAAGCTCCGGTTTGTGAGAAGCATATACGCAAACCTGCCCCATATGGGACAAAATTTGTACCACGACATGTTGATGCCACTCCATGATAGCATGCCAAGTTTCATGAATTTCAGACGAGTTTTGGATTTACTAGAATTTAAAAACCAGGCATCTCAATGTTTTGCCGGCATTCAACGGTGCCCCGGTGTTTGAAATTCATGCCCATTTCTTGCATGGGACCTAAGCATGCACCCAAGGACACAGATTTGATTTTTCAACCAATTTATATGCACTGGAGCATGTGCATGTAGTTCAAATTTGAATTATGCACATAAAATGCATTGAAAACTCAATTAGTGCATAAAAATGTCCAAACGAACCCCGAAAAATTACAAAAATTCACACAACACTCCTGTTGTTCTATGTTGGCACGAGAAAGAAAATTGAAAGCAATAATAGGCAACGGATATCGTTTCGTCCCCAAAGGTGGGATATTCCCTACCGAAAACCATCATGCTTGTTGTGAGAAGCTCTGGTTTGTGAGAAGCACATACCCAAACCTGCCCCATATGGGAAAAAATTGGTACCACGGCATGTTGATGCCACTCCATGATAGCATGCCAAGTTTCATGAATTTCAGACGAGTTTTGGATTTACTAGAATTTAAAAACCATGCATCTCAATGTTTTGCCGGCAATCAACGATGCCCTGGTGTTTGAAATTCATGCCCATTTGTTGCATGGGACCTAAGAGTGCAGCCAAGGACACAGATTTGATTTTCAACCAATTTATATGCATGGGAGTATGTGCATGTAGTTCAAATGTGAATTATGCACATAAAATGCATTGAAAACTCAGTTAATGCATAAAAATGTCTAAATGAACCCCGAAAAATCACAAAAAATCACACAACACTCCTGTTGTTCTATGTTGACACAATAAAAAAATTTGAAAACAATAAGAGGCAATGGATATCGTTTCGTCCCCAAAGTGGGACGTTCCCTACCGAAAACCATCCTGCTTGTTGTGAGAAGCTCCGGTTTGTGAGAAGCATATACCCAAACCTGCCCCATATGGGACAAAATTTGTACCACGGCATGTTGATGCCGCTCCATGATAGCATGCCAAGTTTCATGAATTCCAGACGAGTTTTGGATTTACTAGAATTTAAAAACCATGCATCTCAATGTTTTGTCGGCTATCAACGGTGCCCCGGTGTTTGAAATTCATGCTCATTTCTTGCATGGGACCCAAGCATGCACCCAAGGACACATATTTGTTTTTTCAACCAATTTATATGCACTGGAGCATGTGCATGTAGTTCAAATTTGAATTATGCACATAAAATGCATTGAAAACTCAGTTAATGCATAAAAATGTCCAAACGAACCCCGAAAAATCACAAAAATTCACACAACACTCTTGTTGTTCTATGTTGACACGAGAAAAAAAATTGAAAGCAATAAGAGGCAATGGATATCGTATCATCCCCAAAGGTGGGACGTTCCCTACCGAAAACCATCATGCTTGTTGTGAGAAGCTCCGGTTTGTGAGAAGCATATACCCAAACCTGCCCCATATGGGACAAAATGTGTACCACGGCATGTTGATGCCGCTCCATGATAGCATGCCAAGTTTCATGAATTTTAGACGAGTTTTGGATTTACTAGAATTTAAAAACCAGGCATCTCAACGTTTTGCCGGCAATCAATGATGCCCCGGTGTTTGAAATTCATTACCATTTCTTGTATGGGACCTAAGCATGCACCCAAGGACACAGATTTGATTTTTCGACCAATTTATATGCACTAGAGCATGCGCATGTAGTTCAAATTTGAATTATGCACATAAAATGCATTGAAAACTCAATTAATGCATAAAAATGTCCAAACGAACCCCTAAAAATCACAAAAAAAATCACACAACACTCCTGTTGTTCTATGTTGACACGAGAAAAAAATTGAAACCAATAAGAGGCAATGGATATTGTTTCGTCCCCAAAGGTGGGACATTCCCTACCGAAAACCATCATGCTTGTTGTGAGAAGCTCCGGTTTGTGAGAAGCATATACCCAAACCTGCCCCATATGGGACAAAATTTGTACCACAGCATGTTGATGCCTCTCCATGATAGCATGCCAAGTTTCATGAATTTAAGACGAGTTTTGGATTTACTAGAATTTAAAAACCAGGCATCTCAATGTTTTGCTGGCAATCAACGGTGCCCCGGTGTTTGAAATTCATTCCCATTTCTTGCATGGGACCTAAGCATGCACCCAAGGACACAGATTTGATTTTTCAACCAATTTATATGCATTGGAGCATGTGCATGTAGTTCAAATTTGAATTATGCACATACAATGCATTGAAAACTCAAATGCATAAAAATGTCCAAACAAACCCTGAATATTTCCAATTCTTTTATGATCATAGCAGATAAAAGGTCTAGTAATTCAAACACCGTCCATGGCCGCTGTGACCCCATTATGTAATTCAAATCAAGACCAAAAAATTAAGTAGATCCCACACAATTTATTACAACCAACCGTGTGAGATGCAGCACAAAATATATTCGGACCATGTCTGAATAAGGGACCATGTCTGATGACACTTTGCGCGCTAGTTTCTTGCCTAAAGCGATTCCAAATTTTCGGCTTCCGTGGAAATATCTACCTCCCCGCCCCCTCCCCCTTACCAAAAGCCACATTTCCCCTCTTTCCGCCTTCCTTTCCAAGTTGAAACCTTCACTCCTTGCTTGCAGCGCCGCCGCTTCCTCGCCGGTGACCGTCCTTCACATTGCTCGGCCTCCTCTATCCAGGCAGGTAATCCACACCCGACCCCCATCCTCCTCCTCCTTCCACATCCCACATGACCCGACCGCCGACGCGAGCGTGACACCTTTCACCCACATCACCGACCCCTCCACCAAATAAGCGCCGGCCTAAGCCATGGTGCATGCAGCATAGCCAGGACCTCAAGGAGCATTTGGCAGCAGAGAAGCAAATCACGGCCACACGCGCGGATGAGGTCACGATGGCTGCCATTCGTGCCGACCCCCAGATCTTGAAGAAGCACCTTGCCATTTGCTAGCTATGCTGGTTATGCATGCTCGGTTTACCCGTTGCGTGTGCTGCTCCTGCCTTTCCTTCACAAATTCTAGTGAATTGTGCTATCTAATTTTACCGTGCAATCGGTTGCTTTAGTGTATATGTTCTATATGTCGTGTAGTGTGGTGCTCACTTAGTAACTGTTTTATTAATTAGTTGTCGTCTTTAGTTAACTGTTTGGTTCAAATCTACAAATGTGATGTTCAATTCTTCAGGCTGCAATTCTGTATTGTCTTCCATGTGAGAAATAAATCGAATTTATCTTTACGAAATTGTGGGTGCATTCTGTTATTGTATACCATGTGAGGAATAAATTGAATTTGGCTGTAGTAAATACATGAGAAACAAATACAATTGCTACAATTGGTTGTAGTTAACTGTTTGGTTAACTGTCTGATCTTCTATTAGGAGTATGTTATATTGTGCAATGTGGTGCTCAGTTAATGTTTGGTTCATTTTTTGTGGTGTTTAGTTAACTGTTTGGTTCAATGTTATATTGTGCAATGTGGTGCTTAGTTAATGTTTGGTTCATTTGTTGTGGTGTTTAGTTAACTGCTTGGTTCAATTCTGCAATGCGATGTCCAATTGTCGTGGGTAGAATTTTGTATTGTTGTGCATGTGAGGAATAAATCGAATTTGGCTGCACTTAATACATGAGAAACATATACAAGTGCTATATTTCATAGTTCTTAATCATGCTTGATTTGGATAAATGGGTTTTCCCTGTGACTTGAATTAATCTGATGAATCTGCAATGTGATTATTTTTCATCAACATATTTTACTGATAGCATGCCAACCCTTACTTAACCTGATGACTAACTACCTTATATGTGTTGCAGGGAAACAATGGGAAGCACTGAGGTTTACAATCGAGGTTAGCACGTACATGATCCGTTGTCTAATAGCACATTATTGTGCAATTGCAGGAACCATTCTAATATTTAGGTTCTTAACAATTTGGTCTTGCACATGTAGGTCCTGCCGTCAGAGGTTTTGACCCACTGTTCGACCCTTTTTGCATATGGGGAAATGAGTTATCCATGAATATCAGTCAAGTCAAGAAACTCAGAAAGATTGTTAGGATAAAGATATTAGTGAAAAAAACAAAAAGATCTATGTCTGTACAATGAAGACATACAGGATGTTACTAACTATTATACCTTGCCTTTTTTATTCCTTTGCCCCATTTCCAATATAGAGAAGATATTTATGCACATCCTTGTTTTCAGGCCTTTCCAAAGCAGTTCACTGATGATTACCTCTCAAACCACCTGTATGGTCAGGAGGCGAGGAAGGTATTCATACAACACCCACGGTTCAATATTGAAGTGTTCCTAAAGAGGACGAAGGATGGACGGTCAATCATCCACAGGCACTGGCTTAAAGTTACAAAGACCTTCAACATCAATGAAGGCTCAATATTCACCTTCTGCTTGAGCAGTTTTCCAGATGAGATACATCTGTCTATGTACTGTCTATGATGCTAATTTAGAAAGGTTATAGATGCTGCATGTGAAACTTGGTCCTGGTGTAGTTGTGTAATGGGGTAGCTGAGTGCTGAAGCTATATGATGTTGTACTCTGATGTATTTCAATTATGAAAATGAAATATATTGTGTGCTTAATATGAATTGTCAATTAGATTAATAAATGGATTATGAATAATCGGATAATTAGCCTGCTAGTGGCGAATTAGCCTGCTAATTGGGTTTTGCTATTGCAAACGGTTGTTAAAAAAATACCGTGGGCGGTGACCTCAGGCAACGCACACCGTTTCTAGGAATAAACCGTGTTGGATCAATGAACAATCACACATGACTCTTTTGAAAACTATTTGCGTTAGGCCACCTTGCGCAAACGTTTACCACATGAAAACTGTGTGTGATGGACAGCCTTTGCCACACAGTTTCTTCCACGGGCCGTGTGTGATATATTCAATAATGCAAGCGATTTAACGAGAAAAATTGTGTGTCATGTACCTGTGAACGGAAACGTTTTCCTTCGAGCGACTGTGTGGGATGTACATATGAACGGAAACGTTTAGCGAGGATTGACTATGTGGGATGTACTTGCGACCGGAAACAATTTCGCCGTATAATTGTATTTTTTTTAGCTCTACTGTATGTATTTTCGTATTTCAGTGCTCTTCGGTCGCACACGACCTCATTGTGCTGAACGTGTGTGCCAGGAGGCCATATCCCCGACGGTTTCTGGGTCGTGTGGGAAGGACCCCCTATCGCCCACACTCACTTGGTGACGGTTCCAGATGCCGTCGCGAAAAGGGGTTTTAAACCATTTGGTTAGGAGCTCGTTGTACTAGTGTACCTTCAACCCACGCAACTTAAGATAGCCACCTAAGCATTGCTTCTACGGCGAACTTGCACCCCCGCACCCTTACGTTAGACACCAGCCAACCGACAGCCTAGGAGCTCCGCCGCCTCGAGGGGTGATGCTTCCCATTGGGAATCGATTGGCCGAGAATAAAAATTTAGACAACTGACACCTAAATAAAGTGATTTAAGATGAATGTACGACCTATCTTGCAGCCCTCTAAAGTAGGAAGCTCCAGCTGCCGAGTCAGTGAGGCTGGCGCGGTTGCGGTGGCTACCGGCGGCAGGAAAGCAGAGATGTCACGACGATCAACGGCTACGGGGAAGCGGTGCCGGGGCCCTGGACGCATCTGAAGTTGGAGCCGTTCTGGCACCATGCACAATGGCGGGGGTGAATCGGCTCCGGTACGATTCACGTGACCGTCATCGAGGCAACTTCGGCAGCACATAGTAAGAGACACACGGCCCAGTGCACGACGGCAAATGGACGATGTCTCCGGTATTGGTAAGGAGGGCGGCGGTGAATTTTGTGCGGTGGGGGAACCATGGAGGAGGGGCTGAGGTTTCGCGACTGGGGAGAAGGGAGCTTTCGAGGACAAGGTGATTTGGCGCCCATGATGTGTGAATGGGGAATTGGGAGGGGAAGCCATGTCTTACAGACGCATTTGTCTGAAATGTGGGGGGGTACAATTCTACCCCTGCCTTTAGGCTTCTGGGCTTGGGTCTATGTACTGAGGGTCATGGATAGTAGAGTAACTTTGCTTCTCCCAAATAGTGGGCGCGAGCGATTTCGGGCGAGGAGGGCGCGTTTTGAAATAGTTGGCGCGAGCGATTTCGGGCGAGGAGGGCATGTTTTGAAATAGTCGGCGTGAGCGATTTCGGCCGAGGAGAGGGTGTTTTGCCGCCCATGGTTTATGAATTATTCGGAACCTGCCATTTCGGCCGAGCAGAAGGCGAGCTTGGATGAAGTAACAAACCTACCCTTGATGTACAACGGGCCAATTGATGTGTGTCCCACATAGGCCGGTAATTTCACATCTCCCATTTATTTGCTCGGATGAATTCCACCGAGCAGAGTGTGTTTAGCGGTTCGTTCAAATTTTGGGAGAATGAGCATCCACGTCTACCTTACCAAGTCGGTTCGAATCAAATTTTGAAATATTAACTTGCCACTTCTTTTTTAGATGGTGAGATGATGCTCGGGACTAATGTGTTTTTACATGCTCGTTGCTAACGATTCACTATATGACAAATAGTTTACCCACTCAAAACGGGAATCAAACCCAAAATTAAATATATCGATTCAATGAAATAGCTCATTCACCAGGTCAAAATAGTGAAACAAATCCAAAATTGAACACCTCAATTGAGTAGTATGTTGTACAGTATTATAGTACTCCATGAACATGTTGAAAGTCAAATTAATGAACTTGTTTGATATGCATATCTCCGTTCATGTGTGGATTGCAGACAACATGTTCTCCAATTCAAATATTTGAATGCAAATTTATACAGAAACATGGTTTATATCAGCCTTTGATGCATAAACACAACCCCCCTCTCCCGGACTCCTGTTCTCTCTCTCCCCGACAATCTTCGATTATATCGCACGCATCCAAACACAAATCTTGTTGGTCCCTCTCCCTCTCTCTATATATATATCTCTCTCTATGGGGGGGAGGGGGTCTTTCTAGTTCGCATGCACACTCCATGTATAGGTTTCTCTGGCACACTATGTATGATTCTCTTGTCCAAGTTAAATATCTTGGGTGCACTCATCGTACGCACACAAATTCCCTAGCTCGTTGCTCGTAACTCTCTCATGCACCACTTTGCCGTCTCGGAGCTCTTTCCTCTCTCTCTCTCTCAAACTCTCCATCTCCCCGGGTCACACATACACATGCATATCTCTCACGCCTAGCTAAGTATGATTGTCTCTCACTCAATTGTAGGCACACACAGTCCCCCTATGTATATGACTAAGAAAATAATTCTTAGTCTCCATCACAAACATGTGCATTGTCTCTTTCCCTCACTTGGTCTATCTCGATTTCTTTTGGGGCATCTTTCTATCGCGCGCACACCTCATCCCTCAACCTCCTACCCATATAGTCCCCTCACGATCTCGAGGGGATCTCTCTATCACAAACACACCCTCTCTCCCTCCCCATGCGTCCATCTTCTCCATGTGTCCCTCTTGACCTTTGTCCCTTGTTGGCCAGACCTCTATTGGACATGTGCTATAGGGATGTCTCTCTCCGTTGCAAACAATCACGCACTAGCTATCTTCGTGTATCTCCTCACCTTGCTTTTCTATCTCGAAGATGCATGCGTGATGTGTTTGCATAAGAAACGAACACACACTCTCTCTCTCTCTCTAATTTATCGTTTGTTGTCCCTTTCTCTTTCACACACACACACACTCTTTTTGCACACTCACCCATTCTCCTTCACATGCACTTGATCTCTCTCGACTTAGGCACTCTCTTTGGTCCATAGCATATAGATTATTGAAAAGTCAAACATCACAAAGTTTGACCATGTAAGTGGATAAAAACATTTACATCTGGAACGACAAACATATATCATTAGATTCATCATGAGATGTAGTTTTGTATGATGTATCTTTGGTATTGTAGATATAAATAATATTTGCATAAACCTGGTCAAAGTTTGACTTCTAAAAAATTTATATGCACTGCATTATCGAACTGATGGAGTATCTCTTTCCCCCTCTCAACTATCTGATGCACCACTCAGCCGTATCGGGGCTCCTCTATCTCAAACTTTATATCTCCCTGGTTCACACATACACATATCTTGCTCGTGCTACATAGACCCATCTAACACTCTCCACCCTTGTTCTCTCTCTATGTGACACACACCCTCCCCTAAGTACCATAATCCCTCACTCCATCATAGGCACACACACTCTCCCTAAGTATGAATATCTCTCACTAGCCATCAGGAACAAACGTATTGTCTCCTTCCATCCATACATCTATCTCGATATCTCTTGGGGTATCTTCTACTGCGCACACACCTTGTCACTCTATCTCCCACCCATGTAGTCCTATCACGATCTCCAAGGTATCTCTGTCACAAACACACACTCTCTCCTCCCACATTTTCTCCAAACGTCTCTCTCGACCTCTCTCCCTTGTTTGTTAGACCTCTCTTGGCCACGTGCTAGGGGTCTTTCTCTCTAGGTTGCAAACAACCACACACTATCTCCTCACCTTGCTTCCGCTGTTGACGATGCATGTGTGATATGTTTTAATAAGACACACATGCTTTTTCTCTACTTTATCATGTGTTGTCCATGTCTCTTTCACACATGCACACACACTTTTTCACTCACTCTTTCTATTTCACACACACACTCTATCTCTCTCTAGTTAGGTACTCTCTCACGTCCATAAACATATGGATGTTTCGAAAAGTCAAACCTAAGAAAAGTTTGAGCAGGTATATGTGGAGAAAAACATTTACATCTAGAACGATCATTAGATTCATCACAACATGTACTTACTTCATACTATCATTTATCTTTGGTATTGTAGATATAAGTAATTTCTTTATAAACTTGGTCAAAGTTTCAAAAGTTTGAACTTAAAAAAATATAGGCACTACATTATTGAATGGAGGGAGTAGCTCTTTCTCTCTCTCTCTCTCTACTATGCCTCACTAGCCTCCCCTCTCACTTGATCTCTCTATACCGAGGGATTATACAGTCACTGTGTGAGCGTGTAGCTTCGTATATTGTTTAATTGACTGGTCAACCAATCCACATGCTGCCTTGTCAGCTCGTGTTCTCTATCTTCGTGTGCTGGCCCATGTGGAAGTGGGTGAAAATAAGTAAACTAGAGGTTCATCTAACACTTGGTGAAGTAAACAAAGTTGAAACCACTCGCGGTAGCACCCCACACGCTAGTAAATTGAGGGCACACTTCTTCCGCGTGAAGGACGCACTCGCGCACACTTCACCACTATGCGACGGCATGCACACAAAGAACACACTCGCGCACACCCAGCACACAATACACACCTGCACACGTGTACACCGGCGTCGCCGTCGGCAGAGATGGACGGCGAGGCAGCCAACAAGCGGAGGCGGCTCGAGCCAAAACCGCATCCGGTGAGCCTGGACCGTTGGGAAACGTAGCATGCAATTTCAAAAAAATTCCTACGCTCATGCAAGATCTATCTAGAATATGCATAGCAACGAGAGGGGGAGAGTGTGTCTACGTACCCTGCTAGACCGAAAGCGGAAGCGTTTGACAATGCGGTTGATGTAGTCGAACTTCTCGTTCCGACCGATCAAGCACCGAACGTATGGCACCTACGAGTTCTACACACGTTCAGCTCGATGATGTCCCTCGAACTATTGATCCAGCAAAGTGTTGAGGAAGAGTTCCGGCAGCACGATGGTGTGGTGATGGTGATGGTGAAGTGATCCGCGCAGGGCTTCGCCAAAGCACTATGAAGATATGATCGGAGGCGTAAACTATGGAGGGGGCGCCGCACATGGCAAACAATTGTTGGTGTGTGTTCTAGGCGCCCCCTCCCCACGTATATATAGGTGGGAGGGGAGGGGAGCTTCCATGGAGCGCCCCAAGTAGGAGGAATCCTACTTGGGCCCCTAGTCCAATTCGCCCCCTTTCCTTATTACCTGAAGGGGAAAGGGAACAGAGGGGGGGCGAACCCCCTCCTCCTTCTCCTATTTAGCCTCCTTCCTTAGGGGGGGTGCACCACCCCTTGTGGGCTGGTGTGCTCCCCTCCTATGGCCCATAAGGCCCATTAATCCCTCGAGGGGTTCCGGTAACCCCCCCCCCCGATACTCCAATATGTACCCGGTACACCCTGAAACACTTCCGGTGTCCGAATATCGTCATCCTATATATGAATCTTTACCTCTCGGCCATTTCGAAACTCCGCGTCATGTCGGTGATCTCATCCGGAACTCCTAACAACATTCGGTTACCAAATCACATAACTCATATAATACAAAATTGTCATCGAATGTTAAGCGTGCGGACCCTACGGGTTTGAGAACTATGTAGACATGACCAGGACACCTCTCCGTTCAATAACCAATAGCAGAACCTGGATTCTCATATTGGTTCCTACATATTCTGTGAAGATCTTTATCGGTCAAACCGTAATGATAACATACGTTATTCCCTTTGCCATTGGTATGTTACTTGCCCAAGATTCGATCGTTGGTATCTTCATACCCAGTTCAATCCCATTATTGGAAAGTCTCTTTACTCGTTCCATAATACATCATCCCGTAACTAACTCATTAGTCACATTGCTTGCAAGGCTTATTATGATGTGCATTACCGAGAGGGCCCAGAGATACCTCTCCGATACTCGGAGTGACAAATCCTAATCTTGATCTATGCCAACCCAACAAACACCTTCAGAGATATCTGTAGAGCATATTTATAATCACCCAATTACGTTGTGACATTTGATAGCACACAAGGTGTGTTCGGGAGGTGCATAATCTCATAGTCAAAGGAATATGTATATGACATGGATAAAGCAATAGCAATAAAACTGAACGATCAATATGCTAAGCTAACGGATGGGTCTTGTCCATGACATCATTCTCCTAATGATTTGATCTCGTTCATCAAATGACAACACATGTCTATGGTTAGGAAACTTAACCATCTTTGATTAACGAACTAGTCTAGTAGAGGCTTACTAGGGACACTGTGTTTTGTCTATGTATCCACACATGTATCAAGTTTCCGGTTAATACAATTCTAGCATGAATAATAAACATTTATCATGAATAAGGAAATATAAAATAACAACTTTATTATTGCCTCTAGGGCATATTTCCTTCATGGACTTCATCAGCAGCCTCCCCGATGACATGCTGCTCGTCATCATTGGCCTCCTCCCCACCAAATCTGTCGTACGGACCACCCTACTCTCCCGGCGATGGCGCCACCTCTGGTGCTACGCCCCCCTCAACCTCACCATCGATAGTTGCCTCTGCGACGGGGATTGCAAACACATGGCCGCAGTCTCCAAGATCCTTTCATCACACCCTGGGCCAGCCAGACGCCTTGACATCCGCATGTTCAGTAAACTGCAAGGTCCAAGCCAAGTTCAACGAGTGGTTCTTATCCCCCACCCTAGATCAGCTCGAGGAGCTCAGGTTTGAAGCTGGACGATGTTGCTCTCTGCCGCTGTCCGCACTCTGCCTCATGCTAATGCCGCGTCGCGCCAGCTTCAGCTCCTCCTATTTTCCCCAGATTAATGCTTTGCACGTCCTTCTGCTCCCTCAACTCAAGCAGCTCGACCTCTTCGACGTTGGCATCTCGAAGAAGGCTATGGAGCACCTGCTCTGCAGCGGTACTGCGCTCGAGTACCTTTGTCTTCGGCAGATCCACGGGTTCAGTAGCCTCCACATCGCCTCGACGAATCTCCGATGGATTTATGTGTCTTGCTGGCCCCGCAACAAGACATCAATTGGGAAGAGATCACTGTAGTTGTTCCATGTTATGGTCATTGAGAATGCGCCTTTCCTTAAGAGATTGCTTGTATCTGATCTAGAAGGTCCAACAAAAATTAGGGTCATTGACGCGCCGAAATTGACAGCATTGGTGTATCCGTAATTGTTTAGGTGCAACACTCATATTCTTCTCTGTCTTCTTGAAATTCACATTTTTTAATTTCTTCTTGATGTATTTACGACTGTCATCCAAAAAATGATTCCCACAAGCTTGACCCAGTTTGTGCACATAGTGAAGATCTTGGCAATAAAATCTATCGGCCCCAATCTGAATCAAGTTGTTGGATTCCTTGCATGCTTTCCGTGCACGGAGAAGCTACTCATCAAGGTGAAACTTCTTTCCTATTAGTAAATGGTAATCACAACGTAGCTCAATTTTTTCGTAATTTTCACAAATTACAATGACAAGTGTAGTGTTCAAAACTCTAAGGCATACCCTATCGTATGAACGAATGATATTGGTACCTCTTGATGACACGACAATCTTATACAGCCAGCTGCTCTAATATGGGAAGGAAATATGCCCTAGACGCAATAATAAAGTTGTTATTTTATATTTCTTTATATCATGATAAATGTTTATTATTCATGCTAGAATTGTATTAACCGGAAATTTGATACATGTGTGGATACATAGACAAAACACTGTGTCCCTAGTAAGCCTCTACTAGACTAGCTCATTAATTAAAGATGGTTAAGTTTCCTAACCATGAACATGAGTTGTCATTTGATAATGGGATCACATCATTAGGAGAATGATGTGATGGACAACACCCATCCGTTAGCTTAGCATGTTGATCGTTTCATTTTATTGCTATTACTTTCTTCATGACTTACACATATTCCTCTGACTATGAGATTATGCAACTCCCGAATATCGGAGGACCACCTTGTGTGCTATCAAACGTCACAACGTATCTGGGTGACTATAAAGATGCTCTACAGGTGTCTACGAAGGTGTTTGTTGGGTTGGAATAGATCAAGATTAGGATTTGTCACTCCGTGTATCGAAGAGGTATCTCTGGGCCCTCTCGGTAATGCACATCACTATAAGCCTTGCAAGCAATGTGACTAATGAGTTAGTTGCAGGATGATGCATTACGAAACGAGTAAAGAGACTTACCGGTAACGAGATTGAACTAGGTATGATGATACCGATGATCGAATCTCAGGCAAGTAACATACTAATGACAAAGGGAATAACGTATGTTGTTATGTGATACATCCATTTTGCATCATGCTTTTATATCGATATTTATTGCATTATGGGCTTTTATTACACATTATGTCACAATACTTATGCCTATTCTCTCTTATTTTACAAGGTTTACATAAAGAGGGAGAATGCCGGCAGCTGGGATTCTGGGCTGGAAAAGGAGCACATATTAGAGACCTATTCTGCACAGCTCCAAAAGTCCTCAAACTTCACGGAATACATTTTTAGAATATATAAAAAATACTGAGCACAAGAAGTTCACCAGGGGGGCCACACCCTGCCCACGAGGGTGGGGGCGCGCCCCCTACCTCATGGGCCCCCTGGTGGCCCTCCGATGACCATCTTCTGCTATATGGAGTCTTTCGATGAGGAAAAAAATGATAAGCCATCTTTCCGAACGAGACTCCGCCGCCACGAGGCGGAACCTTGGCGAAACCAATCTAGGGCTCTGGGAGAGCTGTTCTGCCAGGGCAACTTCCCTCCGGGAGGGGGAAATCATCGCCATCGTCATCACCAACACTCCTCTCATCGGGAGAGGGCAATCTCCATCAACATCTTCACCAGCACCATCTCCTCTCAAAACCCTAGTTCATCTCTTGTATCCAATTCTTGTCTCCAAGTTCGGGATTGGTACCTGTGGGTTGCTAGTAGTGTTAATTACTCCTTGTAGTTGATGCTAGTTGGTTTATTTGGTGGAAGATCATATGTTCAGATCCTATATGCATATTAATACCCCTCTGATTATGAACATGAATATGCTTTGTGAGTAGTTACATTTGTTCCTGAGGACATAGGAGAAGTCTTGCTATTAGTAGTCATGTGAATTTGGTATTCGTTCGATATTTTGATGAGATGTATGTTGTCTCTCCTCTAGTGGTGTTATGTGAACGTCAACTACATGACACTTCACCATTATTTGGGCCTAGAGGAAGGCATTGGGAAGTAATAAGTAGATGATGGGTTTCTAGAGTGACAGAAGCTTAAACCCTAGTTTATGCGTTGTTTCGTAAGGGGCTGATTTGGATCCACATGTTTCATGCTATGGTTAGGTTTACCTTAATACTTTTGTTGTAGTTGCGGATGCTTGCAATAGAGGTTAATCATAAGTGGGATGTTTGTCCAAGTAAGGGCAGCACCCAAGCACTGGTCCACCCACATACCAAATTATCAAAGTACCGAACGCGAATCATATGAACGTGATGAAAACTAGCTTGACGATATTCCCATGTGTCCTCGGGAGCGCTTTACAACATATAAGAGTTTGTCCAGGCTTGTCCTTTGCTACAAAAAGGATTGGGCCACCTTTCTGCACTTTATTTACTTTTGTTACTTGTTACTCGTTACAAATTGTCCTATCACAAAACTATTTGTTACCTATTATTTTAGTGCTTGCAGAGAATACCTTGCTGAAAACCGCTTATCATTTCCTTCTGCTCCTCGTTGGGTTCGACACTCTTACTTATCGAGAGGACTACGATAGATCCCCTATACTTGTGGGTCACCAAGACTCTTTTCTAGCACCGTTGCCGGGGAGTGAAGCACCTTTGGTAGGTGGAATTTGGTAAGGAAAAATTTATATAGTGCTGAAATTTACTGTCACTTGTTACTATGGAAAGTAATCATTTGAGGGGCTTGTTCGGGGTATATTCACCCCGACCAGTAGAGCAGAGAGTTGCTCCTCAACCTACTGAACCTACTGAAAATGAAAATGTCTACTTTGAAATTCCTTCAGGTATGATAGAAAAACTGCTAGCTAATCCTTTTGCAGGAGATGGAACAACGCATCGTGATGATTACCTAATATATGTGGATGAAGTTTGTGGATTATTTAAGCTTGCAGGTGTACCCGGAGATGTTATTAAGAAGAAGGTCTTCCCTTTATCTTTGAAGGAAGATGCATTGACATGGTATAGGCTATGTGATGATACGGGGTCATGGAACTACAAACGATTGAAATTGGAATTTCATCAGAAGTTTTATCCTATGCATATTGTTCATTGTGATCGCAATTATATATATATATATATATATATATAATTTTTGGCCTCGTGAAGGAGAAAGCATCGCTCAAGCTTGGGGAGGCTTAAATCAATGTTATATTCATGCCCCAATCATGAGCTCTCAAGAGAAATGATTATTCAAAATTTATATGTTCGGCTTTCTGATAACAATCGCACCATGCTCGATACTTCTTGTGCTGGCTCTTTTATGATGAAGACTATTGAATTCAAATGGGATTTATTGGAAAGAATTAAACACAACTCTGAAGATTGGGACCTCGATGAAGGTAAGGAGTCAGGTATAACACCCAAGTTTGATTGTGTTAAATCTTTTATGGATACCGATGCTTTCCATGAATTTAGCACTAAATATGGACTTGACTCTGAGATAGTAGCTTCTTTCTATGAATCCTTTGCTACTCATGTTGATCTCCCTAAGGAGAAGTGGTTTAAATATAATCATCCCATTGAAGTAAAAGTAGTTGCACCTATTAAAGTTGAAAAAAGACTATCACTTGTAATGATCCTATTGTTCCTACTGCTTATGTTGAGAAACCACCTTTTCCTGTTAGGATAAAAGATCATGCTAAAGCTTCAACTGTGGTTCGTCAAAGCAATATTAGAACTTATACACCTCCTGAGCAAGTTAAAGTTGAACCAAATATTGCTATTGTTAAAGATCTCTTGTCTGATAATATTGATGGGCATGTTATTTATTTCTGTGATGAAACTGCTAGAATTGCTAAACCTTATGCTAAAGATAAACCTAGATCTTTGGTAGGCATGCCTGTTATTTCTGTTGAAATAGGAGATCATTGTTATCATGGCTTATGTGATATGGGTGCCAGTGCTAGTGCTATACCTCATGACTTATGCAAAGAAATTATGCATGATATTGCACCTGCTGAGATAGAAGATATTGATGTCACAATTAAACTTGCCAATAGAGATACTATTTCACCAATTGGAATTGTTAGAGATGTTGAAGTCTTGTGTGGGAAAACTAAATATCCTGCTGATTTTCTTGTTCTTGGTTCCCCACAAGATAGCTTTTGTCCCATTAGATTCGGCAGACCCTTCTTGAACACTGTTAATGCTAAGATAGATTGCAAAAAGGATGTTGTTACTATTGGTTTAGGTGATATGTCTCATGAATTTAATTTCTCTAAATATCGTAGACAACACCGTGAAGAGGAATTGCCAAGTAAAGATGAAATTATTGGTCTTGCTTCTATTGCCATACCTCCTAGTGATCCTTTAGAACAATATTTGCTAGACCATGAAAATGATATGTTTATGAATGAAAGAAGGGAAATAGATGAAGTATTCTTTAAATAGGAACCCATCTTGAAACACAATTTGCCTGTTGAAATCCTAGGGGATCCTCCTCCACCCAAGGGTGATCTCGTGTTTGAGCTTAAACCGTTACCTGATACTCTTAAATATGCTTATTTTGATGAGAAAAAGATATATCCTGTTATTATTAGTGCTAACCTTTCAGAGCATGAAGAAGAGAGATTATTGAAAACTCTGAAGAAGCACCGTGCTGCTATTGGATATACTCTTGATGATCTAAAGGGCATTAGTTCCACTCTGTGTCAACACAAAATAAATTAGGAGGAAGATGCCAAACCAGTTCGTGATCGTCAACGACGGCTGAATCCTAAGATGAAGGAAGTGGTAAGAAAGGAAATACTAAAGCTTCTTGAGGTAGGTATAATTTATCCCGCTGCTGATAGTCAGTGGGTAAGTCATGTCCATTGCGTCCCTAAGAAGGGAGGTATTACTGTCGTTCCTAATGATAAAGATGAATTGATTCCGCAAAGAATTATTACAGGTTATAGGATGGTAATTGATTTCCGCAAATTAAATAAAGCTACTAAAAAAGATCATTACCCTTTGCCTTTTATCGATCAAATGCTAGAAAGATTATCCAAACATACACATTTTTGCTTTCTAGATGGTTATTCTGGTTTCTCTCAAATACCTGTGTCAGCCAATGATCAATCAAAAACTACTTTTACTTGCCCTTTTGGTACCTTTGCTTATAGACGTATGCCTTTTGGTTTATGTAATGCACCTACTACCTTTCAAAGATGCATGATGGCTATATTCTCTGACTTTTGTGAAAATATTTGTGAGGTTTTCATGGACGATTTTTCCGTCTATGGATCCTCTGTTGATGATTGCTTAAGCAACCTTGACCGAGTTTTGCAGAGATGTGAAGAAACTAATCTTGTCTTGAATTGGGAAAAGTGCCACTTTATGGTTAATGAAGGTATTGTCTTGGGGCATAAAGTTTCTGAAAGAGGTATTGAGGTTGATAAAGCCAAGGTTATTGCTATTGAAAAGATGCCATGTCCCAAGGACATCAAAGGTATAAGAAGTTTCCTTGGTCATGCCGGTTTTTATAGGAGGTTCATTAAGGACTTCTCAAAAATTTCTCGGCCTCTGACTAATTTATTACAAAAAGATATACCATTTGTTTTTGATGATGATTGTGTAGAAGCATTTGAAATACTTAAGAAAGCATTGATCTCTGCGCCTATTGTTCAGCCACCTGATTGGAATTTACCTTTTGAGATTATGTGTGATGCTAATGATTATGTTGTAGGTGTTGTTCTAGGGCAAAGAGTTGATAAGAAATTAAATGTTATTCAATATGCTAGTAAAACTCTAGACAATGCTCAAAGAAATTATGCTACTACTGAAAAAGAATTCTTAGCAGTTGTATTTTCTTGTGATAAGTTCAGACCTTATATTGTTGATTCTAAAGTAACTATTCACACGGATCATGCTACTATTAAATATCTTATGGAAAAGAAAGATGCTAAACCTAGACTTATTAGATGGGTTCTCTTGCTACAAGAATTTGATTGGCATATTATTGATAGGAAGGGAGCTGAGAACCCCGTTGCAGACAACTTGTCTAGGTTAGAAAATGTTCTTGATGATCCACTACCTATTGATGATAGCTTTCCTGATGAACAATTAAATGTCATAAATGCTTCTCATACTGCTCCATGGTATGCTGATTATGCTAATTACATTGTTGCTAAATTTATACCACCTAGTTTCACATACCAGCAAAAGAAAAAGTTCTTCTATGATTTGAGACATTACTTTTGGGATGACCCACACCTTTATAAAGGAGTAGATGGTGTTATTA